>NC_037599.1:20276191-20602950 GCF_003073045.1 Pomacea canaliculata | reverse complement strand
AAGACACACCCGGCGCAGGACGGTGGTGGGTCGGGCTAGCGTTTACCACATGGCAAGAGCACCACCTCGGATGCAAGGCGGTGTGGGTCGGCCTAGCTTTACACAGGCCAAGGAGCAAGCCACGCCGGCCTGCAAGGCGGTGGGTGGGTCGGGCTAGCTTTACACTGGGCAAGGCACCCCGTGCAAGCGGGGTGGGTGGTCGGGCTAGCTTTACACTGGCAAGAGACACCACCCCGAGCTGCAAGGCGGGTGGGTGGGTCGGGCTAGCTTTACACTGGGCAAGAAGCACCACCCCGCTGCAAGGTGGGGTGGGTGTCGGGCTAGCTTTAACAACTGGGCAAGAGCACACCACCGGCTCAAGGCGGGTGGGTGGGTGGGGCTAGCTTTACACTGGGCAGAGCAGCACCGCGGCTGTCAAGGCGGGGTGGGTGGTCGGCTAGTTTACCATGGGGGCATGAGCACGAACCGCTGCAGGCGGGGTGGGTGGGGTCGGGCTAGCTTACACTGGGTAAGAGCACCACCCGCTTGCAAGGCGGGGGGGTGGGTCGGGCTAGCTTAACACTGGGCAAGAGCACACCCCGCTGCAAGCGGGGTGGGTGGTCGGGCTAGCTTACCACTGGGCAGAGCACCACCCGCTGCAAGGCGGTGGGTGGTCGGGCTAGCTTTACCACTGGCAAGAGCACCACCGCGCAAGGGCGGGGTGGGTGGTCGGGCTACTTTAACCACGTGGGCAGAGAACAGCCCGCGGCTGCAAGGCGGGGTGGGTGGGTCGGGCTAGCTTTACACGTGGCAAGACACCACCCCGGCGCAAGGGGGGTGGGTGGTCGGCTACTTTACACTGGGTCAAGGGGCATGCCACCCGGCTGCAGCGGGGGGGTGGGCGGGAGTTACCCTGGCAAGAGCACACGCCGGCTGCAATGCGGGGTGGGTGGTCGGGCTAGCTTTACCATGGGCAAGGAGCACCACCCCGGCTGCAGCGGGGGTGGGTGGGTCGGGCTAGCTTGTACACTGGGCAAGAGCAACCGCTGCAGGCGGGGTGGGTGGGTCGGGCTAGCCTTTACCATGGCAGACACACCTCCGGCTGCAAGGCGGGGGGTGGTCGGGCAGCTTAGCCACTGGGCAAGAGCACCACCCGGCTGAAGGCGGGTGAGGTAGGGATCCGGGCTAGCTTTACGACTGGGGCAAGAGCATCACCCCGGCGGCAAGGCGGGCGTGGGTGGGTTCGGCTAGCCTTTAACGCGATGGGCCAAGAGCACCACCTCCGGCTGCAGCGGGTGGGTGGTCGGCTAGCTTACCACTGGCAAGAGCACCACCCGTGCCCATATAGGAGCTGCAAGCGGGGTGGGTGGGTCGGGCAGCTTTACACTGGGGCAAGAGCACCACCCGCTGCAAGGCGGGGGTGGGTGGGTCGGGCTAGCTTTACCATGGGCAAGAGCACCACGCGGCTGCAAGCGGGGTGGGCTGGGTCGGCGTAGCTGTTACCACTGGCAAGGCACCACCCCGGCTGCAAGGCGGGTGGTGGGTCGGGCTACTTTACACTGGGCAAGAGGCACCACCGCCGGCTTGCAAGGCGGGTGGGTGGTCGGGCTAGCTTACCACTGGCCAAGAGCACCACCCGGCTGCAAGGCGAGGTGTGGGTGGGCGGGCGCTTACACTGGGCAAGAGCAACCACCCCGGCTGCAAGGCGGGGTGGGCTGGGCTCGGGCTACGTAACACTGGCAAGAGGCACCACCCCGGCTGCAAGGCGGGGGTGGGTGGGTCGGGCTAGCTTTTACCACTGGGCAATGAGCACCATCCCGGCTCAAGGCGGGGTGGGAGGGTCGGGCTAGCTTTACACTGGGCAAGGCACCACCTGCGGCGGCAAGGCGGGTGGGTGGGTCGGCTAGCTTACCAACTGGCGAAGAGCACCACCCGGCTGGCAAGGCGGGGTGGGTGGGTCGGGCGTAGCTTTACCACTGGGCAGAGCATAACCGGCTGCAAGGCGGGGGTGTGGTGGGTCGGGCTAGCTTTACCACTGGCAGAGCACCACCCGGCCAAGCGGGGTGGGTGGGTCGGGGCTAGCTTTACACTGGCAAGAAACACCCCGGCTGCAAGGCGGGGTGGTGGGTCGGCTTGAGCTTTACCACGGGGCAAGAGCACCACCCGGCTGCAAGGCGGGGGGTGGGTCGGGCTTTAGCTTTACCCAACTGGCAAGAGCACCACCCGCTGCAAGCGCGGGGGGCGGTGGCTAGCTTTACACTGGCAAGAGCACCACCCCGGCGCAAGGCGGTGGGTGGGTCGGGCTAGCTTTACCACGGGCAAGAGCACACCCGGCTGCAAGGGCGGGTGGGTGGGTCGGGCTAGCTTACCACTGCAAGAGCACACCCGGCTGCAAGGCCGGATGGGTGGGTCGGGCTAGCGTTTACCACTGGCAGAGCAAGCATCCGGCTGCAAGGCTGTTGGCTGTTTGGGCTGTTTGGCTTTGCTGTTGTGTTGCTGTGGCTGTTGGCTGTTGGCTGTTGGCTGTGGCTGTTGGCTGTGCGTTGGCTGTGGTTTTTTCTGTGGCTTGTTGGCTGTTGCCTGTTGGCTGTTGGCTGTTGGCTGTTCTCTCCTTTCCCCTGGCTGTCGCTGTCTGGCTTTGCTGTGCGTTGGCTGTTGCTGTTGGCTGTGCTGTGGCTGTGCGTGCTGTGGCTCCTGTTGGCTGCTCTTTTGGCTATTTGCTTGCTGTTGGCCTGTTGCTGTGCTTGTGCTGTTGCTCCGGTGTTGCTGACTGTTGCTCTGCTGTTGCGTTTGTGTGTTGGTGCTCGTTGGCTGTGCTTTAGCTGTTGGCTGTTCTTATGTGTTGCTGTGTGTTGCTGTTGTTGGCTGTTGCTTTGGTGTTGGTGTTGGCTGGTTGCTTTGCTGTTGCGTGCTGTGGCTTTGGCTTTGGCTGTTGGCTGCTTTGGCTGTGACTGCTGCTGTGGGCGTGCTGGCTGTTGGCTGCTGCTGTCTGTTGCTGTTGCTGTTGGCTGTTGGCTGTTGCCTGTTGCAGTTGCTGTCTTGTTGGCTGTTTGGCTGTTGCTTTGGCTGCTGTGGCTGTTTGGCTGTTGCTGTTGCTGTTGCTGGATGGAGTTGGCTGTTGGGCATGGGTAGTGTAGTTTGTGTGAATGATCGAGCCTGTTGGTATGTGAGGGCTAGAAGGTTGAAGGAGTGGGCGAGATTGATTGCTGTTGGCTGTTGGCAGAGGCTGTGGCTGGCGTTGCTGTGTTGGGCTGTTTAACGGTTGGAGTGTGTCATGTAGGTGGGCTGTTGCTTCTGTGCTGTGCAGCGATTCTGGCGCGACTGGAGTGCTCTTTTGGTTAGCGTGCTTGTCAGGTGATGTGGCGAGGTTGGCTGAAAGCTGTCAGGAGGCTGGGCTTGGTGTGGCTGAAAGTGCGCTAGTTGGCTGAATTAATGTTGCTGTTGCTGTTGCGTGGCGTGTGCTTGGCTTGTTGGTGCATTGGCTGCGGCTTGGCTGTTGGCTGTTGCTGTTGGCTGTTGTGTTGGCTGGCGTGCGTGGTTGGCTGTTGGCTTTGTTGGCTGTTGCTGTTGGCTGTGGCTGTTGGCTGTTGGCTGTTGGTTGGCTGTTGGCTTTGGCGTGCTTTGGCTGGCTTGGCTGTTGGCTGTTGCTGTTGGCTGTTGGCTTTGGCTGTTAGTGCTGTTGGTTTGGCTGTCTGGCTGTGGCTGTTGCTGTTGGCTGTGGCTGGCTGTTGGCTGTTGCGTTGGCTGTGCTGTTGCTGTTTGCTGTTGCTTGTTGGCGTTGGCTTGTTGGCTTTGATGGAGTGGCTGTTGGCTGTTTGCTTGTTGGTGTTGGCTGTTTGGCTGTATGGCGTTGGCTGTTGGCTGTTGGCTGTTGGCTTTGTTGGCTGTTGGGTGGCTGTTGGTTGGCTGTTGGCTGTTGGCTGTTGGCTGGCGTGGCTGGCTGTTGGCTGTTGCTGTTTCTGTTGGCTTGTGCTGGCTGTTGGCTGTTTGCTGTTGCTTTGGTCCTTGGCGTTGGCTGTTTGGTGTTGCGTTGTGTTGCTGTTCGCTGTTGGCTGCTTTTCGGCTGTTGGCTGTTGAGGTGTTGCTGTGGCTGGTGGCTGTGGCTGTTCGTTGGCTGTTGGCTTGCTGTTGGCTGTTCGGAATGTTGGCATGTGTGGCTGTTGCTGTTGCTGTTGCTGTTGTTGTTCGCTGTTCGCTGTCGCTGTTCCGCTGTTCGCGGTCAATTCAATGTTGCTGACTCCAATCACAACCATCATCAACTAGCTAGAAGTAGAACAACCAAACAACCAGCATCAACCATTAATCAGCGATCATCACTCCAACTCATGAACAAAATCATCATCATCGTCATAGGTCGATCATCAACAGTTGATCAACAACAACCATCACAACTTTAATGAACCATGCGACAGACGACCAGCTTTCAGGTCAATCGATCAGGACAATTATCAACGCTAGTCAACCAGCATCAAACCTTAATAAACACAAAACAACACACTGCATCAATCAAGAACTATCATCCACAGCAACCATGTCATCATCAATCGAGAGGATCCCATATGCATCATCCATCATTCATCCATTATCATCCTGTCAATCATTCACCGTCATGTCCTTCATATCATCTCCTCTCCTCCTCATCATTCATCATCAAACATCATCCATCAACAGCAATCATCATCAATTAATCAACAACAATTAACAACATCAACCATCAACCAACAACTATCAACAACTCTCATCAACAACTATCAACAAATTACAACAATTGACAACGTTATAACAAGTACAATTCTATTAGCTTCCGCTTTCTTGACAATGTCTAAGCTGTCTGCTTTTTCTTTGCTATACTTTCCACATTTCTATCATAACGACCACACAGTGTGCATTATGTATGTAGTCAAGACACAGACTTTACCTTTTAATCCTATCATTCGCCTTCTTTCCTACATGAGATCACACATCACATACTAGTGCGGTCATGTTGCACAAAAGATAGCAAAAAAATATAAAATAAAAATCATGCTAAAATTATCTCACAACATACAGTCGGAAGAAATGTCATTCACCGCATCAAAAACTTGCCTTCACAATGATCGCAAAATAAAAGAAGAATAAAATTATGTAAGTTAACTACAGTTGTAACAGAGAGTGTAAGCCCTAGGTTCAATCAAGGCTAGCCACGAAACAACTACACCAATCATCAATCAAGAGTGTGTACACACATCTCAAATCCAAATCTCGGTTAAAACACAAACAAGCCACAATGGCAATTCTCCTCTAGATACAAGATGCCAATAACATATAAGCAATCCTAAACGAGCAACAAGATTAAGTTCTCCACTCATATAGGGATGTAGGAACAGCCAACAATTTTTCTTAAAACAATAAAATGGATTAGCGGCCTAATGGGAGATAATCACTCGGACACTATATCCAAGCTTCTCAATAAAAGCAACACTCAGGGTAGTAAGGTAAGCGGAAAGGAAAGGACGATAAAGTACGCAGTAGCAGAGAGCAAGAGGCTATGCCCTTACTAGGAGACTGAGGAGAACGGAGAATAAAATGCTAAAATTAACCATAAACATCAACAGCAAGACCACTAGACTCCTCAAAGGATCAATCCTCACACAAAACTGTTCAAGACAGACAACCCTCAATCTCTTCGGGGTCACCAATTTTCACGGACAATCACAGATGATGGCAGATAGATGATGACATATAGATGACAGAGACAGATGGATGCAGATGATAGCACATGATGGTAGATGATGTAAATAGATATGGTAGGATGATGGCAGATAGATGAGAGCAGATAGATATGGGCACAGATGATAGAGATGGTAGTTGATGGTAGATCGATGGCAGATGGCAAATGTATTTTTTAAGCTGGTTCAGGTCACATCACAACACACAAATCCTCTGCCCCCAAACACACGGTCAAACACCAAATAACTCTCGCCACAGAGAAAAAAAACTCATATGCTAGCTCTACCATCTCGCATTCTTAGCTCTCGCCAAAAAATGTAAAGTCCTTATATTTTCCTCACGTCTGTCTACTTGCTAAGAAGAATGGTGATAGTCATGAACTACGTCCGAGACTATGTCAAATTAAATAATAAAAAAATAAAAAATCGAAAATCGAAAAATTATTTAGAGTAAGTCGAGATATATACTTAGGAGCTACATTCCAGTCATCTGCAGTCCCGATGGTAGGACACTCTCACGAATCTCA
The DNA here is from genome assembly GCF_003073045.1 of Pomacea canaliculata. Classification (NCBI taxonomy): domain Eukaryota; kingdom Metazoa; phylum Mollusca; class Gastropoda; order Architaenioglossa; family Ampullariidae; genus Pomacea; species Pomacea canaliculata. The sequence continues at coordinate 20,596,736 of NC_037599.1, read as the reverse complement.
CGCGCAGAGATTCTTCGTCCCACCCTTTCACTGCCAGGCAGGTGGCGTCTGTCACACTTAGGCAACACACGAACACGACCACTGCACATGTTTCCATGGAAAACACCTAAGCTGGTAGACAATCCAGACTCTTTGGTTGGACATCAGATGGAAACGTGACAGGCATGTGGAAGACGCTCGATTCGAAGTCTCGACGGACCACAAGGAAGAAACTCCAGGCTACCGGATAACATCGAGCCACCCAGTCCTCCCTCGGTTGACAGTCACCCCTGTCGGGTGGGTCCGTGTAGGAAGAAGGTTCTCGCCCCTCCTGTAGTTAGGGATCTGTTTCAGCGGGTCTTCCATAAACTGTTCCTTCACATTTAGTTCTGTAACTTAATGACTAATGAGACTACCATACACTGTGCTACTATTAGTCTCCCTGAGTTAAACTCATCACCGCATTAGTTTCTGTAACTTAATGATTAATGAGACTCTACCATTCACTGCTACTATGAGTCTCCCTGAGTTAAACTCATCACCGCATTAGTTTCTGTAACTTAATGATAATGAGACTCTACCATTCACTGCTACTATTAGTCTCCCTGAGTTATACTCATCGCATGATTTTCTTATTGGACGTTAAGATTTTTCTCATGAAACAATTTAAGATACTTTTGCCGTGAAATTCAGAATTTAGAATTCAGGACAACAAAACACATATTTGCTTACCTGACTGGCAAGGAACTAAATGCCAGATTCCCGTGTCTGTATATTCACACCTGTACAGGTAGACCAAGCGTCTCGCGGCGCTCGGGGAATGTCACACACTGTTCACTGAGCGAAAAAAGCTGGAGGTGAGCTGTCGTCTCGCTAGTGTCACGTGTCATCAGTGTGCTCCTGCACGGGTGACGAATTACACCCTTTTTTATCTTTTATTCTCACGCGGTACACACACTCGCACATACACTCGCGAACTACGCTCACAAGGAAATAAAAGCATTTCCCTGACACACAACATTATCCTTATCTTGTAATCATCTTGCACTAGACTTGTTGGATTAGTTTACTTTTTACTCTTTTGTTTAGTTTGCAGTGAGCACACTTGTTAGTATCGTACAAGATGAAAAGCGTTTAAGTATGTTGTCATTCAAAATACAGATATAAAAATTTAATATATTAAAGCAGAAGAAAACATTGTTTAGCCTCTAACTGCTTTAGAATGTTTATTTTAATTGTCAGAAAAATTTGTTATCTTTATAAAATGCATCCTGAGGAAACTTTTGTTTACAAGTAAATCACGCTGGAAAGGAAGCATGCACGAGAGGACTTTTTCTGTTCATTTATTCCTCTAATCTTCAGTTTACATTCTGAAGCTTTTCTGTTGAAAGATGAAGTCACGTTTACACCAGATACAACGATGTCTTTAATTATACTAAATTTATATTTTTGATATCGAGTCGGTTATTAGCAGTGATAGTGTGTGGATAAAACGAGTTACGATAACCCAGGTTCTTAGTTAATACACACATACTAAGGTGACCAGACGTTTCCGAGGGCGAAAGCGGGACACGTGCCGATGATGTGTCGTCACCGTCAGAAGAACGCCGGAAAAAAGTTGATTTTTAAAGACAACCGGGACATTTGATGGACTTGCCAGAAAGCCAGAAAAGCCAGAAAGCGGGACATTGGGCCGTCCCGCCCGATGAGCAGGCGGACACGAGGTCAAAAGCGGGACGCGACGTCTGGTCACCTTAGGTTGGGTTGGGGTTAGGATTATGTGTTCACGGTCATAACACGAACTTGTATTACTGGACTGCTGGCAAACGATTCCAGTTAACTAAAACGAGGCAGGTGTGTATAAGCTTCCGGTTTTTTGTCACATTCATTAGTTACGCTTGCCGAGACTAACAGCGGTGAACTTTGCAAGAGGCTAAGACAGACAGCGATCCACCTATTTTTCAATTTTTCATTAATTTGAAGTTGAAGGCAGGGGCAGGCATTAAGGAAAGGACTCCACTTCAAAACAAACTCCATAACTGGAAAAATTCAAGATATTTTTGTCTGTTTTAGAGGGAGTGTATTATTGAGGTCAGGACTTATAAATTTCTCTTTCTGTAAAAACTATAAACAGTTTGCATAAAGGAATGCAGCTGCAACTTTTCCATGCCATTTTAGCTAACAGCTTTTTAAAAATATGCTAGTGGAATATAATAATGTTGGCTACAGTGTCACGCTGGTGTCTGTAGGAAATATGCTAACTTGCACCTGCAAACACAAAATAAGGTATGCAGTTGTGTATGATGACTGCATATACTAAAACACTTGTACAATTAAAATTTACTGAAAAAGGTCAAAGAAGCAACATGATCATCCACTTTATTGATACTTAGAACAACTATTAATGCCAACAGCACTATTGGACTTTATTATGATATAACAATCATGACTGTTTACTGATACCAAACAGCTTTAAATAAGTCAGCATTTATTATATTTATTTACACCTGCACAGTTGATGTAAGGGAAGAGACCCCTTTTGATATAAAACTGCATATATACACGAAAAACATATCCTAAAGGCACATATTAATGTAAACTTTTACTTTGATAAAATTATCCACTCACTAAAGAGTGTCAAACAATTATTAACAACAGCCCCATGTGTGCTTCAAGCTAAGTTTGCAGAGCAATGTCTGTTCGTCCATTATATCTTATAATTTTAATTGCAATCAAATACATCCCTTTACATCCAGAAACATTCTATAAGAACATTGTCTTCAGATTACATCATGAATGACTCAACATAAAAGATGGAAGACAAAATGGGAATATCTCATCATTAAACAAAAATTCATCAAGAATAGCAACATACCAGAACAATAATATGCAATTTAGATACATTAAAGAATTTTGCCCAACAAGAGACATCCTGACGGTATCGTTCTTGACATCAACCAGTCACAGCTGACCAGGTCTCTGTTCAGAATGGTCAAGATATCTACTCGTCAGTCACTAGCCAGTTAATACAGGATTGTTGGCATTATCCAGAAATCTAAACTGCAAACATGGTGAATATGCTTGCATGGAATATACCACTGGAAATGTAAAGAACAGCCGAGATTCAAAATAAGTTGAAGTAAACCTGAGAGACAAGTATAGTGGATGTTATGCAGTTGTTTACCAACGTCTGTTTACATTCATATTTTATGCCACAATAACCCCTGAAACAAGCCTGTCCCTCACACTGGACGTTTCACATAAAACATAATAACCAAAGGAAAAAAAGCAAACAGAGAAAGAATGCTACAAAGAAAAAGATTTCTGGAAAAAAAGGTCTCCTTCAAAGCTTTATACAAAGCTAGCATGCTCTATGCTAAATGTGGCATGCTAAATATGGAAAAATAAACATAAGCAGACAAAGCTTTGCAAAAACTTGTAACCTAGTAAAGGTTCTGGTTTGTTTTTAAGTCTGAGTAATCTGTGACTACTGGTCAATTTGATCACTTTCTGATTTGACCATGACTGTAAGCTGATTCATCCACAACCCAAAGTTAAATCGACCACTGGCCTCAGTGGATTTGATCACCAAGTATGGAAGTTACTATTAAATGTAATAACGCACTCAACGCTTGCTGTATGTAAGCAAAAAATTTTTTTTTCTGTGCAAATTAATCAAGTGACCTATGTAAGTCGGCTGCCATTGTTATGAATAACAGATACAGTTAGAAATAATATGGCACATGGATACCTACATACCTTGAGGAACAAAAAAATACATTCCTTGCTTAGTTTAATTTATGCAATAGCAGATCAATTGGCATGGCACAGCTCCTTTAAAGAAAATAAAAGCATAAAGTTTAAAAATTGTGAAGATGTCAGAATATGTCGAAAACTCCGATTTATTTTGACTTGGACTTGGATTCTCTTTTTCTTTCACCCACAAACACGACTTTTATCAACCAAGGAAGAGAAAGGAAAGAACATCAAAATTCACTTATTTTGTAGCCAAATTATCACACAAATGATGATATTGTGTAATGAACTATAAGCAGTAGTCAAATTGACAGGGCTGAAGTTGAATTGACTGATACTGTGGTCAAAATGAACTGATGGTTGAATTGACCAGTCCTCTAATCTGCAATCATATTCCATATTAAGCATTTCTCTTGTTCCAGTTTCTCAAAAAACAAATTTTACTGTTGGCATCCTTCTATGATTTCTAATGCCTGTGTCACTCCAATACCTCCCACTTTTCTTCTGCAGGTGCTATGAAGAGTAATTGGAACTCAGCTCCAGGAAAACAAAGCTTATAATCAATAATCAGCACTGGGGACATATTTGTTAGGATCGGTGTCAACTACAACACTGTCATACTGTGACTCTGTCAGCTCTAACAATTGGTGCAGTGCCTCATCGCTTGTGGGGTTGTTACTGATGCTGCTGGTTGTTGACACTTCTCCAATAGATCGTCGCCTAGAAAATAAGAAAAAGAGACCTTATTTTCAAAATCAAACATTATATATGAAAATTAATACAGGCCCTAACTACTGTAATTTTTTATGATGCTTGAAGTTGTAAAGTCATTTAATTGCAAAAGGCCTGCTAAGCTGCCTATTTAATAGCTTAAGCTTGCAGTGTGAAGTTTAGAGCCCTAGGATAAAATTCTTCATACAAACTACAAACTCTTTACATCTGACTGTCACAACCTGCTTTGTACCTACTGTCATAAACCAGTAGCAAATAGACCAGAAAGAGTTAAATAATAGCATAAAATGGACTGGTTAAATATGAACTGTACTCAAGATGTATAAGTCTTGATTTTATTTTAATCTTCAAAGAATGCCTATTTTATTAAATTTGTTGAGCACTTGTCTAAATGTAAGTGTAAAACCCTAGAACCTGAAAAATAATTTTGTAATTCAATGTTCACTGTAGAAAGTAACAAAAGATCTATTAATTAGATAACAAACAATACACAGTGTCTCAGAGAAAGTAAGCAGCTCACGTTGGGTAGTTGCGTATGTTACTTCGGTAACTGGACAGAGTGCTAGTGCTCTCAGGCAGTAGAATGCCATTCTGAGCCAAGAAATCCTCAAAGTATGGCAGGTTGTCCGCAGGAATGAAAGGCAACATTTCTGCAGACAGAACAGCAATAACGAACATGAAAGACATGAGGAAATTTTGAAGACCTGATTAAATCTTATATAGCAGCAAAAAGAAAAATAGATAAAGACTGAGTTTATTAAGATGTCGGGGTTACACTGCAAACTTTTGTAGTCTCAGTCAAATGTAAGCTGGCCATGTTCTAACCATAAAAAAACCTGAACACAAAAAGCACATACCTACTGGTGTTCATAAAGTAGTTAAAAAGCTCTAAGGAAGAAAAATGGCTAATTATCATTAGACAGTGTAATATCATGACCTCTCTTACCTGCAAGCAAGTGCTTGCGATCTGCCCCATATAGCTGAAGCACACGTTCACAGAAATCCTGAAAGCGACTATCCAAGTCTTGCAGAGCTTGTGCAAAGATTTTCAGTTCACTTGCGTCAAGCTCCTTGTGAAGCTGCTCACAAAATCCAAAATTTCAAAAAACTGCTTTCTTGCTGAATTAAAGTCAAAAGCAAAAGGATCAGAGAAAACAAACTGACATGATCAAGGGGGTTACATATTATTTGACAGTTTTTATTTGAGGGTCTGGTAACTTTCTTCTTCATTGTGTGTGACAAACCTGTTATTATTTTTAAAATCATTTGGATCACAAAGGAATAGGAAACAAAATTTTTTTCTGGGTGGAGGGTGAGTGATTTGAATGGGAATGTGAAGATTTGTACATCTCATGTTTGCCGATTTTTCTTTGATGTAACAGCATCTTTGAGAAACTTTACTAGTATAATTGCAAAGATCAGGGTTGAGCAAAAAATATTATTTTTGCTGTTGTTTTTGTGTTTTTCAAAAAATTTCTGTTATTTAGGTCAGGGAACCAGGGGCTTTCCTTGGTGCTGTGTTATGAAGTCTTGATCATTTCTGTTACAAGAGTGTAAATTATTCACTTGATAAACCTGTTGAAGTGAGACTATTAGTTATTAGGATAATAGCTGTTCTTTATAAATTTAGTAAGAAATGCTTACAGTACTTGCATATCCATATACCCCCCACCCCCAATACACACAGATGTACTGATTTTTGTAACATTTTAATCCTTAAAAGAAGAAAACAGCTGAAACACCAACTACAGAAAAAACAAGAATAATTGTTTAAAGAATGGTGACCTTTTTCATGTAGTCTTTAAGTAGCTCTTCTGCTGAAAAGCTAGTTGTGCTGCCTCCTTCACTGGGAACTCCACCCCTAATGGACTTGGAGTCACTGCCATTTCTGCAACATACATTGCATAAAACAATGTTCTTTGGAAGCATGATCAATACTACAGCGATCTTTTGACAACAAATTTTTAAATAAATAGAAGCCGAAAACAATCTTTCAGCACACATGTAGAAGATTTTATTTCTGATTAACTAAATTATCTAAGCTAACATTATAAGAACTAGATAAAATAGTAAGGCACTTTTCAAACTCAAAATGTCTGGGTTAGTGTACTTATGCTTCTCAGTTTTCTTTGCTGCTATAAAATGTTGGTGACAAAAGCTTCTCACACAGAATCACTTGCTGCATTGTTTGGGATAGTTGTAGATCCTCCTGAAAAAATCGAAATAACAAAACTGTATGTAATAAAAGAACTAAAACTTCAAATTAGAGCTCACTTTAAAAATTAAAGTTTATTACTTTACTAACAAATCCTACAAACACCCCCACAGATTACACGTGACTATTTTTAAGACTTAATGTTCCACTTTCTAAAAAGCAAACAAGCTAACCCCCCTCCCCCCAAAAAAATCCCATTTATAATGCTTTTCTTTGATGATGTTGTAAGAAGAGTGCATCTCCATGAACCCAAATGTTCCATTATTGACACATTTAAACATACAGTATCTATTGAGATCTCATTTGTTTTTAACAGTACAACTGATTAGTAGTACATTATTGTAAATTTAAGCTAAATGTTTATTATATATTTAGGACTGTATTTTTCTGTACCATTCTTCTTTCTTTTAACTATTAGTTATTAGGATAATAGATGTTCTTCATAAATTTAGTAAGAAATGCTTACAATACTTGCATATCCATATAACCCCACCCCAACACCCACAGATATACTGATAGTAAAACATTAATAATCAAACATCTTTCATTAAAATCATAGCCTGATAATTATACTGATGTGCATGGTGTTTGTTTTATGTGTGTTTGGTGAAACTGGCCTGAAGTTTTCCGTTGATGTACAAACACACTATCATTTTCTCATTAAAAGTAATGGAAGACAAGTATCCAGTAACTATATAATTTTTAGAACGAATTAGTTTTGGATACTGCGGGAGAGCTGTGGGTGACTGAACATTCTCAGGGTTAACATACTAACCAGTTGAAGGGATTCCAGTAGGATCAATAGAGGAGTTGAGAATTTCGATCATTGCTTCTGTGTAGATCAATCGGAAACACTGACCCACAAGGGCACACAACTCTTCAGCAACAGGCTGCCAGGGAAAAAAAACCTGATTATTATACAAGTAATTAAAGATCAAGGATTCATACCCATGGAAATGAAACTGTTTCAACAGCATACTCAAAACCAGCAATTTCTCTTTACATCTTCCAACCCAATCAAGAATCCAAGATGGAAGTTAGAGGAAGAAGCAGCCAAGGTCTTGTGACCTCTCTCAAAGTTCTGGTCATTTTCTCATCATTCACACAAAGAAAGACTTGAAAGCCTGTAGTGTAATGTCAACCATGTTTTAGTATAGCACATACCTTGCTGTCACAATACAGCACAGCCAACTGGCACACTTCTGGAGTCCCTGTCAACCCACACCAAATAAATAAACAAACATTCAAAATATAATTTAAGGCATCATGAATAACATTTTTAGTTCATGAACATAACAACCATTTCAATATTTCAACATATTTCAACAAAGAACATTTAAAGTCTAGCAAAGGGTATAGAAAGTACTGCATGTTGAATATTATGCAACTACTGCAACAGTGAAACATAAACACCTGTCCATAAAGGGGTAAAGGAACAGTGATAATCATGACAATAACAACAAAAAATGCCACTAATGAAGGTGATGCCAACACTCAAAATTAAAGATGTCTCTAAATTCATAGGCTATACTAGCAAAACCAAACCAAAAGAGCAGTAAAAATGATTCTTACCAAATTTAATTGCCAGAATGTGTTGTTTATCATCTTTAATATAGCAGATTGCAGCAATTTCATGCATGGGAATTCTTAGCAGAAGATCCTGAAATCAGAAATTGCAACAGCTTGCAGAATGACAGATATCTTAAAAAGACAAATCTCAAAAACAACTTTTACCAAGAGAAATAATGTGACCAAGTTTATGAAAAAGCCAGTGGTAGCAACCATTTATCTCTAGAACATTTTAAAAATAAAGCTGATTTATCAAATAGACACCATTCTGATCATTAATAAAGCACTCATATCCTGAAAAGATCTGAGTAAAGATTACACTAAAAGTGTTTTTTTTACAGAAGGCAACACAAGTTGTGTACATACTTCATTGCTGTTGTGTTTCATGATTTTAATATTGTGTAAGCTGAGACTCATGATGGCTGAGTGGTCATATGTCACATGCATTGGTATGACACCAAGTTTCTAAAAAGAAAGAGAAATTACAATTTTGTAACGGTCAGGATTACCATATAAAAAGCTTAATGTTAAGTGATTTCATTCAAAGCTGTGCTGTCTATGCAGCACTGTCAGTGGAAATAGCTATAATGTTTTTATTTACAAATACGCATATTTATGTTCAACCTAATGAGGAGAAGCTACACTTTAATTTCTTCTCCTCAGCAAAGTGATTTCTCTTAAACATTTGTCATAAAGTTGTGATAGTAAAAAGGAAATTTTGCATTTGGGAAATAAGTTTATCCCACTGGCACAGTCATCAAGTGGCATATGCACATGTGAATAGTTAGGTGAGAGCATGTGAGACAATGTAGATAAATTTGTTTTGTGTAAATTTTGACATTCCTATTATGTGTCTTAAGTTTGATTTTTGCTTGTTGCTTCATGTCTTTGTTCCATAAAAGTTTTTTTTTTAGCTTTTAAAAAACATGACCCACTAGGTCTAAGTTGGGAAACAGATCTATATAAGCTCACCAATTATTAGCGTTATTTTAAATATTTATTATTAAACCTGATCAAAGTTACTCCCTTGGAAAAAATAACAACAAATATCTGTTACCTTTCCTTTGTCAATAACACGCAACACATCTGTTCTGTTGGTGATGTCCATAGTTGCAGAAACATCATCAATCACCCCAGCAAACTAAAAGTAATAATGCATAGGTTTACTCAAAAACCAATTTTTCAAGGAATGCAAATAAGCCTATTGATTCATGGCAGATATAAAAACTCTAATTTTTCCCTCTTCCATATATGCCTTAAGTTTTTGTCATGCAAGAAACTGCAGAGCTGTCCATGGAAATTAAGCGCTCCTCTCTCCACTCATCAATAATCAAGGATAAAGAACATGAGCCTGTTAAAAGTTAACTGCAAAAAGTGAAAGTTCCAGAATATAGCAGCCAGAGAGATAATAAACTGTAACTGGTTCAGTATGTTTAAGGCATATGAGAAGCCAACTCCATACCTGCTCTTTTAGATACCTTTTCCAACATAAAAAAGAAATAGCAATCACTTCTTAATAGGCAGGGGAAAATTTATGGCCACAAACCAAAGAGAGACAACAGAACGACAATCATCTGCTTTATAATCAAGTTCACTAACCACAGGGATGAACAGCCTCCATCCAGCCATAAGGACAGTAAGCAAACCTCAGATACTCAAAAGAAACATGTGAAAGAAGCCACATGACACTTGACAGAAAGCAAACTAGAGACGCAGCATGGCATATTGCAAGGACACATAGCACTAGAAAAGGTGCAAAAAAGAGGCAAGTTATGCAGCTCAACATTCAAAATAGGATACTATACACAACAGCATTTGACTGGCATATAGAAATTAATTTTAAAAAACAGGACCCACCCTGTAAACGAACTCTTGAAGAATGCATGTAATTGTGAAACATAGTAATCCACATACATAAGTTTTGTAAATTTAACATTTGAAAGCACTGTGCAGTATAAAAACTATAATGTGCCATATAACTGAATCACAATGAGCCACATAATATGCATCTATACGTCTCCTTTATTTCAGTGCTGCTAAACCTGTCTATTCATTTAGCTCACCAAAACATGCTTCTCTACTGGGTCATCAGCTAAATGCTGGGATGTGAAGTGGTAGTCAGGCTGTGTAATTCTTGCCATACTGTGGGGGCGAGCTTCTCTATCAAACATGTCTACTTCTTGCCGTCCTCCACCTGGCCACTGCTGAGGACTCTGAGCCTAAAAGAAAACCAGGGTTGGGGGATTGGAGGAGAAGAGGATCAACAATTGACAAGCTAGTCTACATTCTAAATCACAGGGAAAAAAAAACAAGGAACAAAGGTATATGTACAGAAGATGGAAAAAGTAGCATATGACCTTTTTTCTTATTTAGCAACTTCATCTTTTTATATGCTGCTTTAATTGCTTGCGGCTTATGAAATTCTAAGATCTGGTGGAGAGTGGTTAACAAATCAGTTGTTTCAACTATGTAAAGCTAATGGCAGAGTTTATCCCTTTCTTTTTTAAAGAGAGAAGGTGGTACAGATTTATAGATTTATTTAATGCCTTACATGCTCATCTCAGTTCACAAAGATCATTCAAGTTACATTTCAAAAACTAAAACTTTTAATTTAATAATCAAACCAATACTTTTTACATCTGATATTTGTCAATGATAAAAAGGAAATAATTTAAAATGTAAAAAAATTACAATTAAATAATCTAATGAAATGAATAATTTTTATCACCATGACTTCCAGAAGGAGGAATGAAAACAGAAATGGTAGTGGTGTGATGTGATACAGGGTTGATGTGTATTGAGAATGAGCAAAAGCGTGCATGAAGGTTTATTTATTCTTCTTGGTGACTTAGATGGAGTATATAGTATGAAATATTAAAGCTTACGTCCCTCAGTTTTAAAACTGTAACGTATTTTGGGATGTACATGGTCACACACACACAAAAAAAAATTTAATAACACGTACATTCACTAAAAATAATTCAAGGCTGCAGATAAGCACAATTTTTTTCTACAGAAATCTATGTTTTGTAGCTGAAGAGTAGTCATCAGGATACAGCGATCTATCAGTAGTCAGGGTCTTTCAGTATCACTGCTGGAATGTAATCTTGACTGAGAACTGAGATACATGCACCGATTTCTGATCATGCAGAAAGTTACCTTTCCCCGCCGTTTATCTTCCATCTCGCACCTGTCACCATTTTAGCTGTACGTATTATCACCTGTTATATGATACATTTCCGTGGCATATGTTACTCTTGGTGAAATGGAAAAGCTGTCTATAAAAGATTTATCACAATGTTACAAGAGTTGAAAACAAGGATCAAAGGGAAAGCACTGCACTTGCACAACGAGTTATCTTCCCTAGAGCCATAAATGTACGACGGATTATTGCACGTTTGTGGTGAGACGGAATGCAGGAATCTCTTGCTGAGGAATTTATTAAAGAACTTTTAAAGTTGCATCAATCAATACAGGTGTAGAAATTTTATATTGTGATGGGCATTCTGCGTGCATAATAATAAGTCAATTAAGTTACTGTGGCTAATGGGCAGATTGTTGATTTGGCCTACGTAACTGTACGAAGTAGTCTTCATTATTCATCCCTTCATCAGGTACCAGCTGCAACTGTTACCGAAGCAAGCCGGCCCAACCATGGAGCTGGCCAGCTGGTACCTGTCGTCGGAATGAGCTGAGGAAACGCAGCGGCGGCCATACAAACTGGGCACCTCTGGACTCTGGCATGGAGTGGTCGGTCCATTCATTCACGCACATTTGCCCTCCAGTTCTGCTGTCTACCTCGGTGACGCCTGCCCTCCACGGATCCCTTGAGGACCGTCTTTGAGAGGGTGTCATGATGGATGACATGGCTGAACCAGTTCACAATTCGCGCCGTCTTACTGTGGCGACTGCGCTTTGTACAAACCCGTTTGACTTTCGTTCCATGTAAGTTCCGATTTGCTTGCAGGTCCCCCCTAGTGACATAAATTCAGCAATCTCAATGCACGGACGGTCTGCTAGACGTTCATGTGCAATAATATCGGTGTCCAGCAGCCTTCCGCGGATAGACCCTGTCCCCTCTCTTCAGACCTGTGCATACTGAGCAAGATATACATGCGTTAACCATTTATTTTGAGGCCGAATTATCACAAAGATGACGATTTAGTCGAATCGACCGGCATTCTTCAAGACACAACAGCTGGCTAGTAAACGTAAATTGAATCAACAGACCTTCCCATATATAACTATAAAAGGCTACTGCACCATCCTCTTTTAAGTACAGAGCAGGTTTCTCATTTTGAACTGCAGTCTGTTGACCAGTTTCACCAGATTTTTCTGGCTGCTTCCCGGGTGAAAAGTCCGGCTATGTTCTGGTCTCGTGACTATGGCCAGTCTGGGCTATGTCACATTTATGGTAGAGTCCTTAATAAAGTTTCTAGGCATCAATCTGTTAAGGTACTTGCACTGTTAAAGCCGCATTGTGTGTGTGTGGGGGGTGTTGTATGAGTGAACATACAAGTTATGTGTGCATGTGTGTGTGCATGCGATGACCACAGCTGACCTTTATTACAGTGGTTCACCAAGTTACTGACTTAAAATTTACCAACAAAACCATTATAAATGCTCAAATAAATCTTTATCTTCAGGGTTACAAAGTAGTCCATTTTATAAAAATAGCTTATCATGTACTAGACATGGAAGAATTTGCCATACACCAGTGTGGAATCATTATCATAATGAAACATTTCTGAAACATATTTATCACTTCCATCACTGTTTGTGCTGTATACAAACCCATGCACCCACATTCTTGCAACAACTGTTTCTACTCAGGGTAACCTTTTGTGTCCATGGACTGAGAATGTTGTCAGACCAACTGTTCGTAACCAGCATGTATTGAGCTGTGTTGTGATTTGCAAATATACACTAATTTCTTGTGCAAAGTAGTGATAAATTCTTGCTCACACAATGGATTCAGAATGTATTAAATGTGCACACTGTCCTGAAACTTTGTACCATTTCTTTGCAACTTAACACTTGAAATTTCTGTGTTGTACAGTTAACACAGTATTGGTACAAATGTCAGCAAGATGTTACATGACATTAGTCCAGAACATTGTTATAATAAATCTCTTTTACAAGTGTTGTTCAATTTTTTTCAATGACAAATGAAAAAACCAATTTTTATAAATTTCATAAAAATCATGCCCTTTTGGTAAATTGATCACAGTTACAAAGCTACAAAAAAGCAAAGTGACCATGAAAATGCAGTGCTGGTAACAAGATTAAAAGTATTTCTTGAAGTATCATGACAGTTTCTAAATAAAGTTACATGTCACAGCACAAGTCTCACATTTCATGAGTCTACCAGATTGAGTGACAGCTTTAAATATGCTGTCAACAGTGTGTGTATGTGTGTGTGCATCAATACAAGCGGGCATGTGTGTCAAGACAATATTTCTCACAATAAATAATTAATTTATCCTTCCTCAGTAAAATGTTTCTTCCTGAGAATACAGTAAAGGATGTAAACAATCATTTTTTCTCAACTTTCTAGTATTGTTTTACTACTGTATTTCTTTTAATTATTTTCAGCAAAAGGAGTTAAAAACAGCAACTCCTTCAAAACATTTCTTTCACCATTTAGAGTAATGTTTCAAAACATTATTAGCTAAAATACTACTGTTACTATTGATTTAAAATAATAAAGATAAAACTGCTCTTAAAACTGATTTTTCCTTCAGAAAAAAGATCCTTTCACATCAGTTCTGAATTTAAAAAATAGGCATTAGAAATTTTTAAAATTGCCCTAAAAGGATTACAGATTAAAGTTAATCTCATAATTTGATTTAAAAATAAGTTTTAAAAGCAGCCACACAGGCTCAGCTGTATACAGTCACATAAAAACTACTTCATTAGTTTGATAAATTGCTTACGCACATGGAGCCTATAATAATTTACATGTTCCTTACTTTGTTGTCTAAAAGGTCAGCGCCAATAATAAATATGCAGAAGGCAAAAGTCTGTGCTGAGTCTATAATGCCTTATGATTACTGGAAGGTGTGAATTGTGGAAAACAAGGGACGGTGACAAAATGTCGCATCAACAGAGCATTGTGAAGAGTTCCAATGATGTGGCTCCTAGACTCCTTAAAGTTGTGACACTCTATTGTCACCTCAGCATTGTCTCTGTTATCAGGCATGCTGAAGTGAAGCATGCAGCCCTGGCGATAGATCCCACCGCTTCCTTCATTTAAAAAGTCACAGACATGGTGGATCTTTAGGTCTTGCAGATCAAGCTACAAATGGAGAAGCAACATTTTATTCTGTATGTAATCAGATTTTGAATGTTCTATGGTGATTTTTGTAAAAAAGATATTTGGATTACATCTTAAACAAACTGTATTAAACAGTTGTCAGCAGCAGCAACAAGCATGGGTTCAAGACCATTTAACAGTTTAGCAGGTTTTTTTGTCTAGAAAGCTTCTTTCGCAACCAAGATTTACAGAAATTTCGAAAACTATTTACAAATGTACATGTACTAAGTGGCTGTTCAAAATAATCATGGATTGTTAAAAGGGTTAAAAAGGTATATTGCTTGTAATCAGACAGAAGAGAAACTCCATAGAAATCCACTCAAAACTGACCAAAGCACCTGTGCAGTCTGATCCCACTCACCTGCCACAATGACTTGGCACCCAAGCAGGAAACATAAATACTCCTGCCCTCTGGGTCTGGATGAGTACACAGAGGATGGCCGGGAATGCCAGGAGACAGCTCTAGGTAAGACCATGTGTGCAAAGCAAGGTCAAACACCTGCACATAGTTCTTAAAGACATAAATGCGTCCTCTGCACTCAACTGAAGCAGGCGATGTCTCAGCCTGTAGCATGTCCGGATAAGACGTCCACTCCCCTGCATGATAAAGTATTGAATTAATTTTTTGAAAGGGATAAGTCAGTCATTTTAACATTTAACTAGTGAAAAATGTTGAGACGATAAAGGGTTGGAAAAAAGTAAAGATACCATAGTCTAGTAACTACAGAGGTGGTGAACTATGGCTAAGTCATAAACAGAGCCCAACCCTCTTCTGTCTTTCACCACCTTTCACCATTTGTTGCTGGGTGTAAAATAAGAATTAGCCCACTGCTTGCCTCAGGTAAACTTTGAACCTGCAATTCCTATTCGAAAGTTGAATGTACATGCCATCTGACCATGGGCCGTGCTTTTTGAAGACTATGTTGACTGAAAGTTGCTCTTGCACCTCTCAGTACTTCTATCCACATATAATTTATTTATTATATATCATCCTTCATGTGCAACTTTCACAGTAATTCTTTATCTCAGAGCTACTTGTTCCCACCTACTTCATTCTTGCATCATTCTACTATTATTTTGACCAGCCATTCCTGGAAAAGTGAAAAAGAGTGACATTTCAGTAATAATATAAACTTCTTTTATAATCTGTTTTTCTTTTGTGTGCCTTGGTACTATTAGCAGTATATAGTGTACCACCTGTCTCAGTGTTGAAACTTTCCATAGTCCGCAGCCTGATACGATAGCGTCCAATTCCCCCCATTAGAAAGAATGAGGTGCCATAGCTACATATGCCATGATGTCGCCTAGGCTGAGATAGAATTCCTGCTTCATGCCATGATCCATGTCTTGTGTCTAGGCACCAAACTGTCATCAGCCAGACGTCACGACCAAATGAACACTCCCCTCCACAAACAAACACCTTGTCTCCTGCAATAATATTCAAAAACAAAACAGAAACTGATGTGGTTTTAGAGCACTTCTGAAAGCTCTTCCATGATCTGAGTTTAAGTCTTGTCCATTTTCATTGTAACAGTGATTACTTAGCTTTCTCCTTACAAGTGGACATCGAATGAAGTCTACTTGTTATGTTTTGGAAGCACTATGCTGTACAAAAGAAAACCCCTTTCTACGAAACAGCTTTGATAATACATGGCAAAGGACATATTCACACTCCACATCACATCTAAGACTTAAGGACCCACCTGATTGGTAACACATAACATATCACTTATTAATGCCTTGAACATGAAATCTTGAGAAATTAAAAAGCGATTTCCTTGCCAGTTCAAATCTCCATTTGGGCCTGAAGCCATGTGGCATTATGGCTGACAACAGCATGGCTTATACAAGCTGTCAGAAATACCTTATCTAAAAAGCCCAAGCACAGATATGGAAACTATTGTTGTTCAGGCTAGAGAACTAGTGTTTCACACTTGTCTTCACTATTAGAGCATGATAAATGAAAATCATTTGATGAACCCAATGTATTGCTCCATCTTCTGGCCATTATAGCATTGTACATTATGCAGTTTAAGACAATGTGTACTGTTTCAGCAGGCCTGGCTATTGAATATTGTGTGCATTGTGTGTTGTATACATAGATTCATGTGATTTCTAGGGGGATGTGTGGAAATAGACAGGTCATATCTACTGCATGACTAATGGAGACAACATTATTCACCTCACAACTGAACACAATAAAAGTTGAGCCATTCAACCATGATGTTCTAAAGTGCAAGAATATGTATAAAAATTATACAACTTACACACTTTCCAACAGGCACAACGACTGAAACTGGTGTGTCTAATTACTGTCATCGTGTTAATGGACTCTTCATACTGCCCCACCAGGGGAGACAACAGTAAGTGTTATAATGTTTAGGGATTGTCATACCTACTGCACATACTGTGTAGCCTGAATCCACTGTTAGATTAGGAAGAATGTTGGCCATGGTGTTGAAGACCTTCACCTTGCAAGTATCTGCTTTGAATTCTAAAACGTCTAGAGGGGCTGTCTGCCAACGCATGATGCTGCAGTCATCGCCGCATTTCTTCAAATCGCACTCATGAGCTCCAAAGCACAGTATGCGGCCATCTCTTGGACTTGTACGTTGCCTGCTTGATGTCTACCAAAAGAAATCACAGCATCTCTCTAAAGTGATACAAAAGGTGGTGTTACTACTTCATCTTTATGCATTCATAGTTCACTGTCATGCGATTGGTAGGTCATCAAGAGAATTTAAAGTTTATTTCTGTAAAATTTAAAAATTAAAATTGTAAAACATTTAATGTTTTAAAATTAAAATGTTTTTTAACATTCTGCTGTACTGTTAACAGGTATAACAGTAACTAGTGTAGTATAGAAAATGTGCAATGAATTATGAACACTGACTGACAGAGAAGCTGGCACATCTGGGTACATAAAACAACTGTGCACAAATTCTTGTATTTCGTTCTTTCTTGTTTTTATGATTTTTTGTTTTTGTTAAAACATTTTGATTTGTATGACCAAACCTACAGGATTTACCTTGCTTTTTAAAGAAGAGAGGATGTGATCCTGAGAGAGGCTGATGACAAAATTCATGAGTTCTTCATTCATCTGCACAGCAGAAAACTCCTTCAGACAACCTAATGCTTCCTTAGTCAGCAAATGAAAATTTACAGCCTTTGCAAAAAAATTTGCAAGATCTGTCACTTCACATGGTTTAGCATTGTGCTGGTACCATGCACAAAAAGCTTTGAAAACATCCACTTCATTTTCACAGTTAAGGTAAGGGTCCTGCAGGTAGTCAATTATCTGTGAAGCAGATGCAGCATAAAAATCTTCTGTCTGTGAAACACTCTCGAAATGCCAGAGAGAGTGTCTGCGTGACTTGTCATAAAGCTCATTGAGCATGAAAGTGTTTGCAAGATGCATGAGACTTAAACATGAATCGTCATCAACACATCCCAGAAGAAAATCGGAGCACTTCTGTAGAACATTTGTTGCTTGGTATAAACTACTCATTTCAACGAGGTCAAAGACATTGCTCTGTGAGAGTTCCAGTTGACCTGTGTAAAAGTAGTGTAGCAAGTCTCTGAATGCTTCTGTCTTTGTATCATGAAGTTCTACACAGCTTGACTGACTCTCCAACATGCCTGACATAAACATTCCATTAAAATAAAGACTGCCTTTACATAAAATATGCTTGTGGCAGTGAAAGTGCTTGTCTCCAGTGTCCAAAATAATGTCACTGATTTCTCCAGAAGGAAGCGAGAATACCTCAGCACTGCCGTTTTGAACACTCCATTCTTTTTCTCTTTCACACAGAGTGCCATGACAAGCATCACTAGACTCCGCGAATGAGGTCAATGAGGCGAGCTGTGACTCTGTGTCCATGGTTCATAGGGATGGCCTGTGGTTAAAAATTGCTGTTTTTATGAAGGGTATGATTCGGATTTTAGAAAGCGAAGATCCTGGTCGTATTTCCATATCGTTATTATTACAATTATAATAAAAATAATTAAACAACTTGCGTCTTCGAAATATATTACTACAGCGACTACAACACTTAGAAACGTACGACGCTAGGAGAGTCAAGGTGTGTGTGTGTGCACGCTGTTCAAACTCCTGAACAACAGCAGTGAGATGGATCAGGATATTATTGATACAAGAACGAAAACTAACGACCGGACAAAATGAAAACGACAGCCTGCATTAAATGTAAGTTTGCTAAGTTTAGTTTCGCTCTCGAGCCTTTACTTCTACTGAAACAAAAACCAATGTTTACTTTGCTGTGATGAACGCACTACATAGACTGGTGACTGTTACTCGTGAAATAAAAACATACGGTACTCGAAAGACGTGCAGGTAGGTTTCTGCGTTCGCAGATCGCGGTCTTGGCGACCCAGGAGACGTTAACCACCAAGACTGTCAAGGGAGCTAACACATAAAACGCGAGATGTTTTGATCAGAGATTGTCGTTATATCTTGAAAAAAGTGGAAAGTATTTCAAATAATTTGAACAGTATTTAAATGTAAACTGTATAAGACTTCAGTGTTTTACTTCAGTAGCAGTACAACGTAATAGACGAGCTTCTTTATATAATTTGTTGGCTGTTTCTAGTGTCAGTCCGATGGCTTGAGTTCCGAGTTTCCGCATTTTTAGTGTTAAGTGATGCGGTTATAGGTGTGAAGAAGGTGATACGGCAACGAATGCATCGAGTAGGATGCTTGTTCGTCGTTATGTGCGACTTACGCATGTGGCGCACATTGAATGTGTTCTTCCTGTAAATCCACCTCGACGCAATTTTTATAATTTTAAAGACCATGTCTGATCTTTTGAGAGTCGTTTTTCGTCTTGAAGTTTAAATTTAGAATCGTGCTTGAAATAAAATCAGAAATAGAATTGTGCAAAAATATATTTTTTATTTCGAAAAGTAAATAAACCTGCACATATTTACGTAAAACATTGAACAGACAATCGTGTATTTACTAATCCCTTTCATCTCCATTTTCTTGCACCACATGCATTCTCTTATTTCATGTTAGATACTCTGTTAATGAAAATGATGTCATCTGCAAGTCAGACGAATAAAAGGAATCAGGAAAGAGAAAGATTGTTATAAAAATTTTGTTGCTGGAAGATTAAAACATTAAACGAGACAGAAATGAATTAACTTGAAAATGACTAAAACAAAACTTACTCATTAAAGAAGGGGTATTGATTCGATCATGTGCAAGATGGATATCCGAGGGAAAAAAAAGTACATTTTTCAATGTACATTAGAAAAATGTAACTATGTGAGTAAACAATGTGAGTAACATGGCACACAGCTGCACATGGTGGAAATAATGCAAAAACGAAAAAATTAATCACAGAGGTTAGACCTTCACTAGGGTGTCTGATTGCCTGTCAGCTGCAGCTACTAGCATGACCATATAGTCCAGAAAATGAGGGGGAAAAAATGATGGTAAAGGAATGAGGAAATTGATAGATTACCAACCTAACAAGGCTATACAGTGTACAAATCAAATATCCACAATGAGATATAATGGAAAATGTGTTGCTATGTATAAAGATCCTATTATAGAAACATGTGATGATTGACTCAGCACATCACACATGCTATTAGAATGTAATGAAAACACGCAAGAAAGAGAAAAACTCAGGATGATCTTAAATATAAACTGATATTTAACATATACAGCTGCCTCACCTCACCAAACAAACATAATCATGTCTTTGGTAGATTCGTATAAACAAACTAAAGAGCATATACTTAACAACATATATATTATCTAAAAAGTAAATATTTAAAAACTCTTTAAAGATAATATTAATGAATGACCATAAATGAAATAAAAATACTGCTAGAAAACAGCTAGCCATTTATCTCCAATATATGTATATGAGGCTCCTTTCAAACACTTCTAGTATTAATGAAAGCATATTAGTATTAATGTAGGTAAGTAAAATAAAAAATACAGGAGTGTATCTATATCATAATACAGATTGATAAAAAAACAAACCAAAATAAACCCTTGCTAGAAAATAGGAATTGCAACAGTGATCTGGCAACCTGAATTGAATGCAAACAGGATGGACTTTGGAGGCCACCTGGACCCAACACTAGGTAGGTAGCAACAAATGTAAGAGGGCACCATCTACAGCACCTCCCCTGCCTACACATTTACCAGACCTCTTCTATCCCTCACCCCCTTTAGCCCTTCCTCCATGCACCCAAGAACCCCATCTCCCCAATGAAAAGACAAGAAGGCAGGTAGTAAGATAACAGGTTAAATTAAACTTTGAAATACACCTGATAGCAGAAAATAAAATTTGATGCAGTAAAAATGACTGCAAATGTTTGAGAATACAAGTCTGTATGCATGGATCGTTGATGCTTAACCACAAGTTTTAAGGGAATGGAGAGAAGAAAAAAGAATTAGCTGCCTTTATTTTAGGGTCCGAGCGATAACTTAAGAAGGGAAAAACAATAAAAGAAAACAGCATAAATTGGTAAATCTTGTCCAGGAATTAGCTATATTCTTTGTATTGAGCAATTGCATGTTAAGCAGCACAGCTAACAGAAAGTATATACATGTAAACAGATACTTTTGCAACCAGATAACAAAGTTTATAAATTGAATTTTAACATGCACACACACAATTTTCTGCTTTTTAATGCATCATGTTTCAGTTCTCTTTATACACGCACCATTCACCTACTTACCTATCGGAGAGGTGTAGTATAGAAAAATGATGGAAGCAAGAAGTCTACAATTAGTATTTTAAAATTTCTCACAAAATTAATACTTTTTAAATAAATATGAAACTGGTGGTTATCTTATTTTGAATACTGGACATTAAAGGGGAGGAAAAAAATCTGAATGTGAAATAACATTGACAGAGAAAGAGAGTGCACCTCCATGTGCTTATGCATGCACACTGCTTGTACGATATCATGGTACATCAGCAAATGAAGAAACTGATGTCAATATCCCCACAATCCATGCCCCCTCCACCACCTCAAAAAAAAATTATAATTGTGAAGATGCAAAGGGTTTATATAACATCTGTTGCAGTAAAACAAAAGAATAACACACGTATAGAATTTTTAAAATGAGGAATCTGCAGCTCATGTTAGTCATGTAACCTTAAAATAAAGTCAACCAATCTTGGCCATTACTAGCTTAAAAGCAAAAAATTTAAAGTTAAGCTTTGGCTGTGCTTCATTCTGTGACCTTTGAACTGGGTATCACCTACCATGCCTTACTGAGTCACAATGAGACCCAATAGAAGTTTCATCATAAGAGAGTGCTAGAAAATGTTCTGTCACATATACAAGAAATTCTTATGGTCAAAAAGTATCACAGCTTTATGCTTTGACATCATAGTCAAACAATCTTTATTATGGTGTTCATTTCAGCCTAATTAACCTCTGTCTTCTGTTGGCAGCCTTTCCTAAGTAAAGATTATGGTGCAGAGCACTAAGTTGAAATACAAATAAAAAATAATACATTCTGGAAGAACAGACATTTTTTCTGGATTTATATTATAATGCCTATATTTTATGTCATAAAAAATTATGCTAAAAATACATTTTTGAAAGAAATTGACATGATGTTTTCAGCAAGATGAATTGTTCAAGATCCATCAAACTTTTATTACACCAGATAAATGAAGAAAAGTAAAGAATGGTCATGCATACTGCATCACAATTCGTTACAGTCAAATCTCCCTACTATGCCACCCCTCTACTATGCCACTCTCGGTATTATGCCACTTTTGCTCGGTCCCGACTATAAATTCAATGTAAAAAAAAATTTACTATGCCACCCCTACTCTCTCTACTATGCCACTTTTTTTGTGACTGTTAAAAGACACAAGTTGTGAAATTCCGCGCAGTGCTCGATTATTATACTGTATGGTTGTGTGGGACATCGCAGTTAGGTGGGATGGAACATAGCACGCACACAGGGAGGGTGGAGGCTGGCAATGTGGGGGGTGGTCGCTGGCCGGGTGACAGCCACGTGACAGAGGGAAGGTGTGAGGGGGTCGACTAGCGACAGGATGCAGGTGCGCGGATGTGGTTGGGAGGGGTGGAGGATGAAGAGGCGAGGGGGAGAATGAGAGGAGACAGCTAGCGAAGCCGACGATTCTTGAGAGCTTTGGACCAGACCTGGGCAAAGGCCTCCTGTCTCTGACCGGCCCTCCCGCCAGTATATATACTATACATACAGTATTAGGTAAAACTGAGTTAACTATATTAGTCCGGCCCTCTAAAACCATCCCAATTTCTCATGCGGCCCCTTAATTGCCCACCCCTGCTTTGGACTGACGGGTAACTTGAGCAAATAAAGCCGTTTTTACGAACCCTCTCTACTATGCCACTCTCTCTACTATGCCACTTTTGCTCGGTCCCGGTAGGTGGCATAGTAGCGAGATTTGACTGTAATAGAAAAGAATAAATGTCTGTTGTATCACTGAGTGGGTTGCCCATTCACTGTTGATTCTGCATGCTTTTAGTATCTGATGCTGCCACGGTGCCTTTGTATGATTCTTTCCAAGGCTGGCAAATTCCTGACTCTGTTGCGCTGCAATTAGATGCCGAAGGCAATTATCAATATAGTCCCCAAGTATTGCTAATATACAAATATTATCCAGTAATGGCTAAATAAACTGGATAATCATGGAAACAAAGAAGCCACATCATACAAAGTTTCAAAAATCATCCTGTAAAACTTCTTCAGTTGGAACATAGTGTGCTAGGTAAATTAGCCCAAAACTTAAAGTAATAGTGACAGGAACGGTTTTGGCAAGAAAATGTTGGGAGATGGCTGTGTTGAATCTAAAAAAGAATACGCAACAAGAAGAAAACTAAACACGAGAAGCTATAACTAACATTGTGATCAAACTTGCCTCTTCTCTTGTAAGTGATGATCTGCTTGCAATGATAGCCCTTACTTCCCAAATTTCTTGCATTATCTTATCAATGTCATAGGCTTCTACTGATCGAGGAGACTCTGGGTAAAACTGTCTTGGACCAAAAGGATGTGTGGTATAATGGTCCTGTTGATCATCACATGGATGTGATCGAGGAGACTCTGGGTAAAACTGTCTTGGACCAAAAGGATGTGTGGTATAATGGTCCTGTTGATCATCACATTGATGTGGAGGGCTGGAATCAATGTCACATGCAATCGGTCCTCCAGGGCCAAAGCCAAGAACAAAAGACACAATCATCCTCTGTTTATTCTCTCTTGTGAAAACAGGAATGTTTAAGTCCATCTTCTTCCCTTGCCTATCTTCCAGCATGACTTTCACGTTCCAGCCAGTGTTGTCTAGTACCCCAGAAAATCTTTCCAGTAGATTCAATGCTTGTGGCGACTTCAACAGCCTATTTACTCTGTGGACTCCCCTGAAGTCTGTGCCTGCCAAGGCTGCCAGCCTTTCTCGGGATACAATACTATTATCTGCAGGGAGTTTAGTGAGAAAGAATAGTGGCAGGTTTCTCTTTCTACATCCAGGGACTTGCTGCAGTTTCTTTTTAAATGCATCATCTGCCTGTTTCATCATTCTATAAAGCTTTTGTGGATGACAATCAAGAAGCGTTCTGCTTGGAGATGGCCAATAGAAAACAAGAAAGTACACAAAAGGATCAAGGTCTATGTATTCCTGCTGTTCTTTTATTCTGCATAATTCTGCTGACCACTTTAGGACAGAGCTGAGATAGGGTTTTTGTTCAGATGGGTCGCCAATATCGCTACACAGACAAATGGCAGAGGCAAGAGCCATGCTCAAATCAAATCTGTTCCAGTTTGAACGTTCTAAATTTAAGGTCATGAGTTTGTTTATGAAGAAAACATTTTTTCTACCATTCCGTTCTCTGTATATTTTCATTATGCTGAATAATGAATATCCCCCAAGTTTACAAACCAATCTCCTCCTTTGTCCAGGATTCATTTTCTGTACATCCATCTTAAGCAAATCATCTTCATCAAAAAGATTTTTCAGAAGATTTCTGTAACGATCAAGATTACCTTCACTTAGAAATATTGAATGTGCAGAATGCCCATACTCATTTCCTGAATACAGTTCCACGCCATCTTCTGCTGATCTTAAGGCTTGAATGGCATGCTCTTGGATGGATTTCAACCATAGTACATGTTCTCTGATTATTTTTAGATTTTCTGGAATGAACTCCCTGTCTGAAAAGAATCTTTGTAGTGCTGATGCTGACTGAAAGACACAGCAGCATTTTAAGATCTTTACAAGAAGCATAATTATATCCATCTGGCCAAAGCAACCTGCCATATTGGGTGCAACAAAAGTTTCCTTACAACACACTCTTTGTTCGTCACTGAAATCAGAAAGACCTTGCTGTGCATATCTTACAGCCTCCTGTAGTATCTCAGGGTTGGCTGAGCCTCTATTTCTTTCACATTCCTTCAGTAGCTCAGAAAGACGGGACTTTGAAATTTGTCCTTTGGTGTCCAGCAGGTAGCAATTCTGTGGCAATTTTTCGATGGCTTTATCAGCCCATTTTACTGCATTATCCCAATTGTTACAGCTGCTGAAAAAGCGAGCCATCTGTTGGGCAAGCATGGGGTCATCTGTATGTTCAAAGACGAGCTCCATGCATTTGGCAGCACTTTCGTACTTGTCTTCAGCAATCAGGCTCTGTATGAAAGGAGAGAATTTTGACCTTGTCTTGTCATCAGCCCAGCATCTCTTTTTCATAATTTCGTTCACAATACGAAGAAGCTCCCGATATGCAACATCACGTTTAGACCTCTGGATGATAGGACCCCAGAGAAACTCCTCCATCAAGTCACCATGAGACTGTCCATTGTCCAAACTGATGTCTAATATATATTTGCAAAGAAGATGGCAGCTGATCCGAAGACACTTTGTTCTTCCAGATAGGTGCATGTTGTAAGTAAAAGTCAACAGAGGATAGGCTGGCATATGCACATCCCAAACTTTGGGAGAATCATGGACCATGAGGGGATCAAAGCAGGAGAGTGGAATACCTTGGAATGAAAGATCATAATGGTTTAGCAGTGCGACATACTTCAAGACCGTCTTCTCTTTTCCTTCCTGAAACTCTTCAAGCAGCATTTTCACTGTCCTTTCTATGTAATCTTCATTGAAATTTTCCTTCATAATATTGAGTCCAAGGAGGCTATCGGGATTAGTCCCGCCTTTACTGTCAGTGAATTTCTGTTTAAGTGTTTCATACTTGTCCAGAAAGAACTGGACCTCACGCTGGCTAAGTTTCTGAGTTAGGACTACATTTGTCCTCTCATGCTCCTCAGACAAATTCATCCTCCGAAGGCATGACAAAAAGACACACACAACTGTATTTAATCCCCTTCTGTCACATTCTTCATCAATAAACTTCTTGAGACTGCCAACCTTTTCCTCATCTTCATTGTCCAGCATTACAAGCACAGGGCTTCTATAAACACGCTGACTCTCCCCGAGTTCGTATAGCTGAAAGATCTGTCGTGCAGTTTCTTTGGTGATTCTTTTGACCCGACAACATTTGTACGCCGACTTCAGATCCCAAAGAACATTCATGGCAACTGTAGTTCCTCCTGCACCTGGGTGATGGTAGATTTCAACATTCCTGAAATTTTGATGATCGACGGCATATTCATTCTTCAGTTCTTCCCTAGTATATGCAAGAAGGCGTTCATATCTTTCTCGTCGGCACACATGACCTTGGAAGTAGAAGTTCCACCAGGTGGCACTGTTACCTTTGTAGAAATTTTCCTCGGTTTTCAAACTCAGGTCACAGACCTTATTCACAGAAGACTTTCAGCCTCCTTGCATTGCTCAGCACTGACGACATCCAAATCGCAAAGCTCCTGCTTTACTTTATTGCCCAGTTCTGTTTGTACTCCTGATGTGGTTGCTACTACACACTGACCATCACTGAGTACTGGAGATCCCAACAACTGAATGACTGCCTTATTTACCTCAAAGAACGAAAATTTATAGATGCATCTGTTTTCGTCTATATTCATGTTCCTTTTCTTAAGGCCTTCAACCCAAGCATCAGCAAATCTTTTGGATTCAGCAATCATGAGCCACTGGTTCTTAAATTTTAGCAACAGCTCTTCAGATGCTTCGATGAACACGTCATCGTGGGATGTAACAAGAATGAGAATGACACCACGGCCTTTTGGGATGCTTTTCTTTAACAGTCGAACGACCTCCCGATATCCCTCGCTCCTTCTTTGCTTCCACTCAATGACCTGAAGCCCCTCTTCTCCATCTGAAGCACAGCCGTTGCAAAGTATCCACTGTTTGTGTGGAGATTCCATCAGATCTTGAAACTGTTCGCATGTCCTTTCTTCTTGGGGATCGTCACTGGATTGAATAACATTTTTTGTTGTCTTCTTGTTGTAGACTTGCTCTTTCTCTTTTTCAGCATAACTATACAAGCCATCCTTATCACTAACTGGATCAAAGTCGAGGATGCATCTCCAGTCCATGTTGAAAATAAACTGAAAATTTTGAGAGAAGTCAGGGTGAGACACATTCATGGATGGAGTGGCAAGTATTCGGTAAAAATTCCCCTCGAGTTTGTCTCCTCCACCACACATGTAATCTTGAAGTGTCTCAATCAAATTTTCACGGCAAGCGCTTGTGGACGACTTTTCCTGCCGGCGTCTGTCCTCGGTCAGCTGCAACTTCTCTCCAGAAAATTGTTCTATTTGCTTTGAGTCTTGCTTTGTCGGAATTCCAGCACTGAGTCGGTACAGTAGAAGATCATGTTCACTTGTATTCTCTGATGTAACCGTTGCTGATGAGGAAAGAGAGCTTATAAAGAAGGCATGATCCTTCACCCAGTCACTTGTAGGCTCAACATCCACCTCACAGACAACCAGAGGGTCATCGCTGACATGGTCGGTATCTGTCACGTCGATTATAATTGGTGGTTTAATACAATGCAGTGCTGTTTCTCTTAGCTCAGGACAAAATCTTCTTGTGGTTGACAATCTAACAGCATCTTCACAATCCTTCTTATCAACAACTATTCCCAATACTTCTCCATAACCAAAATGGGTACAATCTGTATCTCCAATGCCAAAGTAGATTGTTCCATTTGTTCTGTCATTAAGACAAGCTGCAGCAAATTCTGTGACTCTGTCTGCAATGTACTCACAAATGTCAGCAGTGGATTCTGAAGCTACATGGGAAAAACTGACGAACTGGATTGATCAAATTTCCAGCACGTTCTTCATGCTTGTTCAAATATTTTCCTTTTTGATAGTTGTGAAATGTTGTGGGTTCCTGCCCAAATTCACGAACATATTCAGTTCTTTGGAGGCATGGCTTAATTTTCTTTACTTCAGTATCAGTATTTTCTTGCAACTTATAAGGATCTTGGTCTTTCAGAAAGTGGTCTCTTATAATTATTAGTTTCTTCCTGTGACCAAATATAAGTTCAGGAAAATTTTCCTTGAAGTCTTCTCCAGTCATTTCTAAAAAAACCTCTCCATCTATCCCTGCTTTCTCTAGAGCATCCAGTATGCTTCCAATTACACTGTCATCAAGATGTTCTTGTTCTAAAGCTGGCCGAAGCCGTTTTTGCAGGTCTGCAACCGTCAAATTTCTCAAGAATTCCTGTGGTGCTGTCGATGCCGCTGATGCTGCAAATGTAAAATATAAACCATATTACACCAAGCATAAAATATATTACACCAGATAAGTAACTTATTACACCAATTCGCACGAAAATGATTGGTAAAATAGCCTGTTTCTTGCAACTCTTGGTACAAGAGTCTGAGCTGGCATTTTGAAAATGAGGCAGAAAAAAGATTTGGATTGCTGTAGACTTTGAGTATGTGTTTTGTAGAGTGCATATTTTGATAAATTAAACTGCCACTAACACAACAATAACTACACGACATTTGCAATCAAACGACTGGACTTCACCACTGCCTACTGACTGAAAGAAGTTATATTCAACTTTTTTGTTATTTCTGTAAGTAAAGACATAATTTCCACATAATTTGTGACATGGAAGGAAAAGACAGGAAATCTAAATAGTTTTAATTATTTATACTTCAAACATGTCTACTTTTTGTTGCCTTTTTTCTGGGTTGTTTTAACTCTTCTTCGTGAGAGATTTGATTTATTGCTCACATTGTAGCTTAAGTTAGCAAATCTACAGTTTACCTCTTCCACTGTGTCAACATGCACAGTGACAGTGAGAAAAAAAAAATTCAGTCAGCAGTTTGAAGCAACGAATCAATAATCCAGTAACAGAACAATAACAAACCTTGTCCATCCCAACATCCCCTCTTAGACTGAGGTCGTCCTGGAGGCTGTAGAATCTGGAGAAGATCCGGTTGATACCTCTTTAATGCTTCTGTGAATCGAACATAGGCTGTATCAGGCTTCTTCTTGAGTATTTCCAAAAAAGCTTGGATTTTTTTCTCTGTCAATTTTTTCCAGTGAGAGCTTGCCCTTGTCTAGGTCTGAAAGAACACCATTGGCGTACAGGCGGTCAATCATACCGTGCTGAAGGTCCAGCTCTTCAACGAGTCTTTCCCAGCAGGACCTGATTTTCTTCCACTCTTCTGGCCTCATGGTTACCTGCAACAATGAAGAATCTCTGTTAAACGTTGCCTTTTGTTTCGATATCAATCTCTTGAAAACTATTTTTAATGTAAAAATTCCATCTCACTGGGTCCTGCTGTTCCAACTGTTAAGTGCCATCCCAAATATGAGATTATACTCAAAGATGCTGGTCAATAAACAGACGTTAGCAGTCATTAGTTTGGTTCAAAATAATTTCTACTTATTATTTTAGAAATACACAATGGGATTGACATGAATTTAAAATGTTGATACGATTGAAGGTTGAAGCCAGTGGGAGAGCTTCGGGCACGTGCTAATGACGTCATTCCCCATCAGACAGTTTCCGTTAGGAGCCTATCAGGAAACAAAGTCTTAAATTCTTTCCAAGTAAAATTTAAAAGCACACAAGGATATGGAAATTGTACGAAGCTACACAAACTCCAAGAATAATGAATCAAAATCTCTTGACAAAATTGGAAATAATAAACAAATAATGAACTGATGGTGATGATAGATCCTTCCAGCACGTAGACAGAATGTTGAACTGGTGAAGGTTTTTCGCTGGTTGCTGTCGTCAGCGGATGAGTAGACTGAGTCGTTAATGTGTTAATGAGCTGAGTGTCGCAAGGGAAGTAACACCATTTGAGAGGTAATGGAGATCATGTACAAAAGGCTTTTCGGATTTAATAAACTTCTGCAGTTTATATTTGTATAATGGATCTTTTTGAGGAAAGATTGAAGCCTTTATAGAGAGCTGACAATGAGAGCCATTTTAAACTCTGCTTGCTTGATCAGATAAAACGTTTTCGTTCCAGGAAGAGTTAATTTTTGTTTAGCAAGGCAGTCTCCAGGAATATGTACATATGTACTTTCTCTTTATTTTGGACTTTTTGTGGACAATAACCACCATTACTTAATCTGATTAATGAGTCAGACCCTGAGAATCATAAGAAATAATAAAGATCGGTGAGAAAAATGTGTTGCGTTTCACGGCTGGTAGGTGTGCGTGAGTGCGCAAGAGAGAGAAAGAGAGTAAGAAGAATAGAGCTCTCCAGCAAATATATTAAAAATCATCAACATCTTGGTATTGAAAGAAAAATGAAGTGATCGTTGTTATCTTCATAAGTTTATTTGCGAGTATGAATCCAGGTTATTAGCTGTTCACCCCATACATGACTATGTTTTACCAAAGACATGATTACAATTTCCAATGTTCGACAATACTATCCTTTGTCCATAGTCTGTACAACTTAAATACTGAATGTGAACAGAAGAAATAGGAATATGTAGTTGTTAAAGGTTAAAGGGAAAAAAACAACGAAAAAATGAACTTACTTCCGTGGTTCGCAACTACAGCTACAACACTTGTGGAAAGACGGACTGTTGACCTTTACAGTTCCCACCTGTAGACAGCCATCTACCGCTCTCGTTAGCAAACAATCTTTGATTCAAACGGTACTGGTGTATTCGCACAACTTGTAATACCACACTGAATTATTATCCCAGATCACAGCGGGAAAAAAATGATATGACATCTTGTTTCTATTTTGATGCCGATCACCGAACATTTCCCACCGATCTAAACTAAACTTTCATGTTGACGATTGTCGTTCATTTGTACTTGGAAACCATTATCTGGTTCTGATTGTGTCATTAGAGCTCTTAGCAAGAAATGTTTACTTTCAGTTTCGCTTCAGTCACAGTTCAGTATTTTTAATCGTGTCACAATAGAAAACACCGTAGAACCCATTTAATTACGCGAGTTAATATATATATTATTGGAAGTCTCGGGGAGCAGACAATGAAGCCTGAAGAAAAGGGAGAAGAAGGAGGAGAAGAAGAGAAGAATTGATTTATCGACCACATAATGGTGCAGGAAGAATTTGACATGAAAATGAGTATCTGCACAAGCCAGCCAGTCATAAACCTTTGACTGCTCCCCTCCATGTTTACTTTACCCAAAGATCAATATCACATCAATAGAATTCTCTGCAGCACCAAGATCTTTCTTGGGTTTTCATGACCCAGATAACAGCACCAGTACAGACACAGATTAAGGGACGGGGGAACCCTCCATTGCTAGGTGACAATTTGTTGGGGTTGTCCTATTATTTATATTGCGCTAGTCTTGTTAAATTCGTAAAACAAAAAAGTGTCACGACCCGCAACTCTTATTGTTAATGCTAGTTGCTATAGCATTACCGCTCTCCTCTGTTGGAGGGTTCTGTGATCGATTTCAACAAGTTTGTGTTTTTTCATATGCAGGGTTAGTCACAGTTATATTACACAAATCGCTTATTTTTTTACCATTTAAGTGTTATAACATATAATGTTGACTAACCCCATTTATGCTGTCAAACTTTGTTGGCGTATTTTATCAAGAAATGAACCCAGTCTCGTGTATATTAAGTCTCATAAACTCACGTGACACAAGCTTCCGCGTTGTGCGCGCACCGAATTTACGTACCGCCAGATGTATAGTACAGTGGAACCTCGGTTAACGAACTTAATCCGTTCTGGAAAGCTGTTCGTTAACCGAAATGTTCGTTATCCGAAACAATTTTTTCCATAAGAAATAAAGGAAATAGATTTAATTGGTTCCCAGCCCCTGTTGACTCGCTATTTGAAAGTTACAGGCTATATAGGTATTTGTTTTAATGAGAACAGTTATAATGCAATATACAGTCAAATCTCCCTACTATACCACCTACCGGGACCGAGCAAAAGTGGCATAGTAGCGAGAGTGGCATAGTAGAGAGTGTTCGTAAAAACGGCTTTATTTGTTCAAGTTACCCGTCAGTCCAAAGCAGGGGTGGGCAATTAAGGGGCCGCATGAGACTTGGGATGGTTTTAGAGGGCGGGACTAATATAGTTAACTCAGTTTTACCCAATACTGTATATATAGTATATATACTGGCGGGCGGGCCGGTCAGAGACAGGAGGCCTTTGCCCAGGTCTGGTCCAAAGCTCTCAAGAATCGTCGGCTTCGCTAGCTGTCTCCTCTCATTCTCCCCACTCTCTTCATCCTCCACCCCTCCCAACCACATCCGCGCACCTGAATCCTGTCGCTAGTCGACTCCCTCACACCTTCCCTCTGTCACGTGACTGTCACCCGGCTAGCGACCACCCCCCCCCACATTGCCAGCCTCCACCCTCCCTGTGTGCGTGCTATGTTCCATCCACCTAAATGCGATGTCCCACACTACCGTACAGTATAATAATCGAGCACTGCGCGGAATTTTACAACTTGTGTCTTTTAACAGTCACAAAAAAAGTGGCATAGTAGGGAGAGTAGGGGTGGCATAGTAAATTTTTTTTTACATTGAATTTATAGTCGGGACCGAGCAAAAGTGGCATAATACCGAGAGTGGCATAGTAGAGGGGTGGCATAGTAGGGAGATTTGACTGTAAATGGAGTTAAATAAACATACAAACATTAACGAAAGCATTTAAACAGAAAACTTGCCGTTTTGACGGCGTGGTTGGAAACAGGTGTGGGGAGGAATGGGTGGAATTACTGCTTTGAATCCCCTCTCCATGAGCACACGTGACATTGTAAAATCGGGGAGATTTCCCTTTTCTGTAGCTTTGAGGTTGAAGAAAAAAACTTGTCCAGTGTCTGCTTCTTCTGCCTTTTTTTGTAAAACTCTTCGGTAATACGACATCACATATCCGACAGACGCATGCCACCTTCATACTTTGAAATCATTTCCTTTTTCAATTCATTTGTTGGCCGCGTCCTTGTCATTACCTCACTACTATTAATTGCTCTTAATCTTTTTTGGAGCCATGATTGAGGATTATCTTATTAAAATAAAGCACAACAATCACTAAATAAGAAGGATGCGCACAGGTAAGGAACGACTGATCGTAACTGTGTCTCGAGCGCGAATGATGACATGCTGGTCGGTCACGTGTGGTTCACATGGCTGTTCGTTATCCGAAATTTTGTTCGCTATCGGAGACAAATTTTTAACGAAATTTTTGTTCGTTATCCGAAATTTTGTTCGCTATCCGAGACAAATTTTTAGCGAAATTTTTGTTCGTTAACCGAAAAATTCGCTATCCGAGGCGTTCGCTAACCGAGGTTCCACTGTACATGTAATTATACAGATTATCCGGCGGTGTCCTGTGTACGAGGCACGTAAAATCATAGGGGACAACCTCCCGCGTCATTTATTCGAAGGCGTCGCTCCCGCACTGGCAATCGGACCATAGGTGTGGAGCAATAACATCAGGATCATCTCAGCACCGAATCGATCAGCCATTGCTATTTCTTTGCCGAGTTAAAGGTAAGCGAGCTTTATTGTATTCCGCTTAGCCCTGTGATGATTCTGGAAAGTGTTTTTAAACGAACGCTAAATACCGTTTAAGCGTTTCAGAAATGTTGGTACACGTATATGGATGAGAAACACTTGTAGCGCAGGACCGCTCGTCAGTCATCTGAGTCATAGGTTAATGATTGATAGAAAAGGTAACTGTTGTACTTTGTCGAACCGAAAGGTAAGTTCTTGTATTTAATATAGTTGTATTGTCCCAAATATACTTTCTTACATGGTGTTCATTGATGCCGGAATTAGGTTTCTTTACTGGACTGTCATACTTGAACATGTAGTGATCAGAAACCCGAGCTTAAAGATGGCGTCCCGAACCCTACAGCAGTTCTCGCACCTGAGTCAGTGGCTTCTAGTTGTACATTGAAAAGAGCCGTGAAGTGACAGCGTTAACTGCTGCGAGTTTTTTTTTTTTTATTAAGTCCCCTGCGCTCACGTGCACTTGCACAGCACAACGTCAGCATCGATTTTCTTCCTGTTTACAAATCGCTAAGTGGACAGACAATAATTCTCAGAAACCAACCGGGCATAGCTTTTGACAGTCGACAGTCTCACAAAAGATGGCGCACCCGGATGCAGATACTGTGACGTCACTCCGCTTCTGTCACTTGCTAACAGCTAACCCGTCGGACACATTTTAACCGATGCAAAAAGAAAAAAAAAAAAAAAAGAAAAAAAAGGAAGAAAAAAAAAAGAGAAAGAGAGCTAAAATATCCCTATCACCTTGTTCATTAAAGGCAGTTTATTAACGTCACACAATTTCTCGCCCCACTTCCTTGTGAACAATGGATCGTACCCGAGCCTCGTTCACCTCTGTTCAATAGGAGTGACCAGCCTAACACGTATTTCTCTTACTCTGTAAAAATTAGTACTGCCACCAGCCGCAACAAGTGTGACTTTTTATGTTTAACATACTTGAAGTTCATCATTTGACGATGAAGTATGAGAAGAAAAGTTTGTAAACCAATTCCATTTTGAGATATGGGCAGTCAATCAACCGTGCACCTGAAAAAAAAAATAGTCACAAGGACTGGCAGACCACTGTGACACAAAAATGAGTGTATTCACTATTTACTGTCACATACTCAATGCATCCTTCTAGCATATATTGAGCAAGTGTAACTAGAGCCGCTTACCTAGACTATCAGACCATCAAAGAACGGCCACCATGTCGACACCCTTAAAGGGAAAAATCAATGACTTGTTCTCAGTAACGCCGCCACAGTTGTGAGAAGCCTATTGAGATACATCAAAAACAAAAGTTTCGAAATAATCTGTTGATAATGATAATGAATATTTAAACAATTTTTTCGTTGCAGCTAGGTTGCTATGAGGCAGGAAGAGTGGAATAAAATTAAGGCATGCTGGGAGAGGCTCGTTGTAGAGCTTGATCTTGATAATGGAATTGTTGACCGACTGTACAGCAAGGGTGTCCTCACAGATCTCGACAAGAACCGGATTTCAGTGGAAAAAATTAATCAAGAGAAAAACAAAATTTTTCTGGATATACTTCAAACAAAAGATGACGAAGCGTACGCTCATTTTAAGGATGCACTGAACTCGTTTCAGCCTGCGCTTGCAGAGTTGCTACAATCACCAGAACGACTTCATAAAAAAGGACAAAGGAAAGGACAAGGTTTGTTGATATTTAAAATATTTATCGACTGTAAAATTGTAATTGCTACACATTCAAATCTTTCGTGTAAAAAAAATCTTTTCGAAGGTTAAAAAAAAAAAATCAAGCTTTTATAGAACGCAGAGAATAAGTTACACCAGAGGTTCTCAACCTGTGGGGCGCGCCTCCCTGGGGGGGGGGGGGACGTGCTTACAAGGGGGTCACGAAGGTGGTAATTTTTTTAAAGTTTCTTATACCAGTATTAGTGAAATTAGCTTACATTGCTGGCTAAGGGGGGCGCGCGGACCTACCTTTGTTCGTCAGGGGGGCGTCACAAGTAAAAGGTTGAGAACCGCTGAGTTACACTATTTTACTAGAAAATTCCTTTTTTGGAGAAAGCATACGACCCTACCTGGGAAAAAGATATTCTGTTGGACCTTCACGCCCTTGGCTTTCCGTGTCGTATTCCGTGCTTTATCGAAAACATTTCATATCGCCTCTTTCAAGTTCGTATTGGGTCTGTTCTTTCCGGACCCCATGAATAATTCAGTATTTTTTCATCAGACTGTTTAATAATCCCGTTGGCTTAAAATTGTGCAATTGAACAGTTGCGATTGTAGCAATTTTATTGTCAATTCATAAGAGTGAAAATGCATTCTTCTGAGATTTTTCATGTATATGAACCTTAAATTTATTTATAGATCTTGTTAGTTATACAAACTGCTTTTTGTTTGTGGTGCTTCATGTATCTTTATACCAAAGTTAGGTATTTTTGTTGTGCAGGACAAACACAGCAGCAGACAACAGCAAAATGTTTGGGCAAATTTTCTGTTGAAGAACTAGAAGAATGGCTAAAGCCTATTTTAAAGGAAAGAAACATTTCCTCCTCAGTTCTAGACATCTTTAGAGATCAAGAAGTAGATGGAGAAGTGTTTGAAAACCTCACCGATTCTGAGCTTGAAAAACTTTGCCCTGATCTTAAGTTTGGCCCCAGGAAAAAGATTCTACATGCAAGAGATCAGTGCCTACACGGAGAATGCCATGATACGTTTCAGGAGTCCCCTGCTTCTGAATGGCAAGCTCGCCAAAGAACCGAGTATGCAAGAGGATTTGGATGTGTTCCAGACATTTCTGAATTTTACCACGTGGGGAGAATTTTGAACAAGCATGAAGAGCGTGCTGGCAACTTAATACATCCAGTCCGTAAGTTTCTCCCATGTACATACGACAGTCTTGCCTATGAACACATTGCTGATGAAGTCACTATATTTGGGTCGGCATGTTTGAATGATAGAACAAATGGCATCATCTACTTTGGAATAGGAGACGTAGCTTGCGAGAGCTACGCGTATGGAGAGGTTCTGGGGGTTGTTCTAGACAAAAAGGAATGCGAGGATGCCGTGAGGCTCTCAATAATGAGACGATTTTCTGAAGAAATGATTGAAATTGTTCAAAAATGCATCAAGCCACCAGTGTTCGTTCCTGTTGTAGGCGTTGATGACGAAGATCGTTTTGTGTGTGAAGTAGACATTGAGCCAAGAAGTGACTGGATTAAGCAAGATCATGCTTTCTTCGTGAAGTCAAAACTGGATGCGAGCAGTTCAGAACTTATTTTGTATCGACTAAGCGGAGGAGTTCCAAAATCGCAAGATGTTAGACAGGTTGAGAAATTCTCTACTGAGAAAGTACAGCTTTCAAAAGACAGACAACAGCAAGAAAAACAATCAGAACGCAGAGAGCTGCCCAGCTTAGTTGCAAAACTAGGACAATACATGTTTGGAGGGGAAAACATGCTGGACGGTAACTTTTACCGAATACTTGCCACAACAAAGATAAATATTGAGGACCCAGAGTTTTCTCAATCTTTCCAGTTCTTGTTCAAATTAGAATTCAGGTGTGTCCTCGATTTTGATCCCAGCAGTGACAAAAAAGGTCTGTACTACTATGCAGAACACAAGGAAGAGAAAGTCTATCTCTTGAAGACAACAGACGATTTTCTTAATGACTCTTTGTCTGGGGAGCAGCCAAACCAAAGAAGTCCACAAGAAACGTTTGACAAAATGATGGAGTCTAGACACAATTCTTGGATATTTTGCAATGGACTTGAAGCAGAAAATGACCGGGGTTTTGATGTCCTTCAGTGGAAAGAAGAAAAGAGCGGAGGCTACAAAGAAACTGTCAGATTTTTACAACAGAGCATTCCAGAGGATCGGGCTGTTGTCCTTATCCTAGTGACCTCAGATGATGACGTTTTCATTGATGCATCTGAAGAACTTCTTTTGCGTTTCAAAAACCAGTGGGTTATGATCTCTCAGTCCAAAAAGCTTGCATATGCTTGGATTAAAGGCGTGCAGGGGAGAAATGTGCGAGTTGATAAAAACAGATGCATTTGTGATTTTTTGTTTACCGATGTAAACAAGGCCATCGCTCAACTTCTCAGGTCGGAAAATTTGAAAGAAGATATATGTTTAGTAAATACTTCAACCGGTGTACACGAAGAAGTATCTAAAAAACTACAGCAGCAGCTCTGTGACCTGGACATTGTCAGTGCAAAACAATGCAGTCATTTAGAAGCTGCTGAAATTGATTTAAGCCGACTGAGTAAGGAAGCTGAAGAACAGTTTTTCAAAGGAAATTCAGCATCTTGGTTGAATTTTTATTTTAAAACACATGTCTGTCCTAGAAATGTATACAACTTTCTTCTAAAAAATGTTAGAGAAATGCTGAAAGGTGAAGATGCCCCAGACAATGCAAACGTTGGACGTGTTGCTGTCTATCACCAAGCTGGTGCTGGAGGCACAACAGTTGCAATGAACGTATTGTGGGATTTAAAGGCCGAATACAAATGCTGCAGGATTAAACAAATCGCAAGAGAAACTGCAAGGCAAATCCTCAAACTGTATGAACACGGAGAAAATCCGGACCACCACATAAAACCAGTTCTTGTGATGTTGGATAATGAGGATGACGAGAATGTCAACAGTCTTCAAAGAGATCTGGAGGAGGAATGCGACGCAAGGTCAATACAAAACATTGTCTGCGTCTTTCTTGTTTGCACACAACGCATGATGCTACCATCCGAACCTGAGGTGAGAAATATTTTTCTGAACCAAAAACTGAGTTTTTCAGAACGGCAGTTCTTTCTGGACAAATACGCTGAACTTCAGGAACAATACAAAAATAACAAAGATAGAGTAAATCCAGACAGCTTGCTTGGACTTAACATCATGAAGGAGGATTTCAACGAAGATTACATTAGAAGGACAGTGAAGACGATCCTGGAGGCAACGAACGATGAAAAAGTGAGAGTCGCCGTGAAATATACCGCACTTTTAAATATGTATGATGTTTCCTTTCGGGGAATTCCAGTGCCCTGCTTTGATAAACTAATGCACCGTCGAAACTGGG
This sequence comes from Pomacea canaliculata, assembly GCF_003073045.1. Lineage (NCBI taxonomy): Eukaryota > Metazoa > Mollusca > Gastropoda > Architaenioglossa > Ampullariidae > Pomacea > Pomacea canaliculata. The sequence continues at coordinate 20,558,227 of NC_037599.1, read as the reverse complement.
AAAATGACTTGAAAAGTTCGCCTCTCCTTACCTACACGTCCGTCACAGATAACAAAGGCCAGTACAAAAGACTCAGAATCAGTTGTAAGTTGCTATGCAAGTACATCTTGGATATAGGTGCAAATGAAAGATATTGTCATGGTGAGCTCATGGAAGAATTCATAAACAGCACCGTCTTTCGGAGAGCAATTGACTTTGCACAGAAAAAGCTGCTAGAAATCCTGAATGAAATCATGAAGAAAAGAGAATGGACAGACAGCAGGGTTCGGTCCAAGTTCTCACCGTTTATACAGATGCTGTTTGACGCCAAGAGGTTCACACAGGCTACCCAGTGTATGATCATGGTTTATGAACACTCTGAGGACCCCATTCTTGCTCAACAACTTGCTCGGTTTTACATCTCCTGTAAGAACTGGGACGAAGCTGAAAAATGGGCGGAAACAGCAGTTAAGCAAAGGTGGCTAAATTCCTTCTTATGGGATACTCGGGGACAAGTCTTTAAGTTTCAGCTCCATGAGATGAGAGATGAGTGTGAGCAGAGTCACAGTACAGTTGATCAGTTGATGGTTGATAAGGCTGTCAAGTGCGCAGAGAAAGGGTTTAAAGTTTTCCAACAGGTTGTGGAGATGAGTAAAAACGAACGCTCTGTACCTCCAAACATGGCAGGCTACTTTGGTCAAATGGATGTCATTACGGCTCTCTTAAAAATCATGAAACATTCTGCTGTCTTCCGGTCTGAGGCAACGTTTCAAAATTTTTTTAATGATGACAGTTTCGTTCCTGAAGAGCTGGTTTCTGACAAAACATGCATCCCCTGGCTTAAATCTCTGCAACGTTGTTTTACAGACTGCCTGAGAAGTGTTGAAGATGCAGGAGCTCTGTACTCGGAATACCTGCTCAGCAATTCCCTGAGTAAAATCTTTCTGAGCGAGAGTCATCTTGGTCGTTACAGAACGATTCTGAGTAACCTCTTCAGTGAAAATGAGCATTTTGATAGCGACCCCATGGGCATGAATCCAGAAAGACGACGCACAGCTGTTCGTACGCTTGGGGGTCATTCTTTGTATAGCGTCACGCAACTGTACTCTGAAAGACAAAACGAAGAAAATGTCCAGAAAATTCTGACTCTTGCGTCAACAAATCTGCAAGAAAGTACGACCAATGCGTTTGATCTTAACATGGCTTTGGCCTCTTACCTGTGCCTCTGTAGTCACGAAGGTACTGTGCTCCCTACCGACATTCCCTTTACTGATTTGTTAAAGTGGTCTAAGGAACTGATATCTAAAAGGCAACATCAGCAGCATCAGCGATATATTGACCTTGATCCCTTCCTCTATCTCCTTCTCTTTCATTGGCCCACAGAGAACCGTCAGAATTTACAACATCAAGCTGAAATTGATATGTTGAGTAAGACAGCACAGCAGGCCAAAGAATTCTTCCAGAAAAAGTATGCTAAATTAGAAGGTCAAAAGAAGAATACACCTCTATATTTCCTCACTAAGCACCCAGCAGAAAGAAGCATCGTCTGCAAAGAACAATTGTACCAGTGGGCAGGGAATCAAAGAAGGTTTAACCTCGCAAAACTTGTGAAGTCACCGAAGGCTGTTGACAATCTGAAAAGATTTTCAGGACGGCTTGATAGAAATGGGATGAGCATAACAGTCACAATCACAACCTCGGAAGGGAACAAAGCAGACCTTAATGTTGCTCTCTTTAAAAAGGAGACGAGACAAAGTTTAGTCAGAAAAAGAGTATTTTTCGTACTTGGCTTTGGACTTGGAGGACCAGTTGCCTGTGACATCGACTTAGAATTGCCCAGACCTCTCCCTTTCCACCAAAGAACTGCCGTCTTGCCAAAAACCTCTCGGTCATTTTTACCCGATCAGCTATTGCAGGTTGATCAGGAAATAGAAGAAGTTGTCAGACAGCTTAATTCTACGGAATCGTTCCAAAAGGAGACAAAAGACCAAGTAAGATACCAACTTACCAATTCTTTTATTAATCTATCACCCTCTAAGGGGTATTTTTACAGATATTTTTAAAAATATAATATCCATATTCACACACATTTTTATCTTTATATATATCTCTAACTCACTCACCACCACCCCCATCCCCCCTCACACAGACACATTTCACTGGTCGGTTTGTAAAAGCTTATATATTAAAAACTAATTTTATGCATCACTCATTCATTCTTTCTTCTTCTAGACCTTTAATGTATTTTTGCGTGTGTAATGAAATAAATCAAAGCATATAAAAACATTTAAACGAAGGATAAACCTGTGTCACGTGATGTTTCTGACCCTTATTCTTACATAAATCACAGGTGCATACACATACTTAGTTTTTATATGCTGTATTATTTATATACACTTAAGCTATTAATCGATTTGCTTCAGAAATCACATGTTTGGCTTTGTACGCTGCGTTTGTTTTACGAGGATCCGCAGTAGGAAGAGGGAATATTTATCGTTTAACTTGTTTCAGAGCCAAAGAGAAGCTTTGGAAAGTCGACTTAAGTGTCTGCACGAGCGACGCCATTCGATGGTAGTCAACAATCCCGCCTGGTGATGGTAAATAACATCCTTCCAACAAACTTGTAATTCTGCCCTCAGAACACAATTATTTTCTCAGAGTAACCTCCATCGTATACAAACTCATCTTTCACTTGTATTATCTCGTGTCAGTGGCAAAAACTCAGTTTGCTTTTATTCCAACGAAATTGTTTTTCAGTTGAAAATATATATTCGTGACATTTTTTGCTTGTTTTGCTGGCTTCCTAGCAATACCACCATTGTCTGGACTCTGGAGCCGGTCTTCTTCAAGCTTTTGGAATCCGCAACGAAACGGCTGTCGCTTTTTTCTTGAAAATACCAGACTGCTAAACTTCACGGACACGATTCCTGCACGTGATTCTCGGACAATTCAATCAGTTAAAGATTTCTAGGCGTCTTGGAATTAGGGATTCATATAGACAGATGCTGTTTCGTCATGAAAAAAAAGTTTGCTCTTGTTTTTCACCTCTGACATCAATGAAGCCTGCAATGAGTGGCGAACTATGTCAACCCGATGCAGACCGTGTACATCCTCCCAGACTCTTGCTAGGGAAACTAAAAGAATGCTAGCAGCAAATCTGTTAACGTTTTATTGGAGACTATTACTGCATTTATGAAACCTGTTACGTTTACACGATTTGACAAAAATATTATAAACTCATTTATTCTGTATGATTAGGATAATATTTGTTTCCACTGAGTTTTTTAGGTAACTGAAAAATTCATTTTATGAAACTGCTTCTTAAAAAAACTTTAGTAATCACATATGTTATTTGTATGTTATCTAAATATATTGGAGCCGCAAGTTAATTCTTATATTTTTAAAATAGCTGTTGCACAGAATCTATTCCGACAACCTCCATGACCTGCTGGTCTGGACGTTTGTCAGGAGTACGATTATCTTGGAGAGAACAATAAATGTAGTTAAGTGGTCGGAGCAACTGAGTGTCGTAGGCATAGACGAATAATTGAGAAAACCAGGAAGATTATCATGGTTAGAGTTATATATTTGTTGTATATTACGAGCTTGCGCCTTCTATACAGTGTCTCTGTACTCTAGAACAGATCACAAAACGCTTTTGTAACGAGGTCTGTTACATTTCTGAACAGGCGTTGAAGGTGCTACAACTCAAGTCGGTATATGTTAAAGTACCTGACAGCAAAAATGTCACCTGTTTAAAGGATCGTTCGTACATTGAGTTGCTTTGTATACTGTGCTTGGCTCTTTTTTTAAAACCTTATACTGTAAAGAGTTATGTTAAACACTACACTGAAATTTCCTTCTATAGACATAAATTGTTTGCATTATGAAATTGTACCTTTAACGCTTCCAGCAAATAGGTTAATATCATCAAATTATGTATATGCTAAATGTTAACCTGATATTTTTAGCTTTTTATTTCGTTTCAGTGGGTTTGAGGACATGTTGCTTTACGTTTGGTATTTGAAGGAATTCTGCATGTTTTTATGTTGGTTCTAGCGATTCAGTTGGTTATAGCGATTCTGCATGCTTACAGTTTTTCATGTTTTATAACAATATATATAAATATTACTGCTTTATTGTATTGTTTGCACTCATTAATTTACTCATTTTCTTCTCAATCCCAACTGATTAACTGAAAAAAGCAAATGTTCTTAATTTCCAGACAATACTAACCCAGGCAAAAGTTAATTAAACCTAAAGTCTTCTGAGAAAATAACAATAGAAAGTGGTACTAACTAAACTTTGTCTAATACCTAATTTTTAGGGGAGGTTTAGGATTAATCCTTTACGGTTAAGCTATCGACTGTGCAAGGACATCACAGCTCCCACTTCGCTGTTTTTGTAATGATCTCGACCAACTACAGTAGGTACTATAGCTCATTTCTACTTCTACTACTATATATATATAAGCACATTTATATTATGTAGTGCCTTTTTTCCAGCATCAGCCGGACTCAAAGCGCTTTACGTGCATATAGGTGCGCGAGTACACCTTTGTAGATTAGGCATCAAATGAACCTACAGAAACATGTAGACACAAAGCACAGCAAAATATAAATAAAGTTGATTAAGAGAGTGCTTTACTCCCCATCAAAGCCAGGCTAAAAGCGCCTCACAAAAAACAAAACACAGACAGCAATAATCACGGGCACTAGTCTCAAAACAAAGAGACCATTGCATACTCCTGTAGTCACTCATGCGGATGCCATCTGCACAGCCGATGCGGTCGGCAGTAAGTCCACTTCTGCTTGGAATCTTCGAGGAAAAAGTTTTGCTTCGAAATGTAGTTGAACAGTTTTAAGACATTTTCATGGAAGATCGAATCACAGTTCTCGGTGCTTCGGCCCAGGCTTTGCAAGCGGAAACATCGTCCCATACACAACCATTGTTAGTACTGCTTATCCTTAGGGTAGCACATCAGCAGACGTTGACACTTACTGTAATGCACTCGTGAGTACCGGAGGTTCACTGCATGTTTTTCATGTGAAGATCATGGTAAATAAACGCGTTTCACTAACAGGTAAAAAAACACAATTTAGGACTGAATACTATATGAATACATTTTGCGATGGGTATGGAAAACGTACCTGTACTGTACACGAGTTCCTAGTTTTGCATTTTTCTTTAATTTGTATCCCTTTTTGACTCTTTATTGAATATATGTATATATCTGACTTTTTCAAAAGGTGTTCAAATATTTTAAATCCTTTAAAATTGTTCCACCTTTCTAATAACCTCTTAAGAGATATGACAAATATAACAAGGACTCCCTCTTACAGTCAGTTCATTGAGGTAATAATCTGAACCAGAAGGGTCAACTCACAGCCCCATCCCCCCACAGACATACAAAACAAATAAAATCAAAAGAGCTTAACGCAAAGTTTAATTCCCTTGAAAAATTGTTGCACCGTTGTAAAATCCGATATATCATGCTTTATTAATGAAAGTGTTGGGAACGAAATGTCAAAGAAGGTAAAACGTTCCACATCCATCCAAACCAATTTTTAAGAAGTCATGTTTTTACAGGTAAAGAATCTCCTTTTTATCAACTGTCAAACTACTGAAATAAAACGATTTTAACTAGTATTATGAGCAAAGCAGTAAAAAATTTAAAAAAATCAAACGTGAATTTCTCATATGAAGAAGGAATGCCAGCCACCCCGTCCACTTGCCCATGTTTACCACTTGCTATCTTTTAAAACAAACAAGCTTTAATTTTAAATTGTGTAGCCTTGTGTCACAGATGACATAATTTTTGTATACTTTCTCAAGAACAATGTTACAATTGAATCATATGTCAGTACGTTTATATTAAATACAATATCATGTCAGTTCGTTGATAATGAATACAGTATCATATCAGTAAGTTAATAATGAGCGCAGTATCGTGTCAGTGCGTTAATAATGAATACTGCATCATGTCAGTACGCTAGTTTGTATGGAATACAGTATCATGTCAGTATGTTATATTGCAATATCATGTCAGTATGTTTTTCGTGAATGCAAGTGAACAACACTAGAAGATGACACATATTATTTCATGCCTCTTTGCTGCTTGTATTGCTTGCTGTCTTACGTGCTAGTTGTTTACTTCATTATGTTTAAATGATATGTTTAAATGCTCTTGAATCTTGATGGTTCAACTATGCAGACAGCATATCGCTTTTGCGCATCTTTCATGTACCTAATTACGAAAACGTCCATAGCACGTCCAGCCAGTTATATTGAACACTGAATGAAAAATAAGTACAAAATATGAAACAATATCCCACACCGCTCACGGCAGTTAGGGAACCGCCTTGGTCTCAAAGGTTTTCTTTAATTTGGACTGGACGCAGTTATGGTCACTCAGTTTTCTATTTGCTTTGTTTTTCACTCTTGTCAAGGAAGAGAAGACCTTTGAGAACTAAGAACTAAAAACTAAAGTAGAGGAAAGTGAACATTAGGAAAATGGTGGGAATGTTCAGTTTGGGATGTATATTCTATGTAAGACTCTGTACGATGTTTTCAATCATCCCGTGTTACTCATTTTGTTTTTTGAATTGCTTTCTTTGCCTAGGTCGATTTTTCTTAGCTATTTTGTATACTTGATTCGTTTTGACTCATTAAACAATTAATTAATCGAAAATGTATCGTGTTTACCGAAGTTTGGTTGCTTGGAATCTTTTTTGTAATCGGCCTCCTCGCCGGTTGTTCCATATATAAGCAGAACTGATAGTTATTCCCAAGAAACCTGATGTTAGTATCTTACTATAATGATCAGTAGATGTGTGCATAAGCACTATCATTTTCCGTGAGCAGTCATGAAAGTGCACACAAGGACGAGTGGGCAAAGTGTAAATGTTAGTTATCTCACAAAATTTGTCATCAAAATATGAAGCAAACATGCGCGAACACTTCTGTTCAGAAACATATATGCAAGTCGATCACTCGATCCGCTTCGTAGACTGCGAGAGCAGTGCGCCTCGCAACTCTTGTAGTGGTAAACAACCCTGGACATCACATCAACAGCTCACTTGACTAATTCCCCACTATCCCTCGGGGACCGTGACTGTAGTCAAAACGAAGGAGATAATATACATATGTACAATTGCTCTAAATTGGAAGAAAAGACTTCTAGAAGATTCTCTAATGGATTCTCTAGCGGGAATGTATACAGATGGCTGTAACGACCTGACGAAAGACTGGTACCCCTGCCAACCTCCAATGTTCGAGTCTGTTTTAATTAGAGGATCCTTTAATTGTTGCTCCCAGTCCATTATAGCTACCTCCCATTCATTGCTACAACCTCTGGTCCAAGCTGTGTTATGACAGCATTAAGAATGCTAAAGAAATCCGAGGAACATTTACATTAATGTCTTCACAAACTATTATAATGGCAAAGAAAACACATAAACTTCTCATTCAAATCTAAAATCAATACTGTTCATAATATAAAGAGAAAATACACTTTCTATTCATGATGAAATAGTATGCAGAATCTTTTCCAATCCAATCCATTCCAATACATAGTCGAATGGAGTGAATTCGAAACTGCCAATCTTTATTATCCATTGTCCATCATTCAGCTTTCTTCCATATCTGGTGACAAAACCCTCAGAACACATGTTACCCAACAGCTTACACCTCTTTTGACAGTGAACAAAAAAAAGTTTCATTACCTATATAGCAGTTAATAAAATCGCACAGTGATAGCAGGGGCGACACTAGGCTCGCACGAAGTGGCCCTGGGCAGAGAAAGAATTCACCCGCCAATGTTAATAAAGCCAAAGTGGTGGCCCAATATATTCTCATTATGGCAGAACGTTATAATACTACATATAGCTTACTGCTCCGACTCTAGCAAAATTAGTAAATACTAGCAAAGTAATTAACAAGAAACATGTTCTTCGGCCACATTGCCGTCAGCTGTTATTTTCTCTTTCTGCTTTAAATTCAATATACATTGGCGGCCATGTGCTGGTGCACCTGCCTAATGCCGCCCCTGCTGCTATACTGATCTACCAGAGTATTACAGAGATACAAAAGTTGTAATACAAATATCGGGGTTTCAAGCCATTGCATTTTATAATTTTAAACAAAGGCATCTGCACACATTTGCATCTCTCCTTTTCAATATATCCATTGACTGCATCCATTGACAGTCACTCCTATGCTAAGGCAGGATCTACAATAAGCCTTCTAACACTTCTCTGTGACACCAAGAAATGAAGGAGATACTGCCAGCATTAATTCATAAATTCTCTGAAGGTGGTTAAATTTGTCTGATTGTATCAGACTGATTTTACTATATGCATACAAACTAAATGCATCTATGCACAATCTTGCATGCACTTACAATCCTACACATATACACAAAGAACACAAAGCATATCTGTCAAAATTAGCTAAATGAGTTGAGAATCAGTTTGACTTTCTTGACCTACAGTAAAATATCTTTTACAAATAGAGATAGATTTATTCACTGATAGGAGCAGAAGAATTCAGGACTAGTAGTAGTCTTGACACCAAATGCAAAATCTGTAAACAGGAAAATAAATGTTTAAATTTGTTGTCTTTATATTTCTGCTAAGTAGCCTGGTGGTTAGTGTGTTCAAATGTGAAGCAGAAAGTCACTAGTTCAAGGCCTCCATACACCTGTGGCTAGAAAACTTCCCATGACCACTCAGTAGCTGGTTAGGAAAAGTAGGTACCTCATTTATTAGAGGAGATAAACTGTGAGAAAGAAGGCTAAGCTCCACTTTCCACATGCTGTGAGCTGGATGTGGTAAATTATGTTCATTGCCTCTACAGGCACTATGACACACTTTTCCATTACATTACCATTTAGTCCATGCTGCCAAATGAATCAGGCTTTGAAACATTCAGCATGTGAAGCCACTTTGTAGATGTAATCGAACACCAAAAATTATCTGTATTGTGCTCAGTGCTATGTTTTAGCTCTTTTATGGAGTTTGTTAGTATATTATGCAGTTGATATTAAAAAAATAGTTTTCTAATTGTACCATGTGCTGCTTATTGCTTCACTTACCCTTAGCAACAAGAATCTTCCATCTATGCCTAAACAATTTTGATAAACAGATGATACACTAATGTTCTCTTTTTTTCTAATACTGCTGCCTCATAGTTCATTTCTGAAAGTGTGTTGTTTGTGCATCAGTATTACTTCATGCACAAAACAATAAGGCCAAACAAATGCTACAGCAACCAAGAAACAACACAGGTATCTAGTCAAATGTGGTATGAAAAACCGAGGTGTTGGTAGAGCCACAAAGTGACACAACATCTACAGAGGTGGAATGAACGAACAAAGTTGTGATTTGAGGCAAAAAAGCACAATTGAAAATAAGAAGCAAAACATGAGATGTTATATAAGAAGAAACAATTCAAACATGCAATCGATGTACAGTATTCACTTAATCTAAGGTGACCAGACGTTTCGGGGGCGAAAGCGGGACACGTGCCGAGGATGGTGTCATCACCGTCAAAGAACGCCAAAAAAAGTGATTTTTAAAGACAACCGGGACATTTGATGGACTTGCCAGAAAGCCAGAAAGCGGGACATTGGGTGTCCCGCCCGATATTCAGGCGGGACATGAGGTCAAAAGCGGGACTGTCCCGCCAAATGCGGGGCGTCTGGTCACCTTACTTAATCATAAAGAAAAAAAAAATGCAAGCTATCCTGCCCAGCAATTACATGCAAAACAAAAAAGAAATATTTTGTTCATGTTCCTCAACTATTACAAAACATTTGAAAAAGACATGTAGAATATATCTGATACAGATAATTACAGGCATGTAAAAACCTACATATTTCTGGGTAAAGCTAACATGATGTAAAAGTGTTTAACACTTAAAAAAAACTAAGGACAGATTTTCAAATCCAAAAAGAATGGCTAAATCTGCAACATATATATTTTCTATATTTGCAAATTGACTTGTTTACTACAAGAAGCCTGATGTGGTTTTCAGAGGATAATACTGAAATCATGTATGCAATGTCCTAAAATGAAAATATTTTATATTTATACATTTGTATTGTAAAATGTTTATAAAAGAACAATTTCAAAGGACAGTTTATTTAACCCTCTGAATAATCCTGCTGCCTTGTTTTTGAGAAGATGTTTATAGACAGATAATGTGACCTTGTAAAGTAAGCTTTTGTGCTTGAGGAAGGAAATCAAGCATTTAATCAGTTTTGTAGGTCCCTACTATTTAGTTTTAAAACGTATTTTACATAAATATTTTCTAAAAGGTTAAAATATTTTCACAAAGCCCCTAGTTGTGTTGTTGACTGCTAAAAGACTCTGTCAAGGTTTCAAAGGGTTATTAATACTGTAAATATCACAACTCACATTTTAAATTGTACACATCAATCATTCCAAATCCAACCATCTCACACTAACCAGTTTGATTCCAATATGACATAGCATACTAATCAGAAAGTACAGGTACAGTGAAGTATTTACATTCGAGGTGTAGTTCAACTCCTTTTGGGCTTTGTGAACTAGATGGTGATATCAACACAAGGATCATATTGTTTGTTTTCAACAATCTTACAGTGTTTCAAGATGTTGTCTGCTGCGGAGATGCTGCCAGTGTTGCAGTTCTCTCTGCAACTTCCCAAGTTCCACATGCTGCAATAAACGATGCAAAGGAAAATGTGTTATTAACAATGATAGAGAAGCAACAGAAACTAATGTTTATTTTAAAATAAACAACATTGCACAATTATTCAAATAGATATGACAACAAGAATGATTTTGTAAACTAAAATGGATGTGGGGGGGGGGGAGTCATGCTGCTATCCATCCCCAGCAAAGTCCTGATAAGGGTAATACTAGAGAGATTGAAGAAGGCACTAGACAAAAGACTGAGACCAGAACAAGCAGGGTTTCACCAGGGTAGGTTGTGGACTGACCACATTGCCACCCTCTGTATCATCACTCAGCAGTCTACTGAGTAGCAATCCTCCCTTTATATAACCTTCGTGGACCTTCAGAAGACCTTTGACAGTATAGACATGGACATTATCTGGAGGCTGATGATTCACTATGGTATTCCGCCTAAGCTCATAAACATTATCCAGGGGTTGTACTCGTCCTGCTAAGTTATCCACAATGGAAAACTCACCAAACCTTTTGTAATGAAGACTGGTGTAAGACAGGGCTGCATATTATCACTGACAATCTTCCTGATCGTCATAGACTGGATTATGCACAAGATGACTCAAGACAACAACGTACAGTATCCAGTGGACTTTCACCAAACAGCTAGAGGACCTGGACTTTGCTGATGACATTAGTCTCTTTTCTCATTGGCAGCAGCGTGCACAAACCAAACTGAGCAAGCTAGAAGGAAGCAGAGAAGACTGGGTTAAAGGTCAACAGAAAGTGAAGTGATGAGACTGAAGTGATGAGAATCAACAAGCAGGAATTCCTGATCCAACTTCAAGGAGAGAGCATCCTGGAAACAGATCATTATCCTTCCACAGTAAGATCCACATCTTCAACACCAATGTGAAGGCTGTCCTACTGTATGGTTCTGAAACCTGGAGAGCATCAGACACCATCAACAACAAGCTCCAGACCTTTACCAACCAATGCCTATGCCATATTGTGGGAATAAGATGGTCTGAAGAGATCTCCAACAGCAGACTGTAGAAAAGAACCAACCAGAATGTCATTAGCCACGACATAAAAAAGCGCAAATAGGGGTGGATAGGACACACCCTGCACAAACCAGCTGACACCATTGCTAGGCAGGTACTTGACTGGAATCCTCAGGGGAAGAGGAGAACTGGGAGACCAAAGTAGACTTGGAAAAGAACAGTAGAGAATGAGGCAAAGAATGTCGGAATCACATGGGCAAAACTGAAGAGGGCTGCCCTTAACCGGGCCTGCTGGCAAGATGTTGTTGCAGCCCTATGCTCCTCAAGAAGTAACAAGGAATAAACTAAACTAAACCATATATAGACTAAAATGAGACAAGCTGATAACCTCAAATCAGTTGCTAATAAATTAGAAACAGTTGATGATCTAGGAATGAAGCCCCAGCATGTCTTAAGTATGCCAGTAAATACTGACTGCTTACTGAAGAAGAAATAGTTAAAGACTGTTGCATGTACTGCAAGGATGCTGTGTAAGAATTGTCATAACATTCTCCAGCAGCAGTAGCTAACAAAAGACAAACACGGAGTCTGCAAGAAAAAAGTGAGAGCTGTTAAAAGGTAAGAAAAAGGCATGCTTATATATTTCTTATATAATCTGTATAATCTATTATCTTCTTAACCATCACCTTGTACATATCCACCCTTCTTTATGTTTACTACAATTTTTTTCTATCATGCTTAATTACTTCATTTATATAGTTAATTTCCTTCCCTGTAAAGGGCGAGGGCTAAATGGAAAAAAACGTCAGTTGCTTATTTTACCCCTAGTAAATAAAGAATTGTAATTGTGTACAGAAATGGAGATAAAATTATGAAGTATATCAATCAGTGCCATTTATTCCAAACTGATGGAAATTGAATAACCCATCAGTACTAATCTGTGTGTATGAGCTTGGCTAAAGATTTCTAGACATACTTCTCATGAAGATGATAAAAAGAATAAAAAAGTACTTTAATTAACATGTTTATATATGTGTATTTTAATAAATCAAGTACAGTCTATAACAGTTTACATTTTAAAAAATAGAAATAGGAAATTGTATAAAAAGTCAGTTTTTATGGCTATACTTATTTACTTTTGTTATGTCAACAAAAGTTATATAAACAGGTAGATTTTTCCTTTCTTCTTTTCCTTAATATTTCCAATCATCGGAATTTGAAAATTCTATATTTATGTCTACCAAACATAAAACAATGGTAATCACCTCGTCAATAGTTTTATGTCATTGTACAGCAACCCAGTATGTACTATTATACACAGTAAGCTTCATTTACCTGGGGTTTGAATTTCAGGAGACTGATGTTATAAAACAGGTCTAACAATTAAAGTATGCAGTAGACTGGACTAGCATGATGCAATACCAAGTTGTACTGCCAATACCAGTGTAATATTGCAGCTGATGTATCAGTCAACACTCTGGTGTACAACAGGTTTCATGTACTTTACATTATTGTTAGTAAGATAAGAGATTTAAACTTAAAATTATCAGATGACTAAAGAAAGTTGTAATGTGTACAAAGACAGAAGCCTTTAAATAAGAAATGATTTTTAAACAACCTTTTTGTTAAAAAAAAAACAACTACAAATACTCTTTTGGGAACAGGGGTATTGGAAGCAGTGTAGAAGACAACCAGGTGTTAAAAAAGATGCTGGGAAACCATAACCTTTGTTTCAACCTCTGAGCTGGTGTCTTTCCACTGCTTAATTATGCATTTTTTCTTAAAGCACACATTTTCCTGGCCTGGAATGAACTGTAGGCCATCGTATCTGTTTATGTTTCTGATATGTTTTAGTGCTAAAATATATTGAAACTTTCCCCATCCTCATCCTAATACTTAACTGCATTGCTACTCAAATCTGCTACTTTTGTATTTTTGGAAACAGCTATAATTCATGTTAAACCAACAAAGCATGATGCACAGAAAGGGTTACAAGAACAAGAAAAAAACTTGACATGAGAAAATGACAAAAACCAAACTTACAGCTTGTCTTTGTAGCCCACATACTTGAAGGCTGTGGATTTTATTCATGATCTCATCAATTCTTTGGTCATAAACCACTACTGATGATCGGTTCTGAAAATGTCTGGGAAGTGGAAGATGGGTGGTACCATGCAACAGGTTGAGCTGCGGACGGTCGGAATCCACATCACATGCAACAGGCCCTCCATGGCCAAAGCCAAGAGCAAAAAACACCCTCTTCATCTTCAGTGTCTGCCTGTTCTCTCTTGTGAAAAGAGGTATGTCCAAGTCCATCTTGTTTCCTTGCTGACTCTCCAGTGTGACTCTCACTTTCCAGCCAGTCTTGTCTAGTACTCCAGAAAATCTCTCCAGTAAATTTATTGCTTGTGGGGACTTCAGAAGCTTCTTTACTGTACGGATTCCTCTCAAGCTGGTGCCTGCCCAGGCTGCCAGTGTATCATAAGACACAATGCTATCATTTTCTCTGAGGTTTGTGAGAAAGAAGAGTGGTACATTTTTCTTGCGATATGCAGGATTTTGTTGTACTTTCTTCTTAAATGCATCTACTGCCTTGTTCATGGTATTATATAGTTCTGATGGCTGACAATCAAGATATTTTCTGTTTGGAGTTGGCCAGTGGAAAACAAGAAAGTAAACAAAAGGATCAAGGTCTATATACTCCTGCTTTTCCTTCATTTTACACAGTTCTGCTGACCACTCCAGAACATGAGTGAGATAAGATTTTTGTTGATCTGGTTGATCAAGATCACTACACAGACAGGTGGCAGAAGCAAGGGCCATGCTCAAATCAAATCTGGTCTTCTTTGGAAGCTTTAAATTCAGGGACATTAGCATGTTAATGCGGAAAACATTATTTCTACCATCCTGTTCTCTGTACATTTTCATGATGCTAAATAAGGAGCATCCTCCAAGTTTGCGAACAGCTCTCCTCCGTTTCTCTGGATCCATTTTCTGTGGGTCTATTGTCAACAAGTCATCTTCCCCAAAAAGACCGTTAAAAAGAGTCCTGTAGCGATCCAGGTTGCTCTCATTCAGAAATCTTGATTGTGCAGAATCTCTATGCTCATCTGCACATGCTGAATACAGCTCCACACAATCTTCTACACATCTAAGGGACTGAAAAGCCAGATCCTGCAAAGACTTCAACCATTCCACCTCTTTCCCAAGCTTTTTCATTCCTGCTGGTACAAATGTCCTGTTCGAAAAGAAACTTTGAAGTTCTGATGATGAATGAAAGATGCTGCAGCATTTCAAGATCTTTATAAGACAAACAATTATGTCCATCTGACCAAAGTAGCCTGCCATGTTAGGTGCTTCTTTGGTACACAGATTTTGCTCTTGCTTGAAATGAGCTAAAGCCTGCTGTGCATATTGTATCGCCTCCTCTACCTTATCAGGGGTCACTGAACTCTGACTTGCTTCGCATTCATTAAGTATTTCTATCAGACGGAATTTTGAAACTTGCCCTTTGGTGTCCCACAAAAAAGAATTCTTTGGACAAATTTCTATGGCTTTATCAGCCCATGTTTCAGCTTCCTTCCAGTTCTTGCAGCAGATGTAGAAGCGAGCCAGATGTTGAGCAAGCATAGGGTCAAATGTGCGTTCAAATGAAAGTTTCATGCATATGGTAGCAAGGTCATATTCTTTTTCCTCAAATAGATTCTGTATAAAAGGTGAAAATGTTGAGCGTGTTTGCTCATCTGTCCAGAATCTTTTCTTCATAATTTCTTTGATGATAATAAGAAGCTCCTGGTAAGCAACATCAGTTTGAAGCCGACGGATGACAGGACCACAGAGAAGCTCCTCCATCAAATCGCCATGAGACTTATCTTCATCTAAGCTGATGTCTAATATGTATTTGCAGAGGAGCTGGCAGCTAATGCGAAGGCACTTGGTTCTTCCAGACAGGTGCATATTGTAGGTGTATGTCAGTAGAGGCTGGTCTGGCATACACACCTCCCATGTCTTTTGTGATCTATGGCCCATCAGGGGATCAAAGCAAGTGACTGGAATACCTCGAAAAGAAAGATCATAATGGTTTAGCAAGGCAATGTACTTTAAAACTGTCTTCTCTTTTCCATCCTGAAACACTTCAAGCAGCAGTTTCACAGTCCTTTTTATGTAATCTTCACTGAAATTTGCCTTCATTATGTTTAGCCCAAGAAGGCTGTCAGGATTTACTCTGTCTTTACTGTGAGAATACCGCTCCATCAGTATTTTGTACTTATCCAGGAAAAAATGGCATTCACGCTGGCTAAGTTTATGCAATAAAATGATTTTTTTCTTTTCATGTTCTTGAGGCACACTTATTCTCCGAATGCATAACAAAAACACACAGATAATTTCACTTATTCCTCTAGCATCGCATTCCTCTTCAATGTTTTTCCTTAGATCAATGACTTTATCGTCATCTTCATTGTCCACCATCACAAGCACAGGGTTTTTGCCGTTTTGGTGATGTTCCCCAAGCTCATATAGAGTAAAGATCTGTCTTGCTGTATCTTTAGTGATTCTTTGGATTCGACAACATTTATATTTTGACTTAAGATCCCACAGAACATTCAAAGCAACTGTAGTGCCCCCTGCTCCAGGCTGATGGTAGATGGCAACACGCCCTATGTTTTCATTTTCTGGAACATACTCTCCATTCAGAGTTTCTGTAGTGTAAGTGAGAAGGTGTTCATACCTGTCCCGCTGACAAACATGACCTTGAAAGTGGAAGTTCCACCAGGTTGCAGTGTTACCTTTGTAGAAATTATCTTCAGTTTCCATGCTTAGTTTATTAACTTCTTCTTTAGAGAGGCTAGTTGCATTACAACACTGATTGACACTAACAATATCCAAATCACAAAGTTCCTGCTGCATCTGTTTGGTTAGTGTTTCCTGTGTTCCAGAAGTGGTTGCTACTACACACACACCTTCAGCTGTGACCCCAGCTCCCAACAGCTGAGCAATGGCCTTATTTACCTCTGAGAAAGAAAATTCACAGATACATCTATCTTTGTCAATAATTACATTCCTTTTCTTCAAACCATCAATCCATGCATCTGCCAACCTTCTGCATTCAGCAATCATTAGCCACTGGTTCTCAAATTTTAGGATCAGGTCTTCTGAAGCTTCTATGAAAACATCATCATGGGATGTGACCAGAATGAGAATGACAGCTCTTCTCTTTGGGATGCTTTGTTTCAATAATCGAACAGTCTCTCTGTAACCTTCACTTCTTTTCTGCTTCCACTGAAGAACTTGAAGCCCCTCATCTTTTGCTGTAGCGTAGCCATTGCAGAATATCCATTGTCCGTAGGGGGATTCCATCAGATCTTGAAGCTGATTTTCATACCAGGTTCTTGTCTGATTGCTATCAGCAGTGGGAGATGAAAGAAAGCTGTCTGGTGTCTTTAGACTGTAAACTTGTTTTTTGTCATTGTCAGCATAACCATACAGCCCACTTTCATCACTCTTTGGGTCAAAGTCAAGAATGCATCTCCAGTCAACATTGAAAATAAACTGGAAATTGAGTGAGAAGTCTGGATGAGACACATTTATGGATGGGGTGGCAAGTATTCGATAAAACGTACCCTCCAGCTTGTCCCCAACACCACACATGCAGTCCTTCAGAGTCTCAACCAAATTCTTACGGGATATGCTAGATAAAGACTTTTCTTGCTGACATCTGTCCTTGGTCAGCTGCAATTTTTCCGCAGAAAATTTCTCTACTTGTTTTGCATCTTGTTTTGTTGGAATGCCAGCAGTGAATCGATACAGCAAAGGCCCTTTTTCATCTGCATTTTCAGATTTAGCCATCACTGGTGATAAAGGAAAACTGATAAAGAAGGCTTGATCCTTTACCCAGTCACTTCTGGGCTCTATATCCACCTCACAGACAAACAGGTGGTCATCACTGACAAAGTCAGTATCTCTCACATGCATGAAAAATGGTGGTTTGATGCAACGTAGTGCTGTTTCACTAGCTTCCTCAGAGAATCTTCTCTTGATTGACAGTCTAACAGCATCTTCACATTCTTTCTTATCAAGGAGTATTCCCACCACTTCTCCATAAACAAATTGTTCACAATCTACATCTCCAATTCCAAAGTATATTGTGCCATTTGTTCTGTCATTCAGACAAGCTGCAGAAAACTCTGTGACTTTATCTGCAATGTATTCAGAGATATTCATAGGAGACTCTGAGAGACAAGGGAAAAACTGCCGAACTGGGCTGATAAGATTACCAGTACGCTCTTCATGCTTGTTAAGAATTTTCCCCTTCTGATAGCTTTCAAATACTGAAGGCTCATGGCCAAACTCCCGAACATATTCAGTTCTTTGGAGGGAAGACTTGTTTTTGCAGATTTCTTGTAATCTGTTAGCATCTTCATCTTTCACAAACTGATCTCTTGCCTTTAAAAGTTTCTTCATGGGACCAAATCGGAGCTCAGTGAAAATTTCCTTCATTTCTTTTTCAGTCATGTCTAAGAAAACTAAACAAAGAGGTAAAGAGGATGGCAAGAACTGACAAAAGAGACCACATAGAGAAACTGGCAGATGAAGCAGAAAATGCAGCAAGTAAAAATGACCTGAAGACACTGTACAAGATAAACAAACAGCTCAACAACGGGTTTAAGAACAGTGATGTGCCAGTGAAAGACGTGAACGGTAATGTCATCGAGGGAGAGGCAGAAAAACTACAGCGCTGGAAGGAACATTTTGAGTCGGTTCTGAACAGACCAGATCCCCCTCAGCTTGCAGACATCCAGCCAGCAGCTATAGACCTTGACATCTGCACAGACCCACCAAGCCTGGAAGAAGTGACAGCAGCAGTCAAGACAATGAAGAGCGGCAAAGCACCAGGGGCAGATGGAATAACAGCAGAGATGTTGAAAGCAGATATAAATGTGACAGCTCCCAAGCTGACTGAAATCTTCAAGCAAGTTTGGGAATCAGGGCAGCTCCCTGTTGCTTGGAAGACAGGGCTCATCTTCAAGTTACCCAAGAAAGGAGATCTTGGAGACTGCAATAATTGGAGGGGCATAACACTTCTTTCCCTCACCAGCAAGGTCTTCAGCAAGATTGTTTTGTCAAGACTGACGGCAACTCTTGAGAAAGACCTCCGACCACAGCAAGCAGGATTTCGTCCTGGGCGATCCTGCTCCGAACACATCTTCATTCTGCGACAGATTCTGGAGCAGAGCAACGAATGGAACACACCGCTGTACATCAATTTCATCGACCTGGAGAAGGCTTTTGACAGCATCCACCGCGAGTCCTTATGGAAGATCCTGAGGCATTACGGAGTCCCTGCAAAACTTGTTCAGGTCATTGCAATGCTGTACAGCGATTTCAAATCCCAGGTTGTCTGTGACACGGAGCTCACAGACCCCTTCAACGTCAGTACCGGGGTGAAGCAGGGCTGCATTCTGTCGCCGTTCCTCTTCATCCTGGCCATGGACTGGATCATGAAGACTTCCACCGACAGCGAGAGGAGAGGGATCAGATGGACCATGACTATGACAGCAACAACAACGCTGGAAGACTTGGACTTTGCTGATGACATTGCCCTGCTGTCACACCGCCACCAAGACATGCATGAAAAAACAAAGGCCTTCTCAGAAACAGCTGGAAACCTTGGCTTGAAGGTCAGCACAAAGAAAACGAAAAGTATGAGAGTGAACGCCAGAGTCCAAGACGGCATCAAACTAAATGGAGAAGAGATTGAGGAAGTTGACAGTTTCACCTGTCTTGGGTCCAAAATGTCAAACACAGGGGATGCGGAGGTGGAGATTCGAGCCCGACTGGCGAAAGCCAGCCAGGCCTTCGCCTCACTCAGGAGCACATGGAAGGCAAAAACATCAGCCAGAAGATCAAACTGAGAATCTTCAAGTCAAATGTGATCAGCACCCTCCTTTACGGATCAGAATCCTGGAAGATGACCAAAACCATCAGTAACAAGCTTGACGTCTTCCAAAACAGATGCCTCAGGCGCATACTTAACATCTTTTGGCCAAATACCATCAGCAACGAAGAACTCCACGAAGAACTGAAACGAGTCCATCACCACGCAAGTTCAACGAAGGCGTTGGCGATGAAATGGACATGTGCTCCGCCAGCAGACAGCAGACCTTTCCAGAGTCGCCCTACGATGGACTCCAGACGGCCGAAGAAAACGAGGCCGCCCAAAGGAAACTTGGAGAAGAACAGTGGAAAGGGAGATGAAAGGAAAGGGCTGGACATGGGGTCACCTAGAGCGGGTTTCAGCCGATCGACATCGGTGGCGGACTCTGGTTGAGGCCTTATGTGCAACCTGATGCACGAAGAGGAATAGATAGATAGATAGATGTCTAAGAAAACTGCTCCATCTATCATTTCTTTTTCAATAGTTCCCACAGTACTTGTAATCACATTCTCAGGGACTTTTTCTTGCTCTAAGATTTGCTGAAACCATTTCTGAAGTTCTTCAAGTGAAAAACTCTTCAAGTGTCTTGCAGCTGCCAGTGGAACTGCTGAAAAGATAAAATTATAAAAAAAATGTCCACTTTAAGTTAAGCTTAAAGTTTAAGCTTCATATTATTGATTTTCTTTAACTTAAGGCACACTACCTACACTAATTTACCACAGATATTGTCAACTTGCAACCTATCATGCTAAAGTTTTGATACTGAAAAATATAGATTACCTCACATTAAAAAGGCTGTTTTTAATGCTCTATTAGGCAATAGCATCTTTAATTTGCTACTTTTATGCTGTATTGTTTAGTTTGCATTTTGCTAAGGATAAAAATAATAAACCTGATTGGGTGGAATTATCATGGATGCCTTGTGAAATGCTAGTTTTTCATCTCTTATGATTGCAAATCACAAAGGTTAGATGGTCAGAGACTGTAAATATAACAAACCTGGCCTTGCACCATGTCTTCCTCGAGGAAATCCTGGGGGTTGTAGCATTTCGGATATATGTGGCTGGATTTTGCGTACTGCTTCAACAAAACTACGGTAGGCACCATCATCTTTGGTGTGAAGAATATCAAGTAGACGTCTGTTTTTGTCTTCAGGAACCGTGATATCTTCCAGGGTATTCTTGTCATAATGTGTCAGAACATCATCTGAATACAGACTGTCAATGATAGAAGGTGCTCCACTTTTGAGGTCGAGCTCAGCTATTAACCTTTTATAACAGGATTTAATCTTCCTCCACTCTTCCTCTCTCATCCTGATTGGCAGTCTAAGTGATGTAGCTGGTGGTACAAACGTATTGCACTTGTTCAACAATTGTTAGTAATGGGTTCTGATCTGGCACATGCTATCTCCATTTAGATGTTTTGCCTGTTTACAAGAGCTGGATTGGCTTAATTGCTGTGGTATAAAACAACAGTGACAAATTATGCAGTTGCTCTGCAACAGATACACAACTGATCATGCTTTTTGTTTCTTTAGATCATTTTAACTTCAATTCCATTAAAATGAATTCGAAATACTTACTTGTCAACTTCCTTGACTTACAAAAAAAAAATTGCTTCATGATTTCACAATTTTACGTTTCATTTTTGTGTGTTATTTATTTCTTTTAATTTGGAAAGATACAAGATTTTTGGAACTCTTTTCTTTCTGTAGTGGTTGGTTTGTTTTGTGGTTTAGGAATCTATCTGCAATTGGTCTCCCTTATTTAAACTTCCTGTAAGCACCATACACAGGTGTCAAGACCTTAATTAAATAGCACTGTATTTTGCAGCATTTATTCCATAGATTAATTATTCCTCTGCCTAAAGACATTTCGTAAACACTCTTTAGCGACACTTATATCCATGAGTTAAACCGTAAACTTGTATTACAAATCCATGATTTAAACTGTGCTATGCTATAGTAAATATGTTCCGTACTTACGTTAATGGTTGATAACACAAAATGCAGGAAAGGTTAATCCCCAAAATCATTTGGACAAGCCGACTAAAGTTGCAGTCGTCACATCAAAGCACTCTGTCAGATTCTATGGTAGCACTTAACATGTAACATTTATATTCTGGAGTCTTCAAACAACGCTGTGATTCCACAACCACAGTCAATAAGGAAAAAAATAAAACATCCGCGGCGGGTTCCGCGAACTGCCCCACATCCACTGTGTAGACCAAAGAATTATAATAAATGTTTTTCATCCGAGGTTGCGCTTAATAAAATATTTCAAAAATACGTATACAATGACTCGATATGCCCCGATGTTTGCACTTGTTTTTAGAACGAATGCGAAATGCGCCTCGACCACAGGGTTTCTAGGGCAAAGAAACAAGATTTGCTCTACTTTCTGTTTCGGTTCAGTCCGCTATAGCTGCTTACGATTATATCTTGTTGTATTTTGATTGCTTTGACCATTCATACGTAAGATTTGCTGCGCATAAATCCTTTCATATCTAACATTCTGTGTACATGATTAAGCTGCGATACACACAGAGGTGTGCTCGTGAGCGCGCGACGAGTTTTTCTTCACTTCACACTTCACAGACGACATTTTGCTGTGCGCTGGGGCCACCTCAGGGATCAGACAATCTTTTAATTCCTCCACGGTTTGTTGGCAGGCCAAAATGTTTGCTAGTTGCCTTAAGTTTTATGGGATTATTTCCATCATTGCACAAGAACACACCATTTTAAAATTTCTTCTTTGCTGTATCACACATACCTAAACCAAAGTGTTAAGCGCTAAGACAGCGGTTCTCAACCTGTGGGGCGCGACCCCCTGGGGGGTCGCGACGTGCCTACAAGGGGGTCGCGAAGGTGGTCATTTTTTTTTTAATTTTCTAATACCGGTATTAGTGAAATTAGTTTACATTGTGTAACCGAGTGGTGAGGGCGATCAAACTCCAAATCTCTTCTCCCTATTCAAGTACACTGTCTCGGCATGCAGTGACTTCTCACTTCCAAAACTCAAAACACAATCCCCCTCTCAACAATTAAGCCTCCAATCTCCCTCCTCTCGCCTTTGGCCCTCTCTCTCCCCCAATCTCTCATCGCGGACTCCCCTCTCCCTCTCCAGCAATGAAAGTTCTTCTGCCATTTTCAACTTCGTATATGTGTGAGCAAGGATTTTCAGCATTGGCAGCACTGAAGTCTCAATACAGAAATCGTGTGGACGCAGAGGCTGAGCTGCGAATAGCAGTGGGCACTAACATCGCACACAGGTTCGCTTCTCTATGCAACAGCAAGCAGGCTCAACCTTCTCATTAATCAAAGTGAGTGTCCAATAAAATAATATTTATTAGCACCACAGAATTTGCTTTAGTAAAATTTCATTAACAGTTATACTTCTTGCAGATACGAACTTTTTTTTCCGTTGTTGATTTCCTCTACGCGGCGTTCGAGGTTAGCTAAGGCTCCCCCCCCCCCCCGCTCTTACACCGACCTCGCTGGCTAAGGGGGGTCGCGGACGTACCGGTGTTCGTCAGGGGGGTCGCCACAAGTAAAAGGTTGAGAACCACTGCGCTAAGATCATAATTATATACTCCTGAGGAGTGTGAGTATATGCGCTTTACAAATTTGGCATTTATTATTATTATGTATTATATCATCTGCTGAGGCCTAGCTCTTATACACGATACACCACTTAACGCGAGGCTAGCACTAGGCGGTACATATTCAAAACCAGAAACCGTTTGAGACACGTACCTGACTTCAGGACTCCCCCTCCCTGTAAATGTGTCTTAATAATTGCCACTTTTGAATATATTCCCTTCCTCTCTCTATTAATGCCAAATTTTATTTTCTGTTAGACTTCTCTTACGCTACCATATGTTTCCCCTGTAAAAGATGAGGGCTATATCGATTTAATAAAAATATGCTTATAGCGTATTCTACCACCCTCGTAAATAATTGTCATTGCCTGTGTGTGTTCGTACGTTTGTGCGTGCGTATGTGAACCCTGAGCTCACTTCAATGGGAAGTGAACAATCAAATTAAAGCAAAAGTACAACAACGCAAAATAAACAACCACCGCCATCATCATAACTGGAGCTTCAAGGTGGAGGTGAAGATAAAGTTACATATGCTATAGTACAGCTACCTGCAAGATAACGGCAATAATTATTGTTATTCTCATAACCAGCAGACCTTCACTAATGATAAAATAACAAGTGAATTAGCAAAGCGGATTCGAACTCAGTGCCAGAACACACACCGACAGATAAAGAGATAAATATAGACAGAGATGACAGGGAGAAGAGATATAGCGTCAGGGAGTGAATGGAGGAGGAAGAAGACATGCAAATACATAAAAACAAAAAATAACAAAGACCGCGCGCTCTGGGAACGGGAGCCAGCAGTATGAGAACCTTCATTCAAAGACATGTCCTAGCCAGGATTTGGTTGTATAATATCCAATAGAGTCCACATATCGTGAGGTTCTGACTCGGGGGAACTCTAAACCACTTCTGTCTGTGCGTCTGTTGTCGATTTCCTGTCGGAATGCGGGGGCGGTCCGGTGGCGCAACGGTTAGCGCCTGTCACCAATATTGTGAAGGTTGGCTGTCCTGGGTTCAGCTCTTGTCTCGGGCACACTGTTGTTTCTCTGAATATGGCATCTGTTTACAGGGCTGGCTGCCTTGCAGTAATATAGCCTTAGTTGCTAGCTCGGCGTAAAATACCTATTCCCCCCTCCCCCTTGTCGGAGTGGATGAGAGTCATCGTCTAAAATTGTAGTCAGTCTGTTGTACAGAGGCTTGTGATAGAGTGTCTCTAAGTCATTCTACCTCCTGCTTTTCAAATGTTTTTATTCAGCTTGTCCCTATCTTGTTTTACTATGCTCCCACCCCAGCACACTAGGGCAAAAATCATGGTGCTGCATATTACAGAAGTGTAGAATAGTTGCAGGAATTTAGGGCGGATATTAAGTGATCAAGATTTCACATACAGTAAAGGCGGCTATGCATTTTCTTGACGACGCTCATAACATTAACTTTCCAGGTGAGTTTATTGTGGATATTTATACCTAAATATTTATAATTGTCTACTCTCACACCTTTAATAAGTATGTCATAAAAATCAGCCTTATAACTGAAGGTTATATTTCTTTAAAGTGCACTGGCAGTGGGCAACATGTTCACGAAAAAGAAATAAATAAAATGAATCTTAAGTGGACATATGCTTTGTTTGACGTATAAATGGACTGGAGAATTTGCAGCGTGGATTAAAAATAATAAAGTAAACTTATATAGTGATCATATCCTGGCCCTATAGGCAAGCTTATGGCACCCCCTCCCCCGCCAGAAACAGCGATGTACATACATGCGTCCATGTGTGTATGTCATTGTTCGTAAAGCGCCACGAGCAAGCCCACACTGCCGGGATATGGCGCTAGTTTTACAGTATTATTAAAGTTAGCTTTATAGTATTATTATAAAAATGTCGATTGTAATAAATCTGTACTGTTCACGGGAATTAACTTTCTACACAAAACTCTACTGAATCTACATACACACAATAGATCTGTGCTTTCAGTAGTAGCTACACTATAACCGTAAGTTAAAAATAAAATAAAGTATTACTTTTTTCTGTTAAAGCTATTTAACTAAGCAATCAGAATTTCACGTAATCTACGGTTTACCAACACAAACTCAAAGGAAAGTGTTGACAATCGTTGGTGCTTGACAATCGACAAATGCACCACCCATCACCACTTCTCATGTTACATGCATCAGTCAATTTTCTTGGTTAGAAATGATATGCGATTTGTACTTGACCAGGGCTGCCACGGCAAAATATCCAAGTCCAGCACAACACAAGGTCAATTTTGCCTTCTTGATATGTATCACACACATACTGAGAGAAAAGTACAGCTGATCAGCGAGCGGGAAGTCACTGCCTTTCTAAGCCAAACCATGAAGATTTGCTTGCACCTGCTAATATTTATATTATTAGTGTTAATAATATTATTATTATTAAGCGGCATCGGTTGATCTAGCATCACAGTTGAAAGTCACGATGTCACATGACTAAGCCCAAGGATTCGTCCGAAAGGTCGCCTAATACGTAGAGGGTGACGAGTATGACAGTGATGACGGACATCTTGTGCAGGACGTTGGCTGAAAACCTGATGAGTGAATCCTTGTCCGTTACTCGGTGAGGCCCTTCCAGGCATGCATACCCGAGGGTCAGCCAGATGGTCAAGATGATGAGGTCAAACCAACTGCTCGTCATCCACTGGCTCCTGTCGGACAAGCAAGAGATATGCAGATGATGATCAAACTACTGTGTGTATGTGTGCAAAATTGTTTCCTAAATGGGTAAAGCTTGATGCAAAATATCGTTTCCCCAGATCTGAAGAAACACGCCATTATTTTTGTTCTTGAGGTACACGTTAAGAAACATCACCATGCACGAAAGAAATAAACGATACAGACGTCACGATTGTTGATGGATTTGTTTATGGATGTTGCTAAGGACTCGGCAGTCTACATTTCTCGTGGTTCTGAAAAACTCCTATTTTAGCATGAGAAATGCAGACTTCCAAGTTCCAACGTATGAATAACCCAAACTGTCGCTCATTCTCTCTTTGTTTAGTGTTGTGAACGGTGCACTAGTGTGACCTAGTACTATTAGCGGCGCTCGTTGAACGCAGGTGCGAATCGTAGCGAATAATTAATTAACCGATTGTTTTTGGAGGCTGAAATTTACCGGTTAGGTGTATATCGCATATATCAACCGATACCCGCAAAAAAAACCGCAAACCATTCAGGCTGGTCTTTAAGATTTTCTCTCACCATTCCGAGCCTGCTATGTATCTATATGAGCATACAAGTGTGCGTGCATGTATGCATACGTGCGAGAGAGAGAGAGGCGGGGTATAAAAATATACATTACTGCTTTAAGTCAATCAGCGTCAGTTACTTGTCTCTACTCCGTTATGTA
Organism: Pomacea canaliculata; assembly: GCF_003073045.1. NCBI lineage: Eukaryota > Metazoa > Mollusca > Gastropoda > Architaenioglossa > Ampullariidae > Pomacea > Pomacea canaliculata. Next base: position 20,531,647 of record NC_037599.1, on the reverse strand, counting down.
AGTGGAATCTCCACATCTGTCACTCCCTCATCCCCATCCCCAACCTTATGACGTTGTTGCGCCAGAAACCTACCAGCACGAGACAGCTTGACCTACTGACCATAAACTTACCACAGGGCGTATTTAAGTGCAACGACGAGCACGAAGTTGCTGATGAGGGCAGATTTCAGGAAACGTTCCGGCATGTTGTACTCATTGAAAGGCCACACGTTGACTGTGCGACTGGACCAGAAGATTGACAGCACCTCCGCTAGGACGGTTGCCACCATCATGCCACCGGTGATGTGAAACAGCATATTATCAAAAGATGCCCGATGGAAACAGGGTAATAACTCCCCTCAGTCAATCCGCGTCGCGAGTAATAGCTGAAAGAAGAACGGTAGAGTCACAAGACACACACGCGCGCGAGCGCGCACCCTCCTAGCAATGAAATTGTACATTCCTCGTACCTGTTGTCCACCTACGTTTGAAGCTTATAGGTTCGACCTCAGAACTTACCTATTTACCTTGTGTAACTAGCAAATTTTTCTCATCAGCCTTACATTCTTGACCTTGATCTATCATTAAGACCTATATTCTGGGCCGTTTCCATGTGGGATCTTACAATGGATTTGACATTAAGCCCGTATTTTTTTTCAGGCTGAACTTCCAAAAACGATTCTTGCTTGCTGTGCATGCTAGGTCCTTAAAGCGAGTCTTAAGTCACCAATCTTAAGGAGCAAGTCGACTGCGTTCAGAAAAAAAACCTAGCCCAACAATTAAAAAACTCCTCAAGGCCTCAAATGCTAGCCAGCTGTGTTGTATAAGTTTTTACTTATGAGCTTTGTTGTACTTTAAACTACTGATTATATTCTGTGTGCAAGTCGTATTGAGCTTGCCTCCACACACGGATATGTGCATTGTAAATTCTATTATTATTAATCTCACAAACTGGACTTCAGTTTCTGTTTTGTCTTTTACTGATTTGACTGGCAAGTTGTTTATTATTGTGGACAAAGTTTATGGACTCCAGTTTTGGTCTTCTACTGAACAGCTGGCGATTTGTGTGCTCTACTGTAGACCAGGTCACTGACTCGATGCCTGTAGCTGCTTAATTAGTAGTAATAGGTGGTAAGTATATCAGGGGTGGTAAAGGCGGCAGAAAGAGGAAAGAGGGATGGGTCAGTCGGGCTTCGCCGCAGCACGTTGGACCACTTACGTCCACTGCTCCTAAAGCCCGTTGGCCAAGAGACTCTTTAACCTGTACATAACATACTAAATACTAAAATCGATCTACTCAAATTGCTATTATACGATATGGTCAGTATAACACTTCCAATCGTTTTTTTCCTTGCACTGAATGTAAATAAACCAGCATAACCGCACGACACCGCTACACTTCATGAATTTGTAGGTCTCCGTGTGCACTACAATGAACACCCTGGCACTTGTTTTTCTGTATTGAACATTTCCACCTAGTAACTGCCGATATTCAAGACAAAATACACTTGGTCACTGACATGGGTAGATTTTCAGTTAACATACAGTTCGAGTATTCATACAATCCTATATATCTAGTAAAGATGTGCTCAGTGAAGGAGATCTAAGATCTAAAATTGAAGACTGATCGATTTGCAAATGGCAGAGCATCGAAATAAGCTGACGACGATGACAGGGTTAAAGCAGAAAGAAAACTGGAAACGATCGCACGTTATAAGAGACTCAAGGCACAAACACGCGAGTCCCTGGGAGATGATAACAACCAAACAATTACAGCGACAAAACACAGGGTTAGCCACTCCCTCGTCCAGTGCTAGTCACAGCCTCTTTCTCGCATGTGCACTTTGCAGATCAAAAAACATATATGCGCCACAAAACAATAAGCAATAAGTGAACAGGTGAAAAGTTATTGGAAAGATGGCAGCATTCACCTGCACACATCCTTGAGATGGTTAGCACAGTCCAAGGCAATTCTCAGAACTCACTGTAAATGCCAGAGAATAAGTAGTGGGCAAGGGCGTTAATACTAACTCTTGTCCTGAAGTAATCTCCTCCTGCCGGCGCTGTCGTGGACAACTGTAACAGTTCTGCAGGTATACACCTTTGATAAAATAACTGAAAGAAGGGTGAGGAAACAAGTGATTCAGCAGAGTATCTGAAGGGAAGTCGATAATGCTGATGAAGAAGATGACGTCCACTTACAATCTCCAGAAAGACTACGGCTAGTCCATTATGTTCAAACGACGTCCTTTTTGGGGTAAAAATATGACATCAGGGGTGATTTTGTAGCGCTACTGACGTCTGTTGCAGAATGCGGTTTCCGGAAACCAGAAAAATTATAGGAAAGCAGTCAACTCTCGTGCAGAGGCAGACCGCGCTGCGCCATTTCACAAACGTTTTGATCTTAGACAGGTGGGCGTATATTTTTAGGTGGGTGTGGGGAGGGGGGAAGAGAGAGAGATCACAAAACGTAAAGAAATAAAAACAAGAAAAACATTTTGCATTTTTATTTTTTATTGAAAGATAACACAGAACTGTAAATTTACTAAATAACTGAAAAACAAATATTTTTGGAGAAGTGAGATTGCAACAAAAATATACATTTTATTATCCCCAACAACAAAGTACATCACATATTTATAATTACAATTACTAAAGTAAAATCTTCTTAGGTAACCATGGAGCTCGTATTTACAAAGGCAACCTTTAATGTCATGCCTCCAAAGCTGCAGACAACCCCAACTGGTGAGGCTCACAACTTCACTTAAAAACCCTGTTTAAACAACCCTTTATAAACAATATTTTATAAGGAACTGAATTTCCAAATATATAAGCAACCACCAACACTAGGAGTTCAAGCTCAATGTAATATCAAAGAATGCATTATCACAAAAGTTTTTAAGAGAAAAAAACTTTGTTGCACTAAGCAAACCTTTTGCCACTTACATTATGACCAAGACAATACAACACAGTTTTAGTGCACACTTTAGTAAAAATGGGACAAATAATTTACTAAGTTATTTGTGCTGTAGTCAGCTTCTATCAGTATGTACAGTTAATATGCCACTGTTATTATTTGCTCTTCCTATACAGTTTGCACCCACAGATGTGAAAGTTTTCATAGCTATAGCTCAATTCATTCACATTGAGTTAATAATTACAATATAAATAAATTGAGCATTTGAGGGAAAACTTTCAGCATAGTTCTCCCTTTATGTTAGAGCATGCACACTTGCATTATTCACCATCATTCCTACTCCCGCCTCTCTCTCTCTCCCACACACACATGTAAACACAACAGTTGCCTCTGTTGCCAGTTATAAGTTACAATCTGAGTACATATACACAAATAGTAGCAACATTCTGAAAGAGCTGTCTTTACCTCGGGGGTGGGGTGGGGGGTGGGGGGTGGGGGGTGTTTTACGCCGTGTCATCAACTAAGGCTATATTACGGCAACCAGCCAGCCCTGTAAACAGATGCCACGTGCAGAGAAAGAACAGCGGGCCCGAGACGAGAAATGAACTCTGGGGAGCCAACCTTCACTGTATTGGTGACGGGCGCTAACCGTTGCGCCGCCGGACCGCTAGTCTTTACCTCAGCTATGTTCTACTATTGTAAGTATTCATTATAGGCATTAATAATCTTCTTGTATCAATCAGCACAGTGGCCACTATAGGATATAGTTTTTAAAACTGCGAAAGGTATTGCAAGATGGCACTACATTTCACAGAGTGTGTAAATGCATGTCTGTGTTCATGTGGATTTATTTATCCATATTTATGGATGTATTGCGTTTTAAAACACTTGTACAGTGCTTTTAAGAACCTCAATAGTCATGCCAGACACTACTACAAAAAGAGAAAGCAGCAAGCTGAATGGTCAGAGCAGCGTTACATTAAGTGCACATTACCTGGTTAGAAACCCTTGGAGTATAATACTCCAGCTGATCTAGCCGTGGAATGGGTACTTGATCCTACAGAGGAGTGGGGAAGGAATGCTAGGGATGAATAGGAGATGGGCACTACCCTCACAAAAATACTGCCTTGGGACATGAGGGATCTAACATTTAACTCCTCAGTGACTGACATGTTATGGGGCTATCTACCTTTACCTTACTGAAAGCTCAAAACAAGAAGATAAAATAAGAGAAGGCCTTGCTAAACTTGATGGGTAGCTGTATCACTGATAAACCTTTCTTGTTGTGTGTTTGTTCAGAAGTATGATGTTAGTTGCTAGGCTAGTTCTGGTGCCCCAGCAGCCACAATCTGTCGGGACAACCACTCCAGGCCATCTGCCAGTCCCTCTCCAGATTTGGCGCTGCACCCTTGCAGATGCCAGCTGCGATTGCAGCACATCTTGAGCAGTCCCATCTGCTGTGTTATTTCTTCAATGCTAGCATGGTCCTCCACATCCTACAATATGACAGAAAAGAGAACATGTAGCTTTAACTGTAGCACAAACAGATAAAAGTGGAGTGTGGAGATGAAGTAGTGAGGGAAGTCTGCATGGGAGGAAATACCTCAAGAAGATTGCATCAATTTTCTGTGAAGGAGACTGTCTTATATAAGTAAAGAAACTTTATCTAATTATTTCCTACATCTGTAATAATAGAAGCTATTTAAACCCATCAATAAGCAACTTAAAATAAAAGAATTAAGAAATACTTTAAGAGGAAGTAAATATTTAAACTGTGACAGTAAATGTTCCTTAAATTTAAACTTTAAGTCGAGGCACATGCCATTTACTAAGCTGAAGAATTTCATATCTTCCCTTTATGCTCTGCATATTCACTAGTACAAATAATCAAAAATTAAAAAAAAAAGAAAAAAAAAAAGAAAAAAATGAAAAACCCACTAAAAGTTTCTCTGCTGCTTTCACTTTTTCATAGTTTTATGTGAAGGATATGATTTCAACAGTTATCAACATTATTTTCAGTTTATAAAACTATAAGCCACCAATCAACACTACTTTATATCAATGACAAGTACATAATTTTTCTCCACAAAATAATTTCCTGCCGATTAAATGTAAAGAATCAAAAGAATGAGCACTGTGAGTATACCTGTTTGTTTGCAAAGATAAGGAGTGATGCCTCCTTTAACTCTTTCTCCTGTACCACATTGACCAGCTCATTCTGAGCCTCTGTTAGTCGTTCTCGGTTGCTGCAGTCCAGCACGAATATCACAGCTGAAATAGTTTACACTGAGCATCACAGCCACAAATATTTAAATCAAGTATTAAACAACCAAAACTGTTTAATTTGAATATTACAAGCAAAACAAGTGGAGCATCACACTTAAAACAGCTACTATAATATGAAAGCCTCTTCCTTTTGACCTGTTTCAGCTGTAACACCCATGACATTTAGAGAAAATGTCATGTGTATTTACACATTTATAAAAGTAAAATAGAGCTATATTTTTTATGTCGACTCTCGCGGTAACGGGGGTTTGACGAGAGTTTGACCGGTATAAATAACTTCCGGTCGAGCTGAGACTTCCTTTTTCTGTTGAGTGTCGAGGACGAGGGGGTCGAAGTGGAAGTTTGTCCTAAATCAGGTTGGTTAAAATAACCTTGTATTTCGTTTGCCAAGGCTTTGGCCTAAAGAATGTTACAGTTTTTGTGGAGGTTGGATTTAGTATTTAGTAGGATGTCTTATGATTTCGTTTGAGGGGGAGGACTGCTCCCATCTTAGCGTTTGAGGCTATGGCCGACGCTGATTGAATAAGGGGATACTAGCTAGGGAATATGGTGGTTAAATATCTAGGACCCATATTGTGAAAGGATGGATGTAGTTTTGTGTGCCTTGAGTTTGAAAATACGTAGGTTATGGGTTTAGGTACAGAGAGGGTACCACGTGTTCTCCACGTGTTCTCCACGTGTAGCAAAATCCCGTGTAATGAATAATATCATGGAGATTTCTGATGTTAAACTTGTTCGAGGGAGAAAGGAGGTGTATGCAATGGAATTTGCTGTAGTAAGATTTGTGTATATGTTTAGGAAATGCCATGTGGAGTATAGTGTACGTGATGGAAGTTGCTCTAGGGAGGTTTTGTGTAATGGAACTTTCTTGTTTTGATTTCAGGGCAACAAGTCCTTCTACTTCTTCTCTTTTCTTCTCTTCTCTCTTCTTTCTTCTCCTTCTTTTCCTTCTACTCCTTTTCTTTTTCTTTCCCTTTTTTTTCACCTTCACTTCCACTTCCTCAGTTTTCTTCCCAAATCTTCTTCGCCTGTTTCTTCATGTCTTCATAACTTCGCCAGCCGTCATCCCAATAAAGAATTCAGCTGACGAATTTGTGTTTGGGTCGTACAACGTGCAAAAGAAAGGAAGTGAACCTCCCACACAACACCAACTCTCAAAAATCGTGCCCGCTACAGTTTGGCGCCCAATGTGGGGCATGATTTGAGAGTGCCACGGGAGAGAGACTTCCTAACACTTCGTGATGGACGGAGAAGATCAAGTCGCCGAAGGACCAGGCCAAGACCCAAGTACATCGGCCGTAATGAGCGAGCTGCTGCAGCTGCAGAGAGACTTGGTGAGAGCAATGACGACCATGAGCCAGCCGGCAGCAGTTAATGTTAACGTGAGCTCCCCGCCACCCCGGCTGGGTATATTCACGGGACTCCCGCCCACAGGGGGTCAAGAAGTAAAGTTCGCAGAGTGGAGGGAGAGAGCTCTTGCCTACCACGAGGTTACCCCTGTAACAAGAGCAACCAGACAGAGAAAACTGCACTATAGACAATTGGTTACCTCCACCATAGTATATGGGTTACAGACAACTAGCGTGTAACGAAGTAGATTGTCAGGTCTTGACCACATTTTCGTTGATGACTGCATTATGAATATGATCATGATTGCGATTATGACTTTGATGGAGCAGTAGTGATGAATGATTATAGCCTATGGTGTGTGCAGGAGTGTACTATGCCGATTTTTTTTTTGTGTCTTATGTTAATCATGTAGATGTTGATTGTTGTATGGTTGATGATGATGATGAGGAGATGGCAGTAATGCTGAAGTTTGTTTTAATGATAAGGATTGAGGATGTTAGATAACCAGTCGCCGTGCATATCAGCTGTTACCAATCTGAAGTGCATTTGGCCTTTAATGTAACAGGCTAGCAACACTGCTAGCGCTGGAATTTTTGTTGAGGGTGTACTGTAGGAATTGATGTGGTGGGCTGTAATGTATTTTTGGAGCCAGTGCCCACTAGATTATAGTGGCATGGGAGGCTAGTCCTGAGGAGGATAGTCTGTCAGGTAGCCTTGTAGGGTTACCTATGTGGATGAGGAGCCAGTGCCCACTAGATTATAGTGCATGGGGAGGCTAGTCCTGAGGGGGATAGCCTGTCAGGTAGCTTGTAGGGTGTACCTGTGTGGATGGGAGGCTAGTCCTGAGGGATAGCCTGTCAGGTAGCCTTGTAGGGTGTACCTGTGTGGATGAGGAGCCAGTGCCCACTAGATTATAGTGGCATGGGGAGGCTAGTCCTGAGGAGGATAGTCTGTCAGGTAGCCTTGTAGGTGTACTTGTGTGGATGAAGGCTCGGAATTTATTTGCTAGGGTTTGTGATGGGAAATGGTTGCATTTCTAAGGAAATAGCGCCCATTTTATTTAGGGGGGGTGACTGTAACACCCATGACATTTAGAGAAAATGTCATGTGTATTTACACATTTATAAAAGTAAAATAGAGCTATATTTTTTATGTCGACTCTCGCGGTAACGGGGGTTTGACGAGAGTTTGACCGGTATAAATAACTTCCGGTCGAGCTGAGACTTCCTTTTTCTGTTGAGTGTCGAGGACGAAGTGGAAGTTTGTCCTAAATCAGGTTGGTTAAAATAACCTTGTATTTCGTTTGCCAAGGCTTTGGCCTAAAGAATGTTACAGTTTTTGTGGAGGTTGGATTTAGTATTTAGTAGATGTCTTATGATTCGTTTGAGGGGAGGACTGCTCCCATCTTAGCGTTTGAGGCTATGGCCGACGCTGATTGAATAAGGGATACTAGCTAGGAATATGTGGTTAAATATCTAGGACCCATATTGTGAAAGGATGGATGTAGTTTTGTGTGCCTTGAGTTTGAAAATACGTAGTTATGGGTTTAGGTACAGAGAGGGTACCACGTGTTCTCCACGTGTTCTCCACGATGTAGCAAAATCCCGTGTAATGAATAATATCATGGAGATTTCTGATGTTAAAACTTGTTCGAGGAGAAAGGAGTGTATGCAATGGAATTTGCTGTAGTAAGATTTGTGTATATGTTTAGGAAATGCCATGTGGAGTATAGTGTACGTGATGGAGTTGCTCTAGGAGGTTTTGTGTAATGGAACTTTCTTGTTTGATTTCAGGGCAACAAGTCCTTCTACTTCTTCTCTTTTCTTCTCTTCTCTCTTCTTTCTTCTCCTTCTTTTCCTTCTACTCCTTTTCTTTTTCTTTCCCTTTTTTTTTCACCTTCACTTCCACTTCCTCAGTTTTCTTCCCAAATCTTCTTCGCCTGTTTCTTCATGTCTTCATAACTTCGCCAGCCGTCATCCCAATAAAGAATTCAGCTGACGAATTTGTGTTTGGGTCGTACAACGTGCAAAAGAAAGGAAGTGAACCTCCCACACAACACCAACTCTCAAAAATCGTGCCCGCTACACAGCACATTATATTATCTAAAACATGACTGGAACAGAACAAACCTTGAGTATTGAGGTAATAGTGTTTCCAGAAGAAGCGAACCAAATGCTGTCCTCCTATATCCCAGATTGAGATCTTTACATTTTTGTATTCTACTGTTTCCACATTAAATCCTGGAAAAAGTGGCCATTATGTAAAGAAATTGCTTTGTGTCTATATAATAAGTTTTGTTCAATGAAGGAGTTGTCACTTTACTACATAAATGACATTAATGTACAAGTAGTTCTAATTACTCCTTCTAATCAACTTTTTTTTCTCCAATACAAACATAACTGTAGATAAGAAAAGATCTTCAAGAAAAACTAAAAACACATGCAACATTATTCCCATTAAAATGAATAATGATATAAAATATGACAACATAGTATTTTTCACATAAAACATACTTCATAAATGTAGTTATGAAATTATTAAAACAAAAAACAGACCTAAAGTTGGAATGGTTTTGACAAACTCATTTTTTTTTAGTTTGAGAAGAATGCATGTCTTGCCAGCTCCATCAAGGCCCAGCATCACCACACGCATTTCAATTTTGGGTCCAATGTGAACACGGTTGTCCTACCAAGAAATAAGCATACATAGATTTCAAATACATTCCATTCTGTTCCTTCCCTAGGTATAAACAGTGGACATGATCTTTTTCTTTCCTTAATTAGCTATGTCATATTCAAGAAAACCTTTTGAAGCTGTACACTTTTACTGATATTTTTATCCTGTTAAAGAGATGACATAATTATCTTAGTGAAGGGATAGGGATGGTTGGTTCCAAGGCCAGCTGGTTAGGCAGATCCAGAAACTGCTGCTGCTGCTTTTGTACTGTATCCAGCAGATGACTGACCTCAGCCTTGGCCAACAATACCTTGGTGTCATCCTGTGAACCAGCGCATGCTGAATATGTGACATTTACTCCACTTTGGTGACTTGAACAAGATAAATAATACCTGTATACAGCTATATAGTCCTCTACTTACGAATGTTCTAGTTGCGAACTTCAGTATATATAAACAAAGTTGTCCTCAAGCTCAAAAGTAGTTTGTAAGGATAGTCTGGAAGTTTAAACTAAGAATTAACATAAGGATAGTTTGATTGTAATTATTAACTATTATAAACTTTATTTCAGGCACTTGAAAGTTGTTCAAGCACATTAAAAATATCTAAAAACTATTGTTTATATCCGATCGTCCAAAAATAGAGAAGGTTGCATATGTACACACGTCTGTCCCAGTACTTACGAACAAACATGAAAAGCCTTGTGACGCAGAATTTGTTCGTAAGTTGGGGAAATACTGTATCATACAGACAGCTTTCCTTGCTGTTGTGTAGTTCTACTCACAAAACATGCCAGCTGACTCAAATTATACATTCTGCCTGATTGGCCAGTTCTTTGGGCTGTGCCCAGTGAGTGCTCATAGTATATATATTTAAAGTAAATGTGCCCACAGGACCTACTTGCTTCATTTAAAATTTACTGACATCATTCAGTAAGAAGAGTTATTTCTTTTTACTCCTACCTGGAAGTTTCAGCTGCATACCAGAGCTACATATACATGGTGCCGTAATAGCATTATTCTAGAGATACACAGCTGTCCTCGTTAACTATGTGGCTTGATGTGGATGTTAATCAGCTTGCTACAATATGATGCCACAATGTCAGCATACTAACCTGCTGCGGAGTAGCTTCACATTGCTCACACACGGCGGGTATTTGCGACGGCATTACCGTCATATCTTCCGTATTTCCTCTATTTACTGCGTCCGTTTTTTCAGTCTCGCTATTCATTTTATGCTTGGTGGTGGATGTGACTATTTGTAAAATGTTCAAGTTCACGAATTCAGGAATTGTGGTGTTAATCAGCGCTTGTCTCTGGATTTCTATTACACTCGCGTCAGGACAACAACATCAAGGTGGCGGTGTAGCGAAACAAATGTTCCAACCCAGAATCTTAATTAATTATTCCAAGCGAGGAATGCATGCAGACGCTGGGACTTCTAGTGTTGCTGAATGATTTAGCAGACATTTTCGTGGTATTTTTTTTTTTTATCAAAACCAAAAATAAATCGTGAGTTGTACGTGTTTAGCTTTTTCGTGTTATTTTTATTTAAATTTGACTTGTAGTTACGTAAGTAGTTACTCTTTAGCAGACGATCAAACACCCACTCGCGCAGTGATATCAAAAGAAAATAGTGCACTATCCACATTTCTTTGGTAGCTGTAATAATTTGAACCTAAAAGTTTCCTGTGTTTCTCAACTGTTAAATTTCATTTTGTAGTATGCGCAGACCATTGGCTCTTGCTGAGAGTTTGGTTCTGTCCTTACAACAATTAAGACGCATACCTCGCTTGGAACGAGATTTTGGGCTGGAACATTTGTCTCGTAACACCTGTACGTGGCTAAAGGATCACGATATCGATGGTGATGAACTGTTTATTTCTGGATTCGGTCTTCCATATGGTCTTCCGCAATGGTCACCGGTAAATCAGTTGGAGGCGGTGTTTGTTTGTATGTTAACGAAAGATACTGTAAAACAATAGTAGTGCGTGAATCAATCTGCGCACCCCGGATATCGAACTGTTGTCAGTCTCCCTTCGCCCTTTCTGCCTTAGTAATTTCCACAACTGTTCTTCACAGTAGTGTATATTCACCCTAGAGGAAATGCTACGTCTGCCAGGAGGGTCATTGCTGATGTGACACAGACTCGATTCCTATAATTGTCACCAGATGCACCAAAATTTACTCTGGGCAACTGCGATCTGGCAAAGACTCTAAAAAGGTATGACCAGTTATGTGATCGGCACAACCACCCAGAATAATACCAAACTGGATTTATGTTATGCACAATCCTGCAGCATACAAGCCAAGCCTATGCATCTTTCGGGGCTTATCTCTCTTTGTTTAGTGTTGACTGCTGGCGACGTTGTGAACGGGGCACTAGTGTGGCGGCGCTCGTTGAACGCAGGTGCGAATCGTAGTGAATATGACGTCCACTTACAGAAAGACTCTACGGCTAGTCCATTATGTTCAAACGATGTCATTTATGGGGTAAAAATATAAGAAACATCAGGGGTGATTTTGTAGCGCTACTGACGTCTGTTGCAGAATGGGGTTTTCGGACACCAGAAAAATTATAGGAAAGCAAAGTCAACTCTCATGCAGAGGCAGACCGCGCTGCGCCATTTCACAAACGTTTTGATCTTAGACAGGTGGGCGTATATTTTTAGGTGGGTGTGGGGAGGGGGGAAGAGAGAGAGATCACAAAACGTAAAGAAATAAAAACAAGAAAAAAATTTTGCATTTTTATTTTTTATTGAAAGATGCCAGAGAACTGTAAATTTACTAAATAACTGAAAAACGAATATTTTGGTGATGTGAGACTGCAACAACAATACACATTTTGTTATCCCCAACAACAAAGTACATCACAGATTTATAATTACAATTACTAAAGTAAAGTAAAATCTTCTCAGGTAACCATGGAGCTCGTATTTACAAAGGCAACCTTTAATGTCATGCCTCCAAAGCTGCAGACAACCCCAACTGGTGATGCTCACAACTTCAATTAAAAACCCTGTTTAAACAACCCTTTATAAACAATATTTTATAAGGAACTGAATTTCCAAATACATAAGCAACCACCAACACTAGGAGTTCAAGCTCAATGTAATATCAAAGAATGCATTATCACAAAAGTTTTTAAGAGAAAAAAACTTTGTTGCACTTAGCAAACCTTTTGCCACTTACATTATGACCAAGACAATACAACACTGTTTTAGTGCACACTTTAGTAAAAATGGGACAAATAATTTACTAAGTCATTTGTGCTGTAGTCAGCTTCTATCAGTATGTACAGTTAATATGCTACTGTTATTATTTGCTCTTCCTATACAGTTTGCACCCACAGATGTGAAAGTCTTAATTCATAGCTATAGCTCAATTCATTCACATTGAGTTAATAATTACAATATAAATAAATTGAGTATTTGAGGAAAAACTTTCAGCATAGTTCTCCCTTTATGTTAGAGCATGCACACTTGCATTATCATTCACCATCAATCCTACTCCCGCTTCTCTCTCTCTCCCACATACACATGTAAACACAACAGTTGCCTCTGTTGCCAGTTATAAGTTACAATCTGAGTACAAGGACACAAATAGTAGTAACATTCTGAAAGAGCTGTCTTTACCTCAGCTATGTTCTACTATTGTAAGTATTCATTATAGGCATTAATAATCTTGTATCAATCAGCACAGTGGCCACTATAGGATATAGTTTTTAAAACTGCGAAAGGTAATGCAAGATGGCACTACAGTTCACAGAGTGTGTAAATGCATGTCTGTGTTCATGTGGATTTATTTATCCATATGTATGTATGTATTGTCTTTTAAAACACTTGTACAGTGCTTTTAAGAACCTCAATAGTCATGCCAGACACTACTACAAAAAGAGAAAGCAGCAAGCTGAATGGTCAGAGCAGCGTTACATTAAGTGCACATTACCTGGTTAGGTACCCTTGGAGTATAATACTCCAGCTGATCTAGCCGTTGAATAGGTACTTGATCCTACAGAGGAGTGGGGAAGGAATGCTAGGGATGAATAGGAGATGGGCACTACCCTCACAAAAATACTGCCCTGGGACATGAGGGATCTAACATTTAACTCCTCAGTGACTGACATGTTATGGGGCTATCTACCTTTACCTTACGGAAAGCTCAAAACAAGACGATAAAATAAGAGAAGGCCTTGCTAAACTTGATGGGTAGCTGTATCACTGATAAACCTTTCTTGTTGTGTGTTTGTTTTGCTTGTGTGTTTGTTCAGAAGTATGATGTTAGTTGCTAGGCTAGTTCTGGTGCTCCAGCAGCCACCATCTGTCGGGACAACCACTCCAGGCCATCTGCCAGTCCCTCTCCAGATTTGGCGCTGCACCCTTGCAGATGCCAGCTGCGATTGCAGCACATCTTGAGCAGTCCCATCTGCTGTGTTATTTCTTCAATGCTAGCATGGTCCTCCACATCCTACAATATGACAGAAAAGAGAACATGTAGCTTTAACTGTAGCACAAACAGATAAAAGTGGAGTGTGGAGATGAAGTAGTGAGGGAAGTCTGCATTGTAGGAAATACCTCAAGAAGACTGCATCAATTTTCTGTGAAGGAGACTGTCTTATATAAGTAAAGAAACTTTATCTAATTATTTCCTACATCTGTAATAATAGAAGCTATTTAAACCCATCAATAAGCAACTTAAAATAAAAGAAGTAAGAAATACTTTAAGAGGAAGTAAATATTTAAACTGTGACAGTAAATGTTCCTTAAATTTAAACTTTAAGTCGAGGCACATGCCATTTACTAAGCTGAAGAATTGCATATCTTCCCTTTATGCTCTGCATATTCATTAGTACAAATAATCAAAAATTAAAAAAAAAAAAAAAAAAAAAAGAAAAATAGAAAAACCCACTAAAAGTTTCTCTGCTGCTTTCACTTTTTCATAGTTTTATGTGAAGGATATGATTTCAACAGTTATCAACATTATTTTCCGTTTATAAAACTATAAGCTACCAATCAACTCTACTTTATATCAATGACAAGTACATACTTTTCTCCACAAAATAATTTCCTGCCGATTAAATGTAAAGAATCAAAAGAATGAGCACTGTGAGTATACCTGTTTGTTTGCAAAGATTAGGAGTGATACCTCCTTTAACTCTTTCTCCTGTACCATCTTGACCAGCTCATTCTGAGCCTCTGTTAGTCGTTCTCGGTTGCTGCAGTCCAGCACGAATATCAAAGCTGAAATAGTTTACACTGAGCATCACAGCCACAAATGTTTAAATCAAGTATTAAACAACCAAAACTGTTTAATTTGAATATTACAAGCAAAACAAGGCCTCTTCCTTTTGACCTGTTTCAGCACATTATATTATCTAAAACATGACTGGAACAGAACAAACCTTGAGTATTGAGGTAATAGTGTTTCCAGAAGTGGCGAACCAAATGCTGTCCTCCTATATCCCAGATTGAGAACTTTGCATTTTTGTATTCTACTGTTTCCACACGAAATCCTGGAAAAAGTGGCCATTATGTAAAGAAATTGCTTTGTGTCTATATAATAAGTTTTGTTCAATGAAGGAGTTGTCACTTTACTACATAACTGACATTAATGTACAAGTAGTTCTAATTACTCCTTCTAATCAACTTTTTTTTCTCCAATACAAACATAACTGTAGATAAGAAAAGATCTTCAAGAAAAACTAAAAACACATGCAACATTATTCCCATTAAAATGAATAATGATATAAAATATGACAACATAGTATTTTTCATATAAAACATACTTTCATAAATGTAGCAATGAAATTATTAAAACAAAAAACAGACCTACAGTTGGAATGGTTTTGACAAACTCATTTTTTTTTAGTTTGAAAAGAATGCATGTCTTGCCAGCTCCATCAAGGCCCAGCATCAACACACGCATTTCAATTTTGGGTCCAATGTGAACACGGTTGTCCTACCAAGAAATAAGCATACATAGATTTCAAATACATTCCATTCTGTTCCTTCCCTTTTTATCCTGTTAACGAGATGACAAAATTATCTTAGTGAAGGGATAGAGATGGTCGGTTTCAAGGCCAGCTGGTTAGGCAGATCTGGAAACTGCTGCTGCTGCTTTTGTACTGTATCCAGCAGATGACTGACCTCAGCCTTGGCCAACAATACCTTGGTGTCATCCTGTGAACCAGCGCATGCTGAATATGTGACATTCACTCCACTTTGGTGACTTGAACAAGATAATTAATACCTGTATACAGCTAGTCCCTATACTTACGAATGTTCTAGTTGCGAACTTCAGTATATTTAAACAAAGTTTTCCTCAAGCTCAAAAGTAGTTTGTAAGGATAGTCTGCAAGTTTAAAGTAAGAACGTAAGGATAGTTTGATTGTAATTATAAACTATTATAAACTTGATTTCAGGCACTTGAAAGTTGTTCAAGCACATTAAAAACAACTAAAAACTATTGTTTATATCCGATCGTCCAAAAATAGAGAAGGTTGCACATGTACACACGTCTGTCCCAGTACTTACGAACAAACATGAAAAGCCTTGTGACGCAGAATTTGTTCGTCAGTTGGGGAAATACTGTATCATACAGACAGCTTTCCTTGCTGTTGTGTAGTTCTACTCACAAAACATGCCAGCTGACTCAAATTATACATTCTGCCTGATTGGCCAGTTCTTTGGGCTGTGCCCAGTGAGTGCTCATAGTATATATATTTAAAGTAAATGTGCCCACAGGACCTACTTGCTTCATTTAAAATTTACTGACATCATTCAGTAAGAAGAGTTATTTCTTTTTACTCCTACCTGGAAGTTTCAGCTGCATACCAGATCTACATACATGGTGCCGTAATAGCATTATTCTAGAGATACACAGCTGTCCTCGTTAACTATATGTGGCTTGATGTAGATGTTAATCAGCATGCTACAATATGATGCCACAATGTCAGCATACTAACCTGCTGCGGAGTAGCTTCACATTTCTGACACACGGCGGGTATTTGCGACGGCATTACCGTCATATCTTCCGTATTTCCTCTATTTACTGCGTCCGTTTTTTCAGTCTCGCTATTCATTTTATGCTTGGTGGTGGATGTGACTATTTGTAAAATGTTCAAGTTCACGAATTCAGGAATTGTGGTGTTAATCAGCGTTTGTCTCTGGATTTCTATTACACTCGCGTCAGGACAACAACATCAAGGTGGCGGTGTAGCGAAACAAATGTTTCAACCCAGAATATTAATTAATTATTCCAAGGGAGGGATGCATGCAGACGCTGGGACTTCTAGTGTTGCTGAATGATTTAGCAGACATTTTCGTGGTATTTTTTTTTATCAAAACCAACAAATAAATCGTGAGTTGTATGTGTTTAGCTTTTTCATGTTATTTTTTATTTAAATTTGACTTGTTACTCTTTAGCAGACGATCAAACACCCACTCGCGCAGTGATATCAAAAGAAAATAGTGCACTATCCACATTTCTTTGGTAGCTGTAATAATTTGAACCTAAAAGTTTTCTGTGTTTCTCATCTGTTAAATTTCATTTTGTAGTATGCACAGACCATTGGCTCTCGCTTGGAACGAGATTTTGGGCTGGAACATTTGTCTCGTAACACCTGCACCGAAACGTACGTGGCTAAAGGATCACGATATCGATGGTGATGAACTGCTTATTTCTGGATTCGGTCTTCCATATCGCTGTGACCGCTCCGCAATGGTCACCGGTAAATCAATTGGAGGCGGTGTTTGTTTGTATGTTAACGAAAGATACTGTAAAACAATAGTAGTGCGTGAATCAATCTGCGCACCCCGGATATCGAACTGTTGTCAGTCTCCCTTCGCCCTTTCTATCTGCCTAAGGAATTTCCACAACTGTTCTTCACAGTAGTGTATATATTCACCCTAGAGGGAATGCTACGTCTGCCAGGAGGGTCATTGCTGATGTGACACACAGACTCGATTCCTTGTCACCAGATGCACCACAATTTACTCTGGGCAACTGCGATCTGGCAAAGACTCTAAAAAGGTATGACCAGTATGTGATCGGCACAACCACCCAGAATAATACCAAACTGGATTTATGTTATGGCACAATCCCTGCAGCATACAAAGCCAAGCCTATGCCATCTTTCGGGGCTTATCTCTCTTTGTTTAGTGTTGACTGCTGGCGACGTTGTGAACGGGGCACTAGTGTGGCGGCGCTCGTTGAACGCAGGTGCGAATCGTAGTGAATATGACGTCCACTCACAGAAAGACTCTACGGCTAGTCCATTATGTTCAAACGATGTCATTTATGGGGTAAAAATATAAGAAACATCAGGGGTGATTTTGTAGCGCTTGCTGACGTCTGTTGCAGAATGGGGTTTTCGGACACCAGAAAAATTATAGGAAAGCATAGTCAACTCTCGTGCAGAGGCAGACCGCGCTGCGCCATTTCACAAACGTTTTGATCTTAGACAGGTGGGCGTATTTTTTTAGGTGGGTGTGGGGAGAGGGGAAGAGAGAGAGACCACAAAACGTAAAGAAATAAAGACAATAAAAACATTTTTGCATTTTTATTTTTTATTGAAAGATGCCAGAGAACTGTAAATATACTAAATAACTGAAAAACGAATATTTTGGAGAAGTGAGATTGCAACAAAAATATACATTTTATTATCCCCAACAACAAAGTACATCACAGATTTATAATTACAATTACTAAAGTAAAGTAAAATCTTCTTAGGTAACCATGGAGCTCGTATTTACAAAGGCAACCTTTAATGTCATTCTCCAAAGCTGCAGACAACCCCAACTGGTGATGCTCACAACTTCAATTAAAAACCCTGTTTAAACAACCCTTTATAAACAATATTTTATAAGGAACTGAATTTCCAAATACATAAGCAACCACCAACACTGGGAGTTCAAGCTCAATGTAATATCAAAGAATGCATTATCACAAAAGTTTTTAAGAGAAAAAACTTTGTTGCACTAAGCAAACCTTTTGCCACTTACATTATGACCAAGACAAGACAACACAGTTTTAGTGCCCGCTTTATAAAAATGAGACAAATAATTTACTAAGTCATTTGTGCTGTAGTCAGCTGCTATCAGTATGTACAGTTAATATGCTACTGTTATTATTTGCTCTTCCTATACAGTTTGCACCCACAGATGTGAAAGTCTTAATCATAGCTATAGCTCAATTCATTCACATTAAGTTAATATTTACAAAATTGATGCAATATAAATAAATTGAGTATTTGAGGGAGAACTCTCAGCATAGTTCTCCCTTTATGTTAAAGCATGCACACCTGCATTATCATTCACCATCATTCCTACTCCCACCTTTCTCTTTTCCACACACACATGTAAACACAACAGTTGCCTCTGTTGCCAGTTATAAGTTACAATCTGAGTACATGTACACAAATAATAGTACCATTCTACTCCTAGATTTTAGTTCAAGTTAAAAAAAACCCCACCTCTTATCAAAGAGCTGTCTTTATCTCAGCTATGTTCTACTATTGTAAGTATTCATTAACAATCTTCTTGGATCAATCAGTACAGTGGCCACCATAGGATATAGTTTTTAAAACTTCCAAAGGTAATGCAAGATTGCACTACAGTTCACAGAGTGTGTAAATGCATGTCATGTGTTCATGTGGATTTATTCATCCATATTTATTCATGTATGTGTTTCAGGACCACAAGAGTCATGGCAGATACAATGAAAAAGAGAAAGTAGCCAGCTGAGTGGTCAGAGCAGCGTTACATTAAGTGCACATTACCTGGTTAGGTACCCTTGGAGCAGGGGTGGGCAATTAATTTTCCTAAGGGGCCGCATGAGAAACTGGGATGGTTCTAGAGGGCAGGACTAATATAGTTAACTAAGTTTTACCAATACTGTATACATAGTATATATACTGGCGGAAGGGCCAGTCAGACACAGGAGGCGGGCCGGCGTTTGCCCAGGTCTGCCTTGGAGTATAATACTCCAGCTGATCTAGCCGTTGAATGGGTACTTGATCCTACAGAGGACTGGGGAAGGAATGCTAGGGATGAATAGGAGATGGGCACTACCCTCACAAAAATACTGCCTTGGGACATGAGGGATCTAACATTTAACTCCTCAGTGACTGACATGTTATGGGGCTATCTACCTTTACCTTACCGAAAGCTCAAAACAAGAAGATAAAATAAGAGAAGGCCTTGCAAAACTTGATGGCATCTGTATCACTGATAAACCTTGATGTCAAAGTGGACAAAACAGATAGTGGAAAGTCAGCAGGAATGACTTCAATCAAAACACTCTGCAACAAATCATAACTATTTTGAACTTCTTTCAACTAAAAATTAGATGCTTTAAGAATCAGAGATGTCCTCCCAGAATCACATCTCAGAATGCTTTTTTAAAAATAGTTTTCTTGTTGTGTGTTTGCTTTGTTGTTTGGTTCAGGAGTATGAAGTTTGTTACTATACTAGTTCTGGTGCCCCAGCAGCCACCATCTGTCGGGACAACCACTCCAGGCCATCTGCCAGTCCCTCTCCAGATTTGGCACTGCACCCTTGCAGATGCCAGCTGCGATTGCAGCACATCTTGAGCAGTCCCATCTGCTGTGTTATTTCTTCAATGCTAGCATGGTCATCCACATCCTACAATATGACAGAAAAGAAAACATGTAGCTTTAACTGAAGCACAAACAGATAAAAGTGGAGTGTGGAGATGAAGTAGTGAGGGAAGTCTGCATGGAAGAAAATACCTCAAGAAGACTGCATCAATTTTCTGTGAAGGAGACTGTCTTATATAAGTAAAGAAACTGTATCTAATTATTTCCTACATCTGTAACATTAGAAGCTAATTAAACCCATCAATAAGCAATTAAAATGTAAGCAGTAAGAAATACTTTAAGAGGAAGTAAATATTTGAACTGTGACAGTAAATGTTCCTTAAATTTAAACTTTAAGTCGAGGCACATGCCATTTACTAAGCTGAAGAATTACATATCTTCCCTTTACGCTCTGCATATTCACTAGTACAAATCATCAAAAATTAAAAAAAAAAAAAAAAAAAAAAAGAAAAACCCACTAAAAGTTTCTCTGCTGCTTTCACTTTTTCATGGTTTTATGTGAAGGATATGATTTCAACAGTTATCAACATTATTTTCAGTTTATAAAACTATAAGCTACCAATCAACACTACTTTATATCAATGACAAGTACATACTTTTTCTCCACAAAATAATTTCCGTCTGACTAAATGTAAAGAATCAAAAGAATGAGCACTGTGAGTATACCTGTTTATTTGCAAAGATAAGGAGTGATGCCTCCTTTAACTCTTTCTCCTGTACCAGCTTGACCAGCTCATTCTGAGCCTCTGTTAGTCGTTCTCGGTTGCTGCAGTCCAGCACGAATATCACAGCTGAAATAGTTTACACTGAGCATCACAGCCACAAATGTTTAAATCAAGGATTAAACAACCAAAACTGTTTAATTTGAATATTACAATCAAAAGAACTGAAGCATCACACTTAAAACAGCTACTATAATATGAAGACCTATTCCTTTTGACCTGTTTCAGCACATTGTCTTATCTAAAACATGACTGGAACAGAACAAACCTTGAGTATTGAAGTAATAGTGTTTCCAGAGTGGGCGAATCTTGTGCTGTCCTCCCACATCCCAGATTGTGAACTTAACATTTTTGTATTCTACTGTTTCCACATTAAATCCTGGAAAAAAGTGGCCATTATAAAAAGAAAATTGCCTTGTGTCTATAATAAGTTTTGGTCAATGAAGGAGTTGTCACTTTACTACATAACTGACATTAATATACAAGTAGTTCTAATTACTCCTTCTAATCAACTTTTTTTGTCAAATGCAAACATAAATGTAGATAAGAAAAGATCTTCAAGAAAAACTAAAACCACATGACACATTATTCCCAATGAAAATTAATAATGATATAAAATATGGCAACGTAGTATTTTTCATATAAAACATACTTTCATAAATGTAGTAATGGAATTATTTAAACAAAAAACAGACCTATAGTTGGAATGGTGTTGACAAACTCATTTTGTTTTAGTTTGAAAAGAATGCTTGTCTTGCCAGCTCCATCAAGGCCCAGTGTCACCACACGCATTTCAATTTTGGGTCCAATATGAACACGGTTGTCCTACCAAGAAATAAGCATACATAGATTTCAAATACATTCCATTCTGTTCCCTCTCTCAGTATAAACAGTGGACATGATCTTTTTCTTTCCTTAATTAGCTATGTCATATTCAAGAAAACCTTTAGAAGCTGTACACTTTTACTAAAATGTTTTTTATCCTGTTAAAGAGATGACATAATTACTTTAGTGAAGGTGATGGGGATGGTTGGTTCCAAGGCCAGCTGGTCAGGCAGATCCAGAAACTGCTGCTGCTTGCTTCTGTACCGTATCCAGCAGGTGACTGACCTCAGCCTTAGCTAACAGCACCTTGGTGTCATCCTGTGAACCAGCGCATGCTGAATATGTGACATTCACTCCACTTTAGTGACTTTTTTTGAACAAGATAAAAGACACCTGTATATAGTTAGTCACCTACTTATGAATGTTCATGTTACAAAGTTCAGTATAAATATCAACAAAGTTGTCCTCAAGCTCAAAAGTACATTGTAAGGATAGTCTGCAAGTTTAAAGTAAGAACGTAAGGATAGTTTGATTATAATTATAAAATATTATACACTTTATTTCATGTACTTGAATGTCGTTCAAGCACATTAAAAACAACTAAAAACTATTGTTTATATCGGTTCGTCCAAAAATAGAGCTGGTTGTACATGCACCCTGCTGTAATCACAACACATGTCTGTTCCAGTACTGACTTACAAACAAACATATGAACAGCCTTGTGAAACAGAATCTGTTCGTAAGTTGGGGAAATACTGTATTCAAATACAGTTAAGGAAAGCTGTCTGTAACTGATTGTGCTGTTGAGGTGCTCTACTCACAAAACATGCCAGCTGACTCAAATTATACATTCTGATGACTGGAATTGGCCAGTTCTAGTAACCTCTGGGCTGTGTCAATTGAGTGTTCAGAGTATGTATGTATTGTTTTAAAGTAAACATGCCCGCAGGACCTACTTGCTTTATATAAAATTTACTGACATCATTCAGTAAGAAGAGTTATTTCTATTTAATCCTACCTAGAAGTTTCAGCTGCAGACCAGAGGTACATGGTGTCGAAACTGCATTATCTTAAAGATACATTGTCCTCGTTAGCTGTGTGGTTTGATGTGGATGTTAATCAGCATGTTACAATATGATGTCACAATGTCAGCATACTAACCTGCTGCAGAGTAGCTTCACATTGCTGACACACGGCATGTATTTGTGACAGCAGGATGGCCATATCTTCCTGCTGCTGTCGCAGCATGCACAGTTTCTCACGAATATGTGTATCCACAGCTGCCAGTGCAGCAATTTCTTGACGGTTTAAATTCTCACGTAGCTCACTGAAGTAATGTTTGATCTTCAGCCGTGCTTGCTCTGCTGTTCCAACCATCTGGACAATGGTAAACAATACTACAATGTTTGCAAGCAGCTTTCAACACTAACAATAACCAAACAATAACATGGAGCTTTAAAACTAAAATAATAAACACTGTGTTCTTTAAAATTGTTTGTTTACTTCTCTCTCTTACTCACACGCCCCTACCCACCTACAGCATGCATGGCTACAATACACAGGCTTTCAAGCTTGCATACCATGAAAAATCTATGAAACCTGCTGAGTAAACTTTTCAGAAGGTAAGCAAGATGTGCTCAACAACTTCTGTTTCTTGATCTATTTTTTTTTTCATGCACAGAAATGCACACACACACACACACAGACCAATAAAATTAAAAAAAAAAAAAAAAGAACTCTACCTGCTGTGCAGTAGGAACTCCATCTGTGTTAGGAATCACCTGTATGCCTCCTTCTATCTGCTGAATAACACCTGCAAGTCGGCGTGCTGATTCGGACACTTCTTCTCCAAATGACTTGACATGCTGGACTGCATTCAATATAGAACTTCGTACATTTTCTGCCTCAGTTTCCAACAGACAGTGCTAAAATAAGACAAAAACAATGACCATCAATTGAATGAACTAATTAAATTGCGAAACTAAAGGTAATGAATTAGGCAAAAAGAGTTAAGCATTTATCTTTTAAAAAAATCAACTTTGCAATTGCCTTATTTAGATAAATGGAGTTGCCCTTTAAGTTATTAATGGGCTTTGTTTTGCTTCTGTTGCACTGCACTAGATTTATTTTCATTTCTGAGAGATGAGAACATTTAGCAAAACCATCTCTCATTCCTCTTCGCATTATCTCTGATCTTTACACCAGTAAATAATTAATATTTAAATATTTTAAATATTTAAGCATAAATATCATCCATGCCTGCTTGTTGAAAAAGCTAAGAGATCATCAAAAATGATTTTCTGGAGCAGAAATATAAAGCATAAATAGCCACTATACAGAGTGGCAATTTCCATACCTTGTGTTTCATGTGACGACCGTAATCTTTACATATATAGCACATGAGAGGGGAACATTTGCACTCATCTTCCAAGCATGCAAACTCCACCAGATGCATGGGATGATAGACACACTTTGGGTTTTCTCGAGGCTTCTCTGATATAGGCACTCTCTTGTGACGTGCCAAAGTGCGTGTAGAGTGTGTTGTCTCTGAGCATTCGATGCACAGTGTGTGTCACAGACTGTGCAATAAAGTACTGCAATGTGTAGTTCATTTTCATCACAAAGAATGGCCAGCTGAATCAAGAAAAAGAAGAGAATGCAATTAATAACTGGATTGTATAAGTATGTGGGGCATACATGTACATGAATGAGAAAAAATGCAGCATGTCAGAAATGTTGACAGGAAGGCAGCCAGAACACGGGATTATGCTTGCTTCTTTTAAAGATTTGTCAAAACATTTTTTTTCTTGGAATTTTCTTTGAAGAAAATAACCAAATATGGAGAAAGGAATTTTAAAAAGTCCATTTTAATGGAAGCCATTAATTTAAATTAATAGAAACAAATCTACATTGGAAATTATTAAAGACCCCCCTACCCCCGCCTACAGGTAGGTCTCAAATGGGGAAAAAAAAAAAAAAATGATAACAAGTGGTAAAATGAGAAGATTCATGGAAATAATAAGCATAATTTGCTAACACATTAGAATTATATGATTAGCGACAATCTGAATAGAGTCATTGAGAAGTAAAATCCTCCAGCTTACACTCTGTTCTCTGGCCAAGACACTGTCTGAAAAGATGCGGCATGGCGTTTGTTGTGGGTTCTGCAGTTTCTCAAGCAACTCTAGCAGTGCAAAGTTCTTCTTCAACCCCCAAACGCCAGAGTCTCCTATCTCCGTTGGCTGGCGGTCAAACGGGCACAACAGAGTACGGCCATGAAGCTGAAGCCTTGTTAGGCACTGGTGACATACTGTGTGTCCACACACAAGAAGACGTGGAACTTTGTCGCCTTGGAATCGGAAAATTTCGCTGCAAACTCTGCATTCCAATATCGTCTGTTGAGGGGATGGGGAAATTAAGAATCACACAGCGCGAAAAAACAATTTATAACACAACATAAAATCTCAAGACATGTATGATGATTATTAATCTAAACTTATTATGATGACAAATGCAGTCAGACAACTGTGAATTACAGGATCGGAAAATATCAGTCGTCAATGCAGTAGCCAAAGATAGCGAAGACGAGCTAAATACAAAAAAGTAACATATCTATTCATATACAGAAATGCACAAACGTCGAGATAAGCAAAAGCTAAATGCATCAATACAGTAGTATCATAATTTAGCGCAAAAAATTACCGACATTGTCTGGCAAATTCTGACACTGTGTCAACGGAGTAAGAACTGACGCTGCTTCGAACCCACAGAGACCACCAGACGCCATTTTACATGTTTATTCGATCAGCACAGAATACAATTTAAAACACGAAAACAAAACATTTTACACCTAAATTTCAACGAAATATCTAAAAATAATATCATTAGTATGATTTTCTTTTACATATAATTTATAGAGAAATATTTGGTTTCAAAAGACAGCCGGAAAAGAACTCCGTTCCTGACGAGAAAACAATATGGAGGCCAGCAGAGACAAGGAGCAGCTTCTGGCGCTGAAAGGTAGGACTTAGGCTTTTACTCTTCCTTTCCACTGCCATCTTTGAATTTAAAAAATAACTAAATGACATTTGTTAATCTGCTGCTAGTTTTTCCATGTCATAATCGACCTTTA
Source organism: Pomacea canaliculata (assembly GCF_003073045.1). Lineage (NCBI taxonomy): Eukaryota > Metazoa > Mollusca > Gastropoda > Architaenioglossa > Ampullariidae > Pomacea > Pomacea canaliculata. The sequence goes on along the minus strand of NC_037599.1, from coordinate 20,506,143 downwards.
GTTTGTTTCATCCAGCACTATTTTTCGCACAACAAATGTCGTCTGCCTCAAAATAAATTATGATTTGCCCGCTTATGTGCGGCAATTGTCGCAAACACTTTATGTATCTGTCACAGTGATTATTTTAGACGCATAGTAGGGTTACTGGATAGAGTAACCACACTAATAACCAAGACAAGCGATGAATAGTTACAGTCTCAATGAATAGGGCATAAAAGAAGAATGATTTTAAAGGGGTGGGATCAAAGATCAAGGGTGTAATGGACTTGTGTATTTGACCAGCAGTAATATCTTTTAAGGTTTAAAGTGCAACAGATATGTATTAAAACTCCTTAGGAAATTAACTGTCATCGAAGTGTCACATACACCATGATATGAAAGTCTCATAGAATAGATGACTGTTGATAGTCATGCGTATGACCAATTTGACTTTCATATATGTTAATAATAATGTTGTATCTTGTGTCAGTGTGCATCTTGAGCTAAATAATTATGTGACATGACAGTCATTTTGCATTTCTTCCTATTCTGGAGATAGAGTAAAATAATAATAGACATCAATGTCCTTGTACACTGGACATAGAGCACATCATTGAATTTAAAACTATTATCCCTTTGAGGTGACTTATTTTTTTAGGTCATGGAAACAAAGTTATTATGTTATAATACGAGTTTTATGACAGAGGATGAAATAATGTAAATTTCTTGCAGGATTGAAAATATATTGATAAAATGTATGTTTCCTTCTGTGTGAGTGTTTGTGTGTGCACACATGACTGCGTTTGTAAATGTATGTGTATGTGCAAGACACACTTCACCCAAGTAAGTGCATAACAGAGGCTGTTATAGCTGAACTGCAAATGTATGTTTATTATAGTGGACTTTTGTGTTACAGTGTTAAGCTTTTCGCTAATGTTTATAATTAAGAAAAAATTTAATGTTGATTTTACCTTCCAAGTTTTTGTTTCATATATATATATACATACACCTTTCCATCATGTTATGGAAAATTTTGGGAAAATTGAATGTATGGCATTTGTACAAGATTCTTTGAAAACTAAACATTTCTAGTTTTCAAGTCCTGAAAACGTTTAAAATCTTTCTTTTTAAGCCTCTTTTTACATTTTTAAGTTTAGCCCTTTTTTCTGGATGGTAATTTTTAAAAATCAATAGTATTGATTACATTTTATCGAATAGCTGAAGCGAAGTGAAGAGGAGACTGTTTAGTGTTTGTGGGAGAGAAACCTAAATAAGAGTAACAGGAGGGTTATGTATGCTTGGAGAAGGGTAGGAGGGGGTAGGTAAAATTTGTTGCTAATGACTTTAATTAGGTGTTCGTGCATTGTCTTTAAAACAAAATGTATTGTTATGTTTGGGTTATGGTTAGAATTCTTATGTTTGTGCCTGTCAAGGCTGTCAGTGTAGGCTACAGAAATAAGCCTGTGTGCAGTGTTGCCATCATCCACATAGGTGTGTATCAATGTCATCCGTGCTGAAGTCGTTTAAGAACCGTTGATTTTCGGAGCAAGTTATGATCAGTGTCCTTCGGGCAATTAGCTATTTTTGTCGGAAGTTTTTGCTGCATAGAGCGGAACCGCTTTGCCGCACCGCTGCCACTCTGCACGTGCGCGTAGTTTGAACGTTCGCTGATTATTGCCGCGCTTATGACCTTCAACGAAGAATACTGCTATCGCATAAAGTGGGCGTGGTCGAAGCTTCCGCGGGCGAGAGTGGGCGTGGCCAAAAAGGTCTCACGAGGAATTGTTGACACAAAAGCAGTGAACAGCTCCAAGGACAAACTAATGCGTTTAGTTCATCCTGAGGCTTACTGTTAGAACTAATAATACTCATTAAAACAGTAAAAATTCTGGTCAGTTCCTTAAAGGGTTTCTTAATCAAAGACATAATTACCACAGCACTACATTTCCAAATTCATATACACGAGTCGGAAGTTTTTCAACGTGACCGTGACATAAGAATTTTGGCATATTCGACATTATATGTTTTTGGTTAAGAAGTGACGCGAACTCGATCGACTTCATCTGGACAAATTTCGACTTCGCTAATCGTTTTGCTTGTACCGTCGAGTCGCGAACATGCTGGTCTACTGCCCATATGTGCTGCATTGTCTGCCGTCTGTACGCTGTGCTCGCCCCAAAATATTGCTTTTCTATTCAAACAAATATATCACTCGCTGTATCTTAGACGTGTAATGTGACCGCGCACACACACACGCACAAAACTCTCTCTCCTGAATAACGTTTCAGTGATTGAAAAGCAATAGGACCTGCATATCACAGCGGAAGATGGGAAAAAAACCCAAGAAAAATACAAATAAAAGAAAGTAACAGGGAAGGTTTGGATACTCTCAGAAGAGTGGTGCTGAGAGATGATATTCTGACGGTGTGTGTTCGCATTCCGTGGTTGTACTAATTCCATGTTGTTTCGTGATCGTCAAAGCGGTCTGTTGAAATTTATGTTTGCTTTTCTCGTGGAAAGAAGATACAACCCGTCAAGGTCATCTTTTAATATTGTTCATTTTTAATATTAATTTTCCAATGTTTGAGATATCTTCCGTAACCATTACTCCTAGCACCCTGTCCCATAATGCTAGTCCTTTTTCACACCCTTACTTTTGCAATATCACGTTACCCTCAGCTCTTGTTCTTGTTATTTGGTTCTTCTTTGTGTTTTCTGTACTTGATTATATTCTTCGTTTAGTCAAATGTTTATTCTTTTATAGTTCATGTGTTATTTGTTTGTTTTCCTGTCCCTCGTATGCTGTCCATATTTCGTTCGTGTTCTTAAGTGCTAAGAGCATGCTCCTTAGGAGTGTGAGTATGCGCTTTACAAATTTTGCATTTATTATTATTAACATTACCTCGAGAACACCAGAGGAGGATTACTCCTTTTAAGTGCCCTTGTATATAGCATAAGTATATTTATAGTGTTTCTCAGGATGTTATCTTAAACTCTTGCATCTGTGGCGGCAGGATGTATTGAAGGGTATTTTCTACTCACTTCGCGCGGAAGATTCATTGCGGAGGGAATGGAGGATGTTGGGGGTGGGAAAAGGGGTTGATGGCGAGAAGGAAAGTGTTGCAAGGCTGCACCCCATCGTTTGCCCAAATGCAACCACCGAGTCGTGATGAAAGGGAAAGCAACCAGCATTATCTCCACATTAGATCAACATCGCATCATCCTGGCCAGTCTCTTGACACGTGAAGTGGCGCATCAGGCATCCGCTTAATTGTGGGGCACTACATCAAACTCCTTTTACGAACTCTAAATGTCATTTTCTGTCTTGTTTTTATTTTGAAACGGAAATGGCTCAAAATAGACGCTTAGAGCATGCTAAGTTGAATGTTAGGCGCTTTACGTTGATTTGATTTCTTGGCAGCGTGCAAGGATGGACAACCGATTCATTTTTTTTTTTTTTCTTGTAAACGGCAACTTGTTGCTGGTGTGTGTTGGACATAGAAATCTGTTTTCGTGGATGTGCGGGTTGGTGGAAAATGCGTTGAGTGAAGCTTTTGTAGGCTGAGCGCGCAGTAGCCGCCTGTCCGCCTACCCACAAGATCAATATGGGGAAGGCCTTTTTTACGACAAAGGGGAGCAACTAGATGACGTTTGTGCTGCACTGCCAGTGTGGCCTTGTCAACTATCGCCAAAGTTATGTCCCTTGGGACGCTACTCAGGGCTGCGGGACTGAGCTCCCGAAACAAATGTGATGATATTTTTGTCTGAGAGTTGTAGGGAGATAGTGAAAACTCGAACTCGTAACGAGGAACCGAGAGAGAGAGAGAGCAAAACAAAAGAAAAAAGGGACAGTGTAACCGACTATTACGTATTGATCTGTAAGAGTGTTTTTGTCTGGAAGTTTCAAAAGGACTAGTGTGTGTGTGATTTGTAAAAATGGACACTGAAAAAAAAATCCTCCTTATAAGAGGGGAATTCTCATACCATGATAGACTGAGCACAAGTCGTATTTAACTTTATGTATCTGCGTGATTTAATCCTAATAATGTACATAGATGAGAGCAGTAAAAACATCCTTGTTGGCCTTTGAAGATTTAGACCGCCATTTTTACAGCCATCAGTTAAATCTATGTCCTTCGTACAGTCGGGAGCTCCAGCATCAGACATGCTGGTGAGATGGCCTGACGTTGGCAAGAGGAGCGCAATAAAAATACAGCCTGGTCGACCCAGCGGAGTTGAAGATTGATCTCCGTGTCGGCCTGCCGTCTCGTTGGCGAGGGTTTTAATTGCCTGGAACATCGGATGGATGCTTTTAAACAAGGACTGATGACCAAACAGTTGGGTACAAAGGAGGGGTTGGAGGGTGGTGATAGTGGCGGTAGTGATGATGATGATGATGATGATGATGATGATGATGATGATGATGATATCCTTGCATAAATCGAGCAACACTCCCCTTTCGTTAGAATGGATTGCCTTGACATTGATCAACGGCAGTCGCTGAGATAATAACGATAAATAACCATTTACACTCGGGGAGCCAGATCATAGGGGGTTTAAAGATGTTTCATGTGTGATTTATATCTTGTACTGCAGATCGACCAGTCGTTTTTCATTGTAAATAAATAACCCAACACTTTCTTTCTATGCGCATAAAAAATTAACATGGATGGAGCTGGGTTTAGGTCACTTTTGCAGAATACTTTGTAGCTGGCAAAGCAGTTTCGTTTCATGACAAGCAGAAGTAGATCACGTCTTTGGACAGTGTGAAGCTCAGATAGAAAAGCGCACATCAAAGGGAGTGCCAGGTCACTGCATTTTGGGCTGCCCCAAGAGTATTTAAATGATTTAAAGCACCCAGGAAGAGCGAGCATGGAATAGAAATAGCTTAGACAGATAACACAAAATGGAGATTGTCTTCACATTTATCACTTTGTTGTTAAGATTGGTTCATACGAAAGCAATTCTGGGGATGGCTGACACCGCCACTTATCTTAGTCTACCGTTTCCATGGCAACGGTTCTTGGGAAATTGCTGCGACGCAGCAAGAAAGCGAGAGGCGGACAAAACGTGTCCCGAGCAGCACGAGGCGCGGAAACAGGACGCTTGGCGCAAGCGGAGCGAGGAAACAGGAAAAAGAACTCAGCCATCCTTGGAGCAGAACATTCCGCCATTTTGAAGCAGAATCGACAGGGCTCGCTCGCGGAGAGCCGAGGGAAAGATAATCGGAGAACTCAGAAGCGTCAAATTACTTGCACACCGGCAGGCCGCGATTCCACTGCCTCTAAGGCCTTGTCATTAGGAGCATCTTTTTTTTCCCCTTTGAAAGTATGGTAACTACTCAGCTACTTCTTTTCTCCTTTTATTCACCATTTTTTCTTTCTTTTTTTTTTTTTAGTCTATCAATTTGTTTGGTCTTCTGTCTGTCAGTCTGTTTTTTCATTTATTTGTTCTTCTGTTGGCAGTTTGTTTCTTCCTTCCTTCATTTGTCATTTCTTTTTTTTTACTTTCTCTCTGTTTTTTGTCCGTCTCTCAGTCTGTCTTTTTCATTTGTTCTTTCCATCTATCAGTTTGTCCTTCTTTCCTGCTTCCTTCAATTTTTCGTTGTGTTTTGCAGAAGCTTGTTTTTAGACAACGGAAAGGCCACCTTACACCTTAAACCTCACGACCCTTTTTTTCCTTTTTGACTGGGGGCAATGTTCACAGAACTGAGGTAATTTTTGTCGAAGCCTAAGGGTAAAGACGATGCTGCAGACATCTCTCATATACTCCTGCATTCACGCCCTGCCAATTTTCCTCCTGCTTGATTTGACAAAGAAGGAGGCTGGGTGAAGAATGAAGCCTTTGTCCAACAGCCTATTATTGATTAAAGGGCAGTAATTAGTACTCGTATTACCATCTTTTCTAACCTCCGCGCGTGAGAGTGCACCGAAGCGCCCGATCGCATGCGCGAGTGAATGTGCGGACTGATATCATTGCGAAAGAACGCGTTTTTCTGTTACTGTAAGATAACCATGGTACGCACCAACCTCCCTTTTGACTGAGAATAATCGGCGAGTTTTCTAAATAAGTTCTTTTTTGTGCACTTGTTTTCACGAGACACTTAAAATGCAGACATGAAATGGGAACGGTATGCTAAGTGATCGAGCGATAGGAATCGATGCAGCATAATGAAGGAGTATTTGCACTTGAAGTAGTGTCCATGAAGAAGATATGCTGCTTTGATGATGTAGAAAAAAAAACCGTTATGTAAGAAAGAGAAGCTTATAGAGCTGAACAGATGACAGACTCAGCTAATGGCTGACTGGAAATAGACATATTGTCTGTCTTAAGTCAGTTTGGTCAACTTTAATACATTATGCAGTCTAATACATTGCAATATATATATAATACAAATAATATAGTACATTGTACAGTATGCTTTTACATTTAATATGTAGTAATAATATTTATGAGGCTGAAGTGGTTCTGTCTCTCCTCATAATGGAGATGCTACATGCCTTCCGGTCAGGACTTAAAACTTCTCTCTTTCGGAAATATCTACTGTAATTGGTTTATCCTACTACTGTCTTTGAGTCCATCAATGTTCACTGTGCATGTGCATGATCTCGATGTCACACGGCATCATGACCTACTGCCCCTTGTATATCGTGCAACGCAATGAACTTGCTTCCATGTGGAGAAAATGCCCTATATAAATCCTGTTGTTGTTGTTGTTGTTGTTGTTGTTGTTGTAATAATAATAATAATATACCGCATCATCAGTGTCGACCTTTTCTGTCACAAGTCATCACACAAAATGATGTTATTGAAAGCGTGGTCGCTCTTGAACCTTATCTAGCACGGCTGAGCCTGGTGGTCGCTATAGCAACGCCTCCAGTGGTCAAATCTGAAAATTTTAGTCTCATTCAGGACCCATAAAAATCTCTAGAAAAAATCTGTGAAAGAAGGTCGCACAATCATAGATCTGCCATTCGCTGGATGTCGGCCACAAGCAGCTAAGAGATGCAACATGGCTTCCGTGATCGTGGGCGTGAGCTGCTGACCTTTTGAGTCTTCATTGCTGTGGGGAAGTGAGGGAGGCTTTGTTGGCACAATGGAACATGCAGCTATCCTTCAAGATTATGGTACTAGTGTCTCGAGTTCTGGCGCCAGACACTCCATGGTTCCGAGAATGGCCGGTGAATGTGCTGGCCTCGTGCTTTGCGCGTTTATTGGCTGGGAGGAGGTGACGTAAGATGGGGTTATGGAGACAGAGGTCAAGATTTCACGGCTGACAGCCTGATAGCAGTAATTTAACTTCCCCTCTACCCACGCCTTGTGACATAAAGCAGTCCGTAAGAGAATCACTGGATCGACAAGTGAACCAATCATTCTTGTCTGAAACACAGTGTACTTTACACGAATAATCTCGATTAGCAGAAAGGTTAAACGTATAATCATTATTTCCCTTATACCGCCTCTGTATTTAGTACCATAATCTCTGGAATATGTGTGACCTTTAGCTTTCTAATTATGTGAAAGAATTATTATTTAGTTTTGGACATGGGTTAACACACTTTGTTATAATTACTTTTTATGGGAAGTATTTATGTCGATGACTGACATTTTTGTGGTAATTTTGACAAAATGTCGTGTTCCAAATTTGTCATTTTTAGTTTTTGAAGTGGTAGCGGCTTGTTGACAAGCATCCGACGTTGTGATCCATCCAAAATGATTACGAAATGGTTACATCTTGAGTAATAAAAACCTCACGTGCCAGTGAATGATATCAATTAGTAATAAGTCAACACTGATCGAGTGATCGTGAATCGGAGTGCATGTCATTGTTTCTGCCTACAGTGGTGCATAGTCTGCACGCTGACATTGTGCTTGCAGTTAATAACAGTCTTTGAGATTGTCTAAAATAGCGCTGTTCCCGCGATAGGTCTGGTGGTTCAGTGTCCAGTTTTGTCTCTGTTAGAGGTCTTTTGGCAGAGGTCGAGTTGGCACATGATTGAGTTATGTGGTGACCGTGGAACCTACCTAATGGCTCGACCACTGTTGGTTTTGGAGACTTGGCAGGCTGCACGAATGGATAATAGCACGGAGACAGACAGAATACATGGGAGAAGGTTTTTCTTTGCTTAGTAACGGAATAGGCTTCAACTGACCTAGCAGACAAAAATAGACAGGGAAGTATCGATGCATACGCAGGGGCTGAGAGTTCATCCGCATGGGAGATGAACTGCGAATGGAGAGAGAAGAGGAATGAGAGGTGTGAAAAAAAATTCAGAGGTAGGGAGATGTGTAGGTTTATTTCCCCTGTCGCTGTTTTTCACAGACAGACCATTGATACCCGGATAAAGCAGAGAGGAGATGTGTACGAGGACGAGAAGACATGCAATAATATTGCCGCAGACGTGCCAGAGGTGTCAGGCAGAAACTGAATCGTTTGTTGGAAAAACAAGCTAGGCTCCGCCCCCACCTTTCAAGCTGATTAACGGTCATGGAGCGGGGGAGCAAGTATGGATGATGGAAGTGTCCCATGCCAGCGCAGAGCGCAACATCAGTTCCCGGGAGAAGCTTCTGTTGGGACACGCTGTAAACAAGTTGAAGTACCACAGAACATGTGTCCGTGCGGCCAGTTCTGCAGAGAGCAGGATCCCGGAAGCTGAGAAAGATGGACTAGGTGTCACTGTGGTGTACGTGGGGGGAACATGAAGGGAGCGGCACTCAGCCAGCATTTTTTTTTATTTATTGATCGCTTGTTAGAAAAAGAAAGGATCGGCTTTTAATTATAGTGCGCCCATACTGCTGGCATGGAAGCTTTCAGTGTTGTCAACATAAAGAGATAGCTGGCAAACGCAATTATCAAATTTTAAATATTGACCATGGCAACTAGCTCGCTCACATACACACGTTCACGTGCGCACACACACGCAACTGTCTCTTGTAAATCTGATACCAGTGCCATTGTTACATCAGGTATAGCTAGAAGTCAAAGGCCAGGACAACAGCATGTTGCTAGCCACTAACTCGTTACATGATAGTATTTATTATACGAGTATAACTGAGTACATGGCCGTGAACAAAGCTACCTAACGCCACAGCGCCATTCTGCCCACCCGGCTTCACACATCGGTTCTGTCCTTTTCCGCACGACCATCTTGCCAGCGAATTCCGGCGCTGAGTAGATGCAGCACAGTCGGTTCGCATGAATAACGCGATAAAAAGTTCAGAAGTCGAGGTGACAGTTCCAATGGTCTGCATTCCAGATGAATGGCAGTCCTGCTGACGTCACAGACAGTGGTACGCCGGGTGGCTGACATTAGGCTCTTGACGCCAGACAGTGCAAATAATTTCCCAGGGCAGACCTACGTCTCTTAAATTGGGAGAGGCTTCCCCTCCCCCAGATATGCACCTGCAAAATCAAACATATCTCTGTCAGAGCGAAGGAGCGAGTGAGAGCTGGTTGGAGGAAGCTGGAAGGAGGGATAGATGGAGTTGGTTTGCCGTATCTGAGAGGCATCGGTTTATTTTATAGACAGACCTTTGTGTCACAAATACTGCCATTGGATCTGAGCATGTGTCATTCTTAAGCTACTTTTTCGTGTTGGGTCAGGATTCCGATAAGTCTCTCTCACTCACACACACAATCTCTCACGTAAGTGTAGTAATATCACTTTTGGAGACTTGGACACAAGTTTACATTGTCGGGTGGGTCAGCTGAAACGACTCACAATGTTGTGACTGAATATGTCGCCGCCAGCACCTGTAACCGTTGCATAATGTAAGACCTATTCCTTTAAACATGGATTTTAAATATCTTGGCTTGAATTTTTTGCTAGCTTACGTCACACGAAACGAACGACATATTTAGACGGGTCTCAAACAAGTTTGGCTGCTAATTTTCATAATTTTTTAAAATGCAGATGTTTTCGATACCAGTAGCAACAGAATGTGTAAAGCATATGCCATAATTAAAACTACACCTCGAATTCTTACGCATTTTAAGAAAAATAGCAAGAAAAATAAGAGATCGAAATTAGGCTGTCATCTTGACCGCTTAAGTAGTGTTCACCTCGAATTAGGTAATCTGCCCAGTGTCTCACATTATAAACAACGGAAATGGAAAATGCTTAGCTTTTTCAAAAAAACAAAAAACAAAAAACAAAAAAAAAAAACAACAACCCACTAACAAGGGAGCCTTTAATTTCAGTATAGAGCACCTCAGTAAAGTACACCACGTCCCTGCAACTGTTAAACGTTAACTACGACAAAAATGCTCAGACCAGTTGTTACGAAATGACTCTTTTTGCAAATAATTGGATCTTCTTCTTAAACTTTCCACCCGCACTATTACCGCAGAATGTTAAAACGTGCGAAGAGCGTCTTATCACGTTAACGTGGCTTGAAGGATCAGTGGAGTGCAGTTTAAAAACGAAAGCGTTTTAATGTTCGTGTAAAAATCGGTGTAAGATAAGTTGCTAATGTCAGGGTAAAAATCAGTGCTGCATAATATTTTTTTTCCAACTCTGGGTGAACACACCCCTTTCGTTCTCTAGATACACGTCTCCAAACATTACCAAGCACAAGTGAAGGTGGAACAGCATAGATGTCAGGATCATACATGGATACAGTTAGGCAAGATACATTAAGAGAGCTGGGACTACGTGTTAATTAGGATTGTCATTGTAGAAACGTGATATCATGATTTGACAAGTGATTTTTTGTAGACATGTATCTCGAAACGGAAGAGGTACATTGCTTACCCCGATTTTGTGTAAACTGTATCTTTCACTGAGTTTCAAGTAGTTATTAGGAAAACAAATTTTATCATAGTAATCCTTTAAGGAGGATGCCGCTGAGTGTATATTGACGAGTTACAAGCGTACACATGCACACTGGTCTTACTGTGAAAGCAAGGGTATTGTCATCGTAAAGTCAAAGTCTCGTGGTTGCAGAATTAATTCACATATAGACCACACAGGAGACCCGTACCATACCTTTCCTTCTATTCCTTCTCAACCTCTTGCTTTTGCGGGCAGCGTTGAGCGTGGCCCGGAGTATTGCATAACATCCAAGTTTGATTTCATGCCTTGCTCTTGACTGATTGCCTGTCACCTGTACAGTGAGGATTGGCTGTCCGGGTTCACATCTCTCAGGCTTGCTGTTCTTTCTTCGTGTGACATCTGCTTACAGGCTGGCTGCTTTGCCGTGATATCGCCTTAGTAGTTGATGGCTTGGAGTAAAACACCAATTTTGACTGATTATGCATTCATTAAAAAGAGTAGTGCAGCGCTTGTTATTTTAGCTACACTCTCTGCTTTACTTGAAGACAAAATTAGTATATATATATATGTGTGTGATAAGAAGTGGTGGCGGAAGAGTTTGTAAGAGCTAGCGGGTGTACAAACATTTGGTCGAAAACGTAAATAATACAAAAATGCATTTATAGTTTTCTTTTTAAAACAAAAAAAAAAAAAAAAAAAGGTTGGAATATGTGGAAACGGAATGACCGCAGATTTTGTTCGCAAAAAGTATTGGGCGATAAACTATCGACAAGAGAAATATTGTTGCGAGCCGTCGAGCTGTGTCGAACTGCGGTCACGTTCAACTCTGCTTTCTATCAATGCACTCGCAACGACTGCAGAAATAAGGTGAATCACTGTAATAATTATGATATAATCTCCACACACTCTTGAACTGCTGGCGCTTGGAAATGAGCACCCTTCAGCATCTAGTCCCCAAATCGTGGTGCAAGAGGCAGAATTTGTGGTTTTATATGCATATTAGCGCTGTTATTAATGTCGTTAAAACGATGATTTTCCTCTCCTTCTTCTATTGCCACCCCCTTGTTTTTCACGCGCACTCGCGCGCGCACACATTTCGACTGTTCCGATTGATTTAGCTTCGTTTCGCCTTTTTGCTCTCTGGGTGTCCCCGGTAGCTCTCTTACTCTGTGCCTCTCTAGCTTCTCCCGGAGTTTTGTTTACTCTGTTCTCGGATTTTCGGGCGATCCGGTGGCGCAACGATACAGTGAAGATTATCTGTCCTGGGTTCAGATCTCGTCTCAGGGACGCTGCTCTTTCGAGCATGTGGCCCCTGTTTCCAGGACGACTTACTTTGCCGTCATATAGAGTAAGTTGCTAACGGTGTAAAACACCATTTCATCCTCCCAGTTTTTTTTCTCTCACTCTTTTTTGTCTTTTCCTCATTCATTCATTTTTCCATTCACTGCAAGTTCGTGTTGTCTACTGTTGTCGCAGTCTTTTAAGGAAATGTATTCAGTGGCGTAGGAACCAGGGGGGCAGCGGGGGCAGCCGCCCCCCAAGGAAATACTATCCTTTTGCCCCTATTTGAGACGTAATTCCTCACAAAGAGCAAAGAACAGAAGAAAGTAGGAACGTAGAGGGAGACGTCGTCACCGTGCGAGTGCGAAGCCGTTTCACTGTCAGCAGGCCCCCCCAACGCCGAACATCTTCCTACGCCACTGTATTTAAAACAGAAAGTAATGTAGTCGTACACGTTACGTGAAGAGCTGCTGACAAACTAGCTACCACATTAAGTAAACAAATGAACAAACAAACAAGGAAAGCCACAATTTTTTGAAAGTTCTCATTATGTTTTAAAATCTTTTATGCGAGAAAGCATAGATTAAAACAAACAGAAAACCTAAAAACGAATTAACATTTCGTATAACAATGCTTGCAAAGAAGCGGTATCACACAGTTGTGCAATGTTTAAGGAATTACACCGGATAGGAATGAACGACCATTGGAGTGTGAGACACTATACACTGTACTGCTAAATATAAATCCCCAACAAACTTTTTTCATCATGCTGGCGGTGCTTGTCACTAATATTTTTTTTAACCATTATTTATCATTGGCAACATTCAGACTGGATATAAACTTTATGTTCTTTATCATGATGGGCTCCAGATATCAGGCCAACATATCAACACGTCTTTTCAACACTATACACGAATGCGATATCCGGAATATCTGTATCGTTTTTGTTCTTTTGAGGAACTGCCTTCAAAGATCATTTTTTGTGTGCGTGAGTGATAGAGCAGTAGAGAGAAAGAGAGGGTGCTTGGAGAGTCAGACAAACAGCCAGCCAGAGACTCAGTATCCATCACCTAAACCTCATCACTGGCTGGCACTGTCTCCTGTCTGGGCCGAGGTGATATCTAGTGTTCACGTGACAAACTAAGTACACTTGAAACATTTTCTGTCACTTTTTGTACTAATCGTATGTGACAGTACAGTTTCCGACTGTCCAGCCATCTTTTTATACTTGACACAATGCTCGCACTTGTCAAATGTCCTGCCGTTATTGTAAACTTTCAGCCATTGTACCATCGTCGTACTCCTGACACACTCTTCTTGATTACTGAGTTCGATTGTTATTTTTCACACTGCGGGTCCCAGGCACACAAGACTGTCACCAACAATGACAGTTTGCCAACACATGGGCTAAAGAGTGTCGTCATTCATTTCCCGCCCTTCAGATTCTCTACAGAATATCGGTGAGATGATAGGGAGATCGATTGCTGTGCTTGTGAGTGGGCGTGTGGGCATGAAGGAGAACTTTGAGAAGCATCCTGTTGGTTTCGGCGCCAGGTACAGGTGTTGAAATAGCCAGGCCTACAGTGGGGCACAGGTGCAGATGATCGAGCAGCTAGACTGAGGGCGAGGTGCAGTATACAGGTTCTAGAACTGCCAGGTGCAGATATACTTAGCCGTTTCCTTATCTCCGTCGTTGTGTTGTATTGGCAGGAAGCATGGGTCTGGAATATGATGGATTCGGGCTTGATGAACATCATCAGTCTCTGTCGAATTTTGACTGCAGAAGACTCATATATACTTCGCGTTAGCTGGAGATATGGGCCAGTCTAGCATTCTGGTGAATCTTTGACTTCTCCAGCACTCGCTTTTTGTTATCTCATCTTTCATTCTTCTTCATAACGCACTCAGTTCATGACCTCACTTTGTGTATAGTGAAAAAACCAGAGAGTTTAGTCTGTTATTTTATATTACTATAAATCAGATGATGTGTATTGAACTGAGTAACGAACGACCAAACAAACGAATGTACGAACTAACTAGGTACCTTGCTAGCTAGCTATTTTTGTGAAAAGTCACAAAAGGACACAGACGTCATGGATGTTACACGTGAAGTGCATCTGTTCCACAGCCTGGGTTCTGGCTGCTGACAGAAACGTGCACGACAAATTTCAAGAACAATAACATAATGAAAACATGTCGTGATAGCTGAAATGTCATTATTGTTAACATGTGTCGGCAGATATCTGACGGCCTTCGTTTTAACAAGCCTCATTCAGCATCAATTGTTTCCTTTGACTGCTGAAGTATAAAAATAGCGCTGTACATTTTCCTTTCAGTTCTCAGGAAAAGTGAGCTTGCGACCTTCTGAACTTGTCATTGTGCAATGTCTAAGCTGGAGGCGCCATTCTACAGAGGTGAACTGATAAGATTCATGGGCCCGGTGGAGCTCTTTGTCTGCAGCTAGTGGGTGGGAGGCTTTCACGTGGGTCGTTTAACTGTACTCTTTTTAAAAAAACTTTTTATCGTAGCCCAGCGTTGAAAGTGGCTAAACCCCTTATGCATTTACAATCTGCACACTTCAGAGACATATTGATGGTGTCCTGGTACAGAGCTAAATAATCTGCTCTCGTTTTCTCGTGCTCTCCTTCCTGAGCCGACTAACGTGACAGAACGTGACAGTGTAAGGGTCGTGACCACGGCTTTCACCGGACACTCGATATGTTTGGTGGAAGATATTTCGCAAATGCTCTGGTGACGTAGGCTCATTTTGATAATTTTACAACAAGAAGACATTGCTTTGATATAAAATGAAGTCTTATTTTCAGTCGAACTCTCGGTGGTTGCATATATTTTCTTATGCGTATACTTTTTTCGCAATTTCTTCCACCTCTGGCAGCTTAAAAATACGTTAGCAGTAGTGGATTGTATATGACATGATGAAATCTCAGTACCTACTGAAGTAGGGGAAAGGCAGAAGTAAAAAAAAAAAATAGAGAGAGAGAGAGAAAACGTTTCTGGGGCAATATGAGTGTTTTACCTAATTAAAACAGTACATCGTAACTACTGGTCATTAATCTAACAATCGCATATATTACTAAATAATCGATTTATAGACGGCGCAGTATAAATCATTTGTCTACTTCGAAAGAAAGTTTACGAGAGACAAAAGTAGAAAACAACCGACAAACACTGAGTTTAACAGTACATTCCATCGTCTGACCAGCATTGTGTTCCACTACAAAACCTATTCACCGAGTACAGGTCTTGTATAAAGACCTCGAAATTTTACATTTGTACGAGGCTAACACCTTTTTACAGACTAGACATCCCATTCAGAAATGTGTTGACACTACACCACACCTCAATACAAAAGTCACTCAACTAATCTACCATATCCTGAAAGGAGACAAATCTGAATTAAAGCTGTTTCCACGGACAATAGAGCGCCTAACTAGAATTTCTGTCTTTGACATGCGCTGACATTCTAGAAAGAAAAGAACTTGACTTGTTTACTTAGAGACTGTAGTCATACTATTAACTAAAACCCCATGAACTAAGAAATGATGGGTTTCATAAAGTGTTTCAACAAAACCAGCTACTACCCAATCACCTATCACAAACACAACTGATCCTTATGTGGAAGTGAGTACCACCGCAGTACAAGCAGGCGTGGAGGCTGGGCTGACGTCACACTTTTCTCTCCCGCATGGTGCACGTGCAGCACAAAGGCGAAGAAGACAGTCGTCTTGCTTCATGTGAAAAGGTCATGTGTTCTGTTTTACTACTTGTACGGAAATTGGAACTGACAGTCACGTGACGCTAAGAATAAATCCGTAGACAGGGAAAATCTGATCTCACTCACATACGACTCTTCCGAGCATGGAACCTCAAGGTCGCATAAGTATTTTAATCTTCTCAAGGCCTTAACAGCTGCCGTTTCTCTCAGGCTAGAAGCAACATTCATGGGCAAGGGATCCTTTTTACCCGAATCCTGCTCACCCTATCCACCTCACCAAGCTCTAGAGGAAGCCTTGTCTCACACTTGAAGCAAAAGTTGAGAGTTGTTTCCCCTGAATCCCTGCTACAAACCCGTACGGCAGTGTTTTGTAGAGAGTGGTTCCGACACAGCAAGTGCGTGTTGAGTTACACGATAGCGAAAACGGAAGCGAACGCTATAACACGGTCACTTTTTCATCGCTACCAGTCTCATCGTCGGTGCCGTCAGCGACGACGAGAGGCGCGGAGAGTGCGGCGATGCCGGGGCGGCTGACAATGGCCGAGGCCACGTCGTAACCCCCTTCGGCTCCTCCTCCTCCGTGTTGTTGTTGATTTTGTTTTTCTTGCTGTTGCGGCTGTTCCACAGTTTCTTGGTGGTGGTGGAGAAGCGCCGCAAGATGGCCAGCCCCACGTACAGTCCTGGAATGGTGAACATGACCCAGATGGGAACGGTGGAAGCCAGATCCGCATCCGGCTGCTGTAAGGAGAAGCGCAGGGCAGCCAGCACAGTGAGACAGTTGAGGCTGGACGTCTCCAAGGCGATGGTCTTCATGAAGGCCGTCTTCTGACGACACAGCAGCGGCAGCGCGAAGCCTAACACAAAGCCGCTGAGCGGGAGAAGAACTGCGCCCATCACCTCGAAGCGGTCGATCTCCTCGAAAACGTACATGTTGATGTAGACACCGAGGGTGATGTAGAGGATGGAGGCCAGCAGGAGGAAGGGTTTGATGATCCAGGTCAAGATGGCGTCTGCCACAACGGGCCGGAAGCGGTTAATGACCAGCCCCGTGGCGTAGGCGAAGAAGATGGAGGCCAGCCAGATCTCGAAGTTGTAGATTGGGATGACGCGAGGGCTGAGGATGGCGGTGGGGTCTGCCTGGAAGTACTGGCCTAGCACGAAGATCCACAGCGGGGCTGTCCCTGTGACAGAGCAACACCAACACTTTAGACACAGACGTCTATAAGGAGTTAATAAACACGCACATGTCCTCTCTCTCTTTCTCTGTGTTATGAAATCGTTTTCCGAGGATACTTGTCCATTTGTTCGGCATCTAAGCAGAGTCTATAATTCTAAGTCTTTGTGCCTCCCTCCGTCTCTCTCTCTGTTGGTCCGAAGAAAGTGAATTAGCTCAGTTACTGACACAGCCTCTCTTCTGAACACGAAAGTCATCGAGGGTCTACCCAAAATAAAATCTAGGTAAAGCGGCAGGACTGGACGAAGTGCTAATATTTAAAACATTCCGGGGGATAGCACAATTCCCTTGTCAAAATATTTTAACAAATTATTTAAATTATTTCTGTGCGCTAAGGATGCGTAGCGAGCTAATAAACGACAAGAGGAATTCCGTTCTCTCTTGTTTTACATAGTGTGAAACAAGAACTAAAAAAGTATACTGCAATCGCTGAGAACAAGACCATGAAATAAGTATTATGTGTGGCTGTGTGCTGAGTCTGTATCGCATAATTTTAATGATTATCGCCAGATCACATGTGTCATTTCATCCCCAATCCCCTCCTCTCTGTAAGAACCGTTATGTGTTCTCTAAACGCCTGCTGTCTCTGAATATAAACCGAAAATCTGTGGCTAACACGTGACTTTCTAGCGAACACTTTGGCGTGACGTCAGTCAGCCCGCGCGCCATGTCTGATCATCTGCACGTGCTGTCTGGAAGGTGTTCATAGTTTCCGTTATGCCACTGATTAGAACAATGGCTACTTCGTTACGAAAATGTCACTGGCAGACAGCTTTTGCTAACTGAACTCTGCGTGGCACGAATCTTGTGCACATGTCGACTGTATTTGGTGCCAATGATGACAGAACAAACGACTGCTTGTTGGTTTGCCGACAAGCATTCTGGGACTGGATACACATCCCAACAGTCAGTTAAAATGATTACAAAATATCAGCAGTACAGCAGGACAGTAGCAGTCCTGCTTTAGCATCCAGTTAGAACAACTGAATACCCGGCCTCTTATTAGTTTTTGCCTACGCTTGCGGCGTGTTAGTTACATGGTTAGGTGTTGATTAGCAAATATTTACTTCAGAAGCAGACAGAAAGGAGGAAAAATGATTACACAGGACAGTGTGTCAGGCGAGCAAACGTTTGGTGGTGATGTAGTATTGTGACATATTGTATCGTATTGTAAGCTCTTGTCGTCACTTTCTGGGCGGTCCGGTGGGCCAACGGTTAGCGTCTGTCCCCAATACAGTGAGGGTTGGCTGTCCTGGGTTCAGCTTTCATCTCGGGCACGCTGTTCTTTCTCTGCATGTGGCATCTATTTACAGAGCTGAGTGCCTTGCCGTGATATAGTTGCTGGCTCGACATAAAACACCAATTTCCTCCTCCTCCTGTCCTCTCTAACTTCTCGTCATTTATCGTCTGTGTCACGTGCCTCTCTCGGCGGGTCTTTTGCTTTCGGGAAGCAAAGAGAGAGAGAGAATGTGCCTTTCGGCTTATTAGATTGGTAGTTGTAACAGCTGTAGTGACGCACCAAACATGTGCCACTGATTTTGGTGTGAACATAAAACATCATACTGTCTCATTGACTGTGCGCGGTGTTTCAGCTGCCATGCTGTACACATCCCAAGACCCAGCCCGTAGTGGAACGAGAGATGGCGAGGCTTGGGCAGCAGCACTAGTATTGATTGCAAAGAGGGAGAAGGAGGTGACGGATATAGTCAGGCACTTACAGCATCTCTGCAGGCACCTCATACAATTCATTCGCCACGTTAGTGGTCGCAGGGTAAAACATCATGGAAAATGAAAGGGCATGCTTTTCATCTCACACATCACTGTTCTTGCTGCGTCAGCACTGCACCTATATGCAGACAGAACAGTCTGCATTTCAGATCCTTAGGAGAGGGGGTGTGTGAGGTCAAGACAGAAGTGTGAGCAGGACGAGAGTTTTCATGGCGGACAGCAGAAATTCGATTCAGAAATGCGAGTCGGGACAAAAGAAATGCGTGTTGTAGAATTAGGGAATTGGGTGACGTGCAAACTTCTGTCTTGCTTGTCTGTGGTTTCGTGACCACCCGGGGTGAAGTTTTTAGCCTGACTTTGGCATCTCTTATCGTTTTTTGGTGTCTTCTGAAATGGATGCTTAGTTAGGTACTGTTTGGAAGCGGAAAAGACGTAAGTCAAGAGAGGATGGAGCAATTCGACTCTGAGGACCAACAAGTGTATTTGTGACTAAGGAATCAATTACAAGCCCTCGGCCCTGGTCCTAAAACCCATTCCCCAGACGAAATATGAAGAAACGATGCAATCACAGACACGCCGGCTAGCCAGCGAGAGATTTTATGTAGACCAGACTGTAGCCCAAGGCTTAACATTGTGAACAACACATTTTCAATAATTCATCGAGTTCACATCATTATCGTAAATTAACACAGAAACATACAGTTGTATCTCCCTGTCGGCTCGTAATACCTTCTAGACAGCCATTATGATTTGCGTGGTCGGGAGAGACTGAGCTGCTAGCTGGATGTGTATATCGATAGGAAAGAAAAGAAATCGACAGTCAAGGACAAGAAGGAGAAATAGGAGAAACTTTTCTAGGAGAATGTTTTCAATTTGTTTTATTACTGCGCCACGAAACCTGCCTGCATACATTTTGAGGGGCGTTAGGTCCCGTTCTCAGCCGTCTGGTCCAGATTAAGGTTCGAAAGACACTGGCTTTGTTAAACTTTGTTAAAAAGGAGACTTTTTTTTTTCTCCTCAAACACCCAGACGTGGATATCGATTACTTTTCACAGAAAGGCTGATAGATGCTCATGTCAGTATTGAGGTTCACGAACCGCTACACGGAGCGCTGAATTGATTTTACCGCAAAGAGGTGAGATGCCCCGCTTTGCACAACCCCTACCATTATCACCATCATCGCCGTCATCACAAACCATCACCACCACTGTCACGTCCTTTCACACAGTGTAACTACACTCACGAATTTCTGTAAGAATTGAAAGGGGGAGGGGCGTCGAGGAAGGAAAACCCTCACTTACCCAACATGGCCACAACGCTGATGAGGTTCATGGTGAGGCTGAGAGGGATGTCAGCGTCGCCGATGATGACGGCGATGTGTCCCAGTCCACCACCAGGGACACACGCCACACACAGCAGTCCAAAACGAGCGTCCTTTTTAAGTGGTAAGACCATTGCCAGCCCGAACGCCACCTGTAACCCGCACCACAGATCAAGTTAGCTGTTACTGTTGCACAGTTCTCGCATGTTCCTTCCGTCATATGGCACGGTTGTTCACCAGATGGATTGCTGCTGGACACAATCCTGCTATTGTCACAAAAGCGTGTGCATGAATACATTGAGTATATATGCCAACCAGCACCGCAACAAGAACATCAACAACGATAAGATGAGGATGACAAACCCTATCTTATTTTTTCAATGTAAGTAATAAATCGTGGAATAAAGACCACTGACTAGTTCGCTGAATGTTTAGCGTGTCGCTGTGGGAAGTATATATCATCATCAACAACAACAACAACAACAACAACAACAACAACAACAACAACAACAACAACAACAACGACGACGACGCTTCATCTTTAGTCCTTTCCTTTCCTCCGTAGATGATACCTCTTGGTTTCCTTTCGATCGAGCTTCGATCTCGAAAGTTTTCCAGAAGCAGTCCGAGGAATCTGAGAGAGAGAGAATTGACAGTGCAGCGGTGACTCACACAAACAGAACTCTCGTGGAGCGGTATGTATCAGATAGTTATGTCCTTGATTCAAGAGATGCCAGGATAGTGGCGAGCACCCAATATACAGTACTCCCAATGGAGCACACGTGCGTGCATGCCCGTGCTCTCTTGTGTTTCTAGTAAGTGTACTTGCATAAATAATCGTATAGCGCGGTGGTTGTGCAGTCTCCACGTTCACCCTTTTGACGATGTGCACAGTATTATGTCAGAAGCTTACATGGGCCAGTTGCACAACATATTTCTAATTTTAAGTACTTTTAGGGCTTAGGTCTATTCAGATAATCAGCTTTATAGAAACAGTTCACAAAGTAATTTTAGATTTTTTTTAAAACAAGTTGTTTAAGCCAAACTTCTCGTTCCCATCAGTACACTTCTATTGCATAAGAACGATTTTAAAATAAAATTTGATTTTTTTTAGAACAGTCTTCAATTTTAGGCAATGTTTTAAAATCAATGTGTTGGTCAGTCAGTTCCATTAAAAAAAACCAGCCATAAGCGAGGAGTGAGAAGAGGGGTTTTACATTTTTTTCTTTTGTAGAAGAAAAGAGCATTATACATATCGGATTTGAAGTTTGGAAAGTGTTAGTAGAACGTGGCTAAAAGTGGTTTTGTCAGCTGCTCAGCTTCTGCTTCCGGTGTTTCCATCTCTTAGGCTACTTTCACACACACAGAGCGAGAGAAAAAGAGATCGCGGTCCAAATGAGGTTAAAGAAAAACGAGTAAGGGATATTTGTGGGTTATTTGTGCAGACGAACTTGTTTGAAATGAAGTTTCAAGTCATAATACTTGTAAATTTCTGTTGTCACTATCCGACCTTCCGGTGTCCACTTCGTCTCATGGTTAACGAATTAGTTTTAGCACGAAATTGAATTCTTGGACTGCTTGCAGACGACTTTTTCCAGTTAGCTACTAAAACGAGGCTGGTGTATACAAGGCTTCCGGTTTAGTCACATTCATTGTTTAGGCTCGCCGAGACTAACAGCGGAGAACTTCGCATTGGTCTTGGCAGACAGCAATCCACCTATACATGTCCGTGATTTTAGTTATCAGCTTATTCCAAGACGGTGCGCTTGGACTGTCTATTATTTCAACCTCAGTTTTCTATAGAATTTGGTGACCTTCTCGTGGCGTAGATGTTTGCTTAGTCAACATATTCACACATATTTATCTTATTACAACAAATAGCAAACTCACGGATGACTTACAGATGAACTTCTCTGTAGCAGAGCTTGTCGAAGTTGCCGTAGTTTTTGATTCGTCAGGTGAAAGTATCGAGGCGTGATAGTGGAATTGTGTCTTCTCGAGGGCACTAGTTGTTGAGGGGTCGGAAGTTGTCGTGGTGGTGTTATCATGAACGTTGGCTGTCGTTAGAAGGGTGTTTGTTAACTGTTGTTATGAGGGCGAAGAAAGGCGGCAATTGTTCTTCGCTTAATTATTTTTCTAGTGTTAACGAAAGTAGCGAATCTTCCGTGTTGGAGCGTGTCGCCTGTGCTTACCCACCATTAATGTCTAGAACTAAAATATTATTATGAATCAATGTGAACTGTGAGCCTAGAGAGATAATTCTCCATTACTCTATTTTATATGCGGCATGCTTTGGGGAATATAGTTTTTATTGTTTTATGTCATATAGTCGGGTTGATCGCAGAACGATACGTGATATCTTCCTAGCAATGACTGGAACACAGACCCACGTGCAGCGTGACAGTCACGGATTATTATTTCTGTGGTTTATGCTTAAATGATGTGTATACAAAGAGAGAGCGGAGGGAGAGAGAGCAGTTATAAATTGGTAACGTTTTAGAAACTTAATTACCAAGGAAAGTAATTGCCAAAAAACCGACTCTTCACCAAGATAATTGTCAAGAAAAGTATTTCAGAAACCTGACGCTTTTAATTAGATGAGATACGCCAGGCCAAGTTATTTGAGTAAAGGTCTAGCTAGTTCGTTTACTGCTGTCAGCCTCTATTTCATGCTGTCAGTCTGTATTTTCAGGCACCGAAGGACCTCGGCAGTCAATCCAAACAGATCGCCCTTGTTATTACATCAAGATCCATATGGTCTTGGGCGCGATTTTATTGTAACCTCTGCCCTTTGCGCGGCCCAGCTGTTCGTGTATGCACTATACGATGAACCTCGCACATCTGTGCGCATTAGACCCAGGTCCTGAGGCCAGAGGCTGGCTATGCATGGAATCTGTCTCAGTACAGTTAATCCGAGCCTTGAAGCTTTCTCAAGGTACTTGAAAGCTGGCTTATGTGGGATCAGGAGAGTAAATCTGTATCTTGGAGCTAACTTTCTTAGAGTGCACGAAAGCCGACTAATTTGCTCAGCGCAGTAAATTTTGGTTCTGGGGTTAACTTCCTCAGGGTGCCAGGAAGCTGCTAAAGTAGTCTCACTACAGTAAAGCTGGGTCTTGGGGCTAACTTTTTCAGGGTGCATGAAAGCTGACTAATATAGCGCCAGTTTAGTGCAGTTATCTTTTCTCTACTGTCCGAGCTCTTTTAGTGGCCTGGGAAGAACCACCAGCCTCTCTTTCCCCTCCCTTCTGTATCCAACGCTCAATTTTCTATCGAACCACACGGTCGAAAAACTGTTATCTCACCAATATGTTTAAAAACAATAATCTCCCTTGGTTGATATGCCGGTGGTATTTAAAGAAATGAAAAAAAAAATTAGATGAAAGCTGATAGGAGAAAAGCATGCATGTTGAGTTTATCGTGTTCTTATGCAATGGGGATATCAGGCGTGTGCCGCGACAAGATAAGTTCTGGCAAGACTTAATGCTATGTGCTTACACCTGCAGACATCGGGTCTTCTCTCACTTGCGATATACAGGTACCCCAGAAAAATGTCTGCACGTCACCGGTAAAGCACTGCGCACACGACGAGACAGCATACAGGGCCTTTACTAATGAGAGAGAGAGGACTACCCTGTCCTGGTAGACTGCATCGACAGAAGTATAAAGTGTCTATTAGACCAATGATGTAGATGAAGATGTAAAGACTTCTTGTTTAGATGGCTGATCAAGTCAAACGTTGATCGATATTAGTACTGGTGATGCTGTTGCAGACACAGAAAATAACTGTGTCTAGTTGTGGGTAAAAGTGCAACATTTATGGTAAATTTGTACGACGTACCTAGACTTCAAAGGGCCGTAACTGTGGGCTAAAGGTACACAGCTACCTCCGATGCTTGCTTTATCGGAGTCAGTACCAAGGATGTACAGATGTCTGCCTATCCCTTTCGTTTTCTCAAGGGCTGTTCTCAAACAGGCAAACCTTTTCAGTTCCCCAAATTTCCCTTTGAACTTTGCAAACAAGACTGAACTTAGTTCAGCATGTTGACCAAAGCTCCCTTATCCAAAATACTGACCCTAAATCATTGCTTTCCTGTGACCTTATCACACAACTTTGCCATATCATGGTCAAATGTTCGACGATCTGTGTCCATTTGTGAAGGACTTTAAGCGCCAGTCAGAAATCACAAATAAGTTTGTGCTGAGGCACACCAATGAGTTCGCATAGTAAACATCGAATTTTTACAGTTAATACGCGTTTTGTTTTAAACAGAAGTGTAGAGAAAATTATTTCACTTGAAAGAAGAAGTGTGTATAGACAGTGAGCATTCGACCAACGATGTGCTGATCAGCAATAACCCATACCCCGAAAACGCACTTGGTTCGCTGAGATTTTCTGGATCACGTGACCTGGGTTTGGTATCTGCTTGTCTTCTCAATTTGACCCCCTTCTTTGGTAGAGATGACAGGACATTATTTTTTTTTATATAGAAACATTATTATTTACCATTAATTATGAAGTTCTTACACATTCGTATCTGATAGGATTAAAACAAAGACTCAAGCTATTTTGACGAGAGCGCCTCTGCGCACGCATCCACTAGTTCCTGCTCTCCCATCTTGCTTCCTTTTTGTTGCCTGCCCCTGATGCATGTTTGGTGTTTAGCTATGGTAATGCAGGCGCTCACTGTCCCTGCAGTAGACTTTTAAAACATCGGCAAACAAAGTACGCGACGGCCGATCATTCCTGTTGCTTCAGTTCACGCATACGGGTCCTGCTGGTATTGACGTTCACTTAGGCCGCTTGTGGTGGCCTCGTCACAATACAGAGACAAGCCAGCGCGAATATTTAATTTATTAACTGAGTTTGCTTTAACACCCGGCGTCGTTACACCACAAAGGCAACCCCGCATGAAAACATAATTTATTAACTATGGTTGCTTGAACGCCCACCAAGACCAGCTGTTCCTGAGTACGTGAAGGGCGGCTAGCCTCTCTATCCACGGGCTTGCTTCCTTTTATCACTTTATTGGAAGGGGGATGGGGAGATACCGTAATTCTTCGTCGAATACTGATGTTAGGCATGTGTAGAGGAACTTTCTTCTTTAAAAAAATTTGTTTGGAAAATTATCATCTGTGAAAAGTTTTAAAGCTCCTACGTAATAAACAGACATTTTAAAGCAGAAGTGTAAAAGAGCATTATGCAGTTTCTTTTTGTTTGAATGCACTTAGCGCTTTGACATTTTTGTTCAAATGTTAATGACTTTATCTAACTTTTAATGCCGCTTTAATGCAGGAATAATTTTTTTAACCAAATGTTTTCTGAGGTCACAGTGATCTGGGGTTCAAAAAAATAAATTCTGATTCTGTGGACTATTTTTACTCCCATTAAGACGCAAGCATTTTTTTTTTCCAAAGATCTTAAGTGTTGTTCAAGAAGGCTTAGATCGTGGTTTAATTATTAATCAACAACCATTATTAGCTTGTGCATTTAAAACGGATACTTTTTTAACTTTAAATAAATAATAGGAGCTGGTCTTGAATGGGTTCCATTTGTTTTCCTTAAAAGC
Source organism: Pomacea canaliculata (assembly GCF_003073045.1). Lineage (NCBI taxonomy): Eukaryota > Metazoa > Mollusca > Gastropoda > Architaenioglossa > Ampullariidae > Pomacea > Pomacea canaliculata. Next base: position 20,480,522 of record NC_037599.1, on the reverse strand, counting down.
AAAAACCCGAAATTTGCCAACCTGAAATTTTGTGTTTTTGTAGGTGAGTTGTATCGCTAAGTCGATGAGAATAAATTTGCTTTAGCATTCGATAAAAACGGGGTAGAAGGGTGACATTTGTCTTACCATTCGACCTGAAGGTAATCGGAGCAAATGGATGGACCGTATTTTGTCAGTAGTTTAGTTTATTCTTTGTTACTCCTCGAGGAGCATAGGGCCACAACAACACCTCGCCAACGGACCCGGTTTTGGGCAGTAGTAGTAGTAATAATAATTTTTGTGCCCATAGAGGAAAACTTAACATGCTTAGCATAGAGATAAAGGCACAGTTAGTCAAATACAAATACATACTTCAAAGATGTGATACAAAAGAACTTGAAAGTTACGATGTGCAAATTAACAAAAGAGTGCCACGAAGAGGTAGATTCATGGTGAAGATAAAAGCAGAAGACACAGCTTCTCAGTAGGGAATGTCACTCTAACCTAGTGGGTGGCGCGTGCGGCGGAACTCACCACGGGCATGAGGATGAACTGGCAGCAGAAGCCGATGACGAGGGAGACGGGGTGCTTGAGCTGGCGCTTGACGCTGTCGGTGTCCGTGCAGCAGCCGATGCCGAAGCTGATGAGAATGGCGATGGCAGCGGCGGAGCTGTCGAAGACGAGGTCGGCTGTGCGCTGCTCCCGCACCGTGGTGACGGGGAACTCGGAGGCCGCCACGGCCTGCACGATGTTGGACAGCTTGCCGTTGCTGGCCAGCGAGGCGGCCGTGTCTTTGTCCACCACTGCCACGGACATGGTCACTCTGCCGACGTGAAGAGCCTGTGAAGGAGCATTCACACTTGTGTCAGTGCTAGTCGTCAGCACCTCGTACACAGATCGTTTTGAACAGACGGGTTTGTCTGACATTGATGTAAGGACCTGTCATAAATCCGGTGTGACACGAAACAGATTTATGTAATGACTTCGTAATAACCAACCGTAAGGGCTTTTGTTAAGCACGCCTTGTCACTAGACAGACTAATGTAAGGATTTGTCTGCCGCGCTTGACCCCCAAACCCCGTTTACCATAAATAATCACACGTTTAGAATGCATAAACACGTTTATTACTGTGAATAGCAAAGCGTCTTCTTTAAACCCGAGTTTCGGTTTTTCTTTCTGCGGTTACCACCTTTGGGAAATCACGATCAGAAGAGTAGAGCTCGTTAACCTTCGAATCACATTGTTTATATCACGTCTAGTTTTAAACCAGGTGAGGCATGTGACATCATGGCGAAGAGTGTCTCGGACGTTTGTGAATGGTGAGGGATGAGAAGAAGATTGCGTTAGTGAGTAAAGTGTGCAGGACAGATGATAATAGCACACAGCACATTCCTCTGAGGTTACGGAGCTGGGAGTCTAGCATTTCCAAAGTGTTAGCTTATCCTTTGTAAGCTTTCATCTGTAGTCTGCGAGCGTCGTGCAAATTAGCTTTCTGTCAGTTCTGTGTGTTTTGTGTCCCTTACCCCACTGTTTATTTTGTTCACCATGCTTCTGGAGCTACGACCTCACTTTGTGCCTGACTGGCTGTGTGTACAGTCCGTTAAAAAAGAAAATCGGTTGTTTTTTTCTTTTGACCTCTGACTTCTGTGAATGTTTTCTTCTCATTTGACCTATGAATTGTGTGAACGCTTTCTGTTGCTTTGACCTTCTGACCTGTGTGAATATAATTTTGTCTTCCATCGCGTCTTTCTTGATGGTACCCGACTGCAGCCGGCCTCCTTTTGTTGAAGATATATTTATATCAGTATTGCTGTATATATGTGTGTTTACATATTCTTGTCTTTTAGAATAAAAGACTTCCGAAATATTTGGACAAGAGCGCCTAAGCTCTCAGGTTTTGTGATTCAAGGGTCAGTCATCAAATACAGAGTGTCGTCAGGGAACAGCAGGAGTATTTTGTGTGTCTGTCGACAATGGTCATTGACAGGTCTAGGAGAGTATTTTTTCCGAAAAGACAGTTTAATTTAGCATAAGCTTTTATTTCTACAAAGATGAATGAATAATGCCTTACTACCAGATCTGGAATATCTGTGGAGTAACACATGGTACCAGCTCTCCCATTGGCTGTAGTGTTAATGATGTGAAGTATCTTTTCTGATATTTTGGTATCTGATCATTTTCCGCGCATAGTGATGCTGGCACTGAGTCATTCAGTCTTGATATATTGCTCTTTATAAGAGATATTTTTGTAGTTGTATTCGAGTACGAGTTGGGGGAATATTATCTTGTACTCAGTTCGGCCCATTCACTTGCAAAACATCACCCCCTCTCTCTTTCTCCCCACTGCCCTCCCTACTTCAGAGGAGAAAACTACCGGCTATCGGGTACACGAGAGGCGAGCTGCAAGCGGTCGGTTCTGAAGTGTACTTTGTGGGGTGGGGGAGGGGGCTCAGAACCGGATGTGAAGCTTGTCTTCTGACAGGATCTGAGATCCAGATCATGATAACAGACCTGGCGCAAGATTCCGGACGGGGCTCTAGGCTCCTGTGGACGCCAGACCCTCAGTCGAGCGTCGGTGAATTTGCTGTACTCGGCCGCTCAGCCATAAATATCGGCCTGCCATTTGTTTTAGGAGGTGGGGGAAACATCGATTTTTTTTTTTATTTGTGACTTCTCACTCACACTCTTTCACGCATGCGCGCTCGTTAGATTCGCTCGAATGCACACAGGAGGTCGCAACCGCTCGGGCAATGCGTGCAGAGCAGCTGCAGAAGGTTTGGCGTGATGTATGAGCACAATGTCCTCGGTGGACGCGGCCACCACTGCAGGAAGAGGCGTTAATGTTATAGGTGCCCGCACGGGGGTCTTGGTGGTACCGCATTAAGGGGTGAAAACTATACCTAGGTGGCGCCAGTACAAGGTCATTTTTCAAAATAACATGAATAATTTTCAAAGTTAGCAATCATTGATACAAAGGGGTAGGTGTACGCAAGAGCAGGGAGTAGCAGCAGGGCATTGTCTCAACGAGTTTTGCGGTCTTGCCAGTACCAGAACCGTGTAGCTTGGAGTTTGTATACTCTAGACTACTCTGACTCACAACCTGTTCGTCATCGTTACCCGTACCGTAGCTTCACGGAGTTAGCATTGTCTGGAGTGATGTCTCACAGCCTGCCTGCTCTTTACGCTGTCCTTCGGGAACAGCCGTTAGTAGACCAAACAAGCTTGTCTGTTCTACTTTGGGATACGCGCAGTAGCGGATATGTCCTCAGTTGCTGGAATTCTCGATGTAAATACACTCCTGTTTTGAACATTCTTTAAAGAAACTATCTGTTAAAAATTTATGTCTGTGGATTTCGTAATTGACCTTTTAACCGATCGCGGGCAGGTCCACCACCGCCCGTGCGGAGTGCGATGAGCCGTCTACTACTGGCCACATCAAGTGTTTGACGCATTCGCGACCTGTTTGACGCCATCTCCAGAGACGGCTATCCAGAAAACGTTAAGTCCCTTATCTCCCTTCTGGCGGATACAGTCTGCCATGACAGGGGGGTACTCTTGCTTGATCCGCGTTCAGTCCAGACCAGTGCTTTTCGGTATACTGCAAAACGGCGTATTGATTCCGCGTGCAGCCCAAAGTGTGTTTGCAGTGAATACAAGAATCACAGAATTTCGGGTGCCCGATTTTATCGACCACGCTCCTCTATTTAAGCGCCAAAGTGGCGTCAGTGATTTGGAACTCCCGGAAGTCGGCGCTTCGTCTCCTCGGCTGGGGAAAGACGAACTGTGTTGTGGAGGGGAGGGGGGATTTTGTTACCTCTACAGCTTACAATACAACCGACCTTTACACTTGCAACATGCGACCAGAGCTGCCATCTATCGGTCTACACTTGCAGCGACTAACCGTGTTTAAGAACTCACGCCAGCTACCAGGCACGTACAATCGACGTAAACTGACGTAGATGTAGCATACGGCCTGCTCCAGCAGATAAGCGGTCACGTGTTACTGTCGGTTGGTTGGTCGGTCGGTCTGTCGGTCGGTCGATCCGTCGGTCGGTGTGTGAGGTTCTGTTGCTGATTTGTTCTGCGTTGTACGTAGCAACGTCTTCTGCTCATATATACATGTTATGACTGTGAGTGAACAGAAAAAACACTAACCAACATCACCCAGAAATCAACTGGTAAGTAAGATCTATCGGCCTTCTCTTCTCAGTGTGTTTTTCACATGAAGACGACTTTGAAAAGCGGGTGGAATTACACAGTACACGCAACTGATGACTTTTAGAAGATACCTATTCCAGCATGAGCGAGCAGATTTTTCTAAATTTACAGTGACGAATAAAGACTGCATACAGTATGTCCAACCCCCTTCATTTTTTTTACATAAACAACATCAACAACAGCACTATACTTTTATCATCAGCCCTACTTTGTCTGTCCATTTTCAGATTCTTGAAATATACGGTTTATGGAAAGAAGAAGGTATACAAATTGGCATAACACTTTTGTTCATTTTTTCCTTTCTTTCTTCTCAGTCTGCTTGTTTGCTTGCAACACATGTTAAATATTTAGGTTAATTTTTTACAGTTTAGTTGGTACTCTTCTTACTCTTTTTCTGTGTACAAGTTTGCCCCACGCAAAAAATCGAAGTCAACATTCAGTAACTTAATTCATTTTGTGAGCCTTCATTAGTTTAGTTCGTTATTTTTTGTGGGTTTTTTTTTTTTACCCTTTTTTTTTTTAGTTTTTCCTTTCTCTCTCCCTCTCTTTCTCTCTCACCTTTCTTTCCCCCATGAGCAAAGAAGCGTACCTGTACGGAGAAATTGTGTTGCTGCCCCATCTCCAGCTGCATCACGAGCGGCCTGGGCGCCCGAGTGACGCTGAACACATCGCCACCGTCAGCGCCGACGTCGTCACCGTTGTCATCTCCACCGCCATTTCCATCGCCGCCGACGTAGTCCTGCCTCCCATCGTGGCCCGCAGCCAGCAGCGGCAGAGCGATATGCTCATCGCTGGAAAAGACCATGACCCAGTACGTCGAGGTCTGCCCCCATGCCGTGCTCGTGTCGTCGTAGCGGGTGGTTGTGGTGTCGTTGCCGCTGTCCTCGTCGTCGTCGTCGTGTTGGTAGCCAGAGGTGGGCGTAGAGGACAGGGAGAGAGAACGGGTGGCGCGGAGACGCGTGGTCCGGGTGCAGTTGAAAGAGACGGCCTGCCGCGAGCGCACGCGAAGACTGTCGATGGCCGGCGGGTTCAAGTGGATGCGGAACATCTCATTCTCCGGCGGGGGGAGCAGGTTGAAGACGTAGCGCGGGCCCGCTGCTGACGGAACGCTGCCGGCGCGACCTACCACTCGCAGCCCCACCAGCAGCCACCACAACCACGCCAGCTGCTGCAGCGGGGCCCGACCCTGACGCCCCCAACCAGGCAAAATGACGTCATACCCGGTGGTTCCCCGTCGCATTACGGCAGCTGTTTTCTTGGCGGTCAACGTGGAGACCCTTGTGCTGTGCCAGGGAGGAAGGGATCCACAGTGTGAAAAGTATGAAAGGAGAGAATAACTTTGATTAAAAAAGAAGCCGTGGGCGTGCCGTTTGGAAGAATAAATACTATCATTTTGTGCATGGGCGTATGCCGTTGGTACTAAATTAAACCATCGTGAGCATGTATTATGGGGTAAGTGTGTAGGTTCCACAGCAGTATATGAGTATATGAGACTGCCAACATGAATATAGACACGCCCCATTTGTCAGCATGTTCACTGTTATAGAGCCTGTTCATTCTCGCTTGGAGTACTATATGTTCATGTCTACACCTTGATAACTAGCGCCCTTAGATAATTATTCTGTCGGACCTGTAGGCTTTCCTGTGATAAACGGCGACTGTCATCCAGATAGCAATCATCGGTCAGCCCGAGGCACTGTACGTCGGAGCAGCACTCATCTGGTCGGGATCGGTTACTTCCGGTCTTCATGATGGGCATAGGAGTAGAATAAGAAGCTCCCAATGACCCTTGCCCTGAGGATATTGGAAGAAAACACTTCTTGCCTGCCTCTCATACCAATCGCTGCTAATGACGTCACTGGCACTAGGTAGGTAAGCAATGACGTCACTGGCACTAGGTAGGTGAGCAAACAGTGGATGGGCCACGAGGAATGACAGAAAGAATCGCAGGTTCCTCCTTACTTTCACGAAGCTCCGTCGGCTTTCTTTTTCTTTACGCGAAGGTAGCACAAGATCCCTCCTTATTTACAGGAAGGTAGTACGGAGTCTCGCTTTTTTTGCACAAAGATGGAACTGGGTCACGCCTTAGTTACATGCAGACTCCATATGTAGACTGTCACAGCCATCTTAACGCAGCGCGGGGAATGGAGAACTGTATTCGATGTTATTGTCGCTGTTTTAGTTTTCTTTCACCAAATTCCTTGTTTGTCACGCCACAGTTTGATGCCTTGCTTGTTTCAGAGAATTTCAAGAAATCTATGTCAGTGATTGTTGTTCATTTGCCGACAATTCGCACACGGCAGTTTTGCAGTCAAATGAATGTTTAGTCATTTTTCTACTCATGCGCTCACACGCGAACCACCAAAGTCAGTCAAGCTTGGTCAGCTCTCGGCTTTACCCAGGTAGATCATTGTATTGAGGATATAGTCCATTTCTTACTGATATGCCTAAAATATGCATGTTTACGAACAAAATTCACTGCTGTTACTATTCATAACTATGGAGCTGTAGTATTAAATTATTATGCTTCTAATCTTTATGGGAAGCTTTGTTTGAAAGTTTAAAAAAAATTATAACAGAGAGCCTTACACTCAGAAAATGTTTGAAAGAAGGATGGCTGTAATAGGCAGTGTGTAGTTGTGCTGTTTAACGGAAAGTGTCATCGCTGTATTATTATTATTATCACTTTATGTAATGGCCTGCAAAACGGAAATTTTATATTATTTCTATATAAAATCCTTGCAATACGGTTTAGACTGCCATTATCCTTCACACAGTTTTTTAAAACACCAGTATCCTTCAAAATCAGTTATCCTAAAATTCGTCACACATGGCAGTAAGATTCTTTACGCAACATTTGCACACCGAGATCCTTCAAATGAGGTTTAGACCTATCACATTATTTATTCACAAAGATCCTTCACATACGGATCTTGATACATCATTGCCTTATCACAGGACATCCAAGATAATAAAACCCAGTCACTGATGACTGCTCACGTGGCACTGTACCGCAAGCGAAATGAAAACACTCCGAGTACTCTTGTCACGTGACTGACTTGAATCTGGCATCAGCTTGGTGCCTTTCAGTTCTGGTCACATGGTGCAGCGTCCAGCTTCTATCGTTGGGGGTGAAGGGCCATAAGTCGCTGTTGGGTGCGCCCGCCTTCAGAAGATTGCGTCCCTTGCAGCAGCAGCCTGGCGAAACAGACCTACCCTCCCTCCACTTTTATTTTTTTCCTATTAGAGAGAGGTCTGTAGGGAGAGAACTCGTGCGTCAGACAGCCTGAAACAAAAATAGACAAGGAATATGTGAAGCAGATATGACACGAGAATGCGAGAGTTAATGCCCCTTGTAAAAGGCTGACATTTTGTCGAACGCCATAACACCCACAGCTTTTTTTAAAATAGTACGATTGCCGGATGTGCTTGAGAGCGCTCTGCACGTGCGTGCGTGTTTACATGCTGCCGTGTGCTTCTCGGATCGCGTGAGTATGCATGTGCGAGCGACCGCTTGGTGTGTCAACATGCAAGCGGGATATTGTTTACGATAGTTTCGAGATGCGTGCGCCATGATCACCCTGAGTTCCATCTTCTGTCTCTCAATCGTCGGCTGCCTATAATACTTCCTTGGAGATTTCCTCAGGACTTGGCAACTTACGGGGACGTAGCAACAACACTCCTTTTATTTTTTTCCCTGGAAGTTAAGGACAAGTACGTGTCGTGGATGTGAGAGGGAGTGTAAACTGCGAATAGACGAACTCCGCGCAGTACCGCGGGCGCTGCCAGAGACGGTGCTGTGAGAGGTGCATGCATCCCTGCACTCAGACGGGTCGGTCAGTCCCGTTATAAACACCCGACTGTCATCACTGCATTGAGGATTGTGAAGTGATGGGTTCAGATCTCGGCTAAACGCATGTGTTGCCCTCTCTAGTTATGATGCCTGTTGACAGGACATCCTCTTGGATGTTTTCTGTGGGTACTCTTTGTTCTCAACATGTTTTATCTCTTTTTGAAGTCGCCAGTAGATGCAAACAGTTTCCATCTTCAAGCAATAAAGTGACTAAAGCGTGCACGGAGCCAACCGAACACTTACCAACACAGAACACCCACAGTTTTTAGGAGCACCCGAGGCTGAGACTATCCACCTCGCGAAACTCTCCTCAAAGCCTTCCGACCCCCTTCAATGGCCTAAATCTCACCACACCCGTTGTTTTTAATAACAAAAGACGATTAACTTGTTAACGTATATTAGATTATTCTAGGTGCCTTGTGCTGCAGGATTATTGGCCTCACGCCATCAGCAAATGAGGCTGTCACATCGAGCTAGTGCTGTCTGCGTGTACCATCCCGAGACAAGATCCGAACTGGGAACCCACCGTCCCTGGTGTCTTGACAAGCGCTTTTACCACTGCGCCACCGGGAGATGGGGAGGGAGACAAGGGGGAGAGGGGAGAGAGATAAGATGGTAACAGCGCGGCAAAACTGGAAACACGGACTGTAGATGTGGCCGCTACAAAAGAGGGTAGGTGATGGACGGTGTCGTGCAGACGACGAGTCCAAGATGGCCGCTTGGCGCTGTGTCTGTTTGATCAGCAGGAAATGAGCCATCGATTACGCGGAGAGCGCCGTTTAGCGGCTAGTGATCCTCCTCCACTCCCCGCCGCGGACCCGCTGATTAGTGTGTACTTAGTATTAACCTAGATGCCAACGGCTGGAAAGGTCCGAAGAGGAATACACGACAGGGTGGGGTTGTGAGGTTACGGAAGTCATGTTATTTTTAGACAAGCCAGTATCTTTAGATTCGAATGAGTGTAATCAGTGTAATCATTTCGATTGAACCTACCTCAGTGTAATCATTTTCTTTTCTTCGATCTTCGGATTCGTGATCCCTAGAGCACGTGAGCAACCAACCACCTCGGACGCAGGTCGAGGCACCGTTATTTTAAGTCACACCAAGACCAATTGGTAATTGTGGCAGGCTATTACGGCCTCACCATCAGCCCATTGGAAGAAAGGTTGAGGACCACGACAACAACCCTCCTCTTGAGACTACTGCAGACCACCTTCGTCGGGCAGGTCACAGATGGTCTGGACTGAAGGCGTGGGGAAGGCGCTCAGCATGGGGAGGGGAGAGTGGCTGCCAGGCAAGACTCAAGTGACCAGCTTGTCTTGCTGGCCCTGCTGCTCTCATCGCTGGTGTTGTAAATAACAGGCGCCTAGTTGATTTTCGGTTAAGCCTATTTTACAGCTTCCTTGCGTGCAGAAGTGCATTTATTTTTACTTTTTTGTTAAAAAAAGAAACAGCCACGATCTTACATTCCATGTACAACGTAGCGAAACAATTGGGCAAAAATGTATAATTCGAAATAAAAGTTCTACAGGTTTTGTTATACGCTTTCGATTATCTTGATAACCCAGCAGATGGAGTATGTTAAAAAAAATTCGCATGACTATAATTACGCTGTTAACTCCCTGTCGACTGCACGATAATGCGGCAATTTTCAAACCAAACATTCAAGCTGTAAATGTTTCAAGTCACGATTCAGAATCGGATCATTTTGTGGAGACTGAACTTCTGCACGTGAGCTTCGCTTTTAGTCCGTGTGCGTGCACAGCTTTGCACTGGATAAGGAGAGATTAGTGGCGGTGACGTGCCCCTGAGCCTTGTTCTTAGCATGATTGAAGTTTTAGCATGTTGGCTAGGACGAATCTTAAATTCACTTTTATTTTCGGTTGTGTGGAAACAATTTTAAACACATTTGTCCACAATAATCCGTCCTTGTGGTTTTCCTATAGATAAAAGTCCATTCCTTCCCTTATCCATGGACATCTTTAAGTTCATTATAATCGCCGTAAATCATGTCAGCTTTCTCTCTCCCTTTCCCCACACACTTCCATATCTCACTACATCTTTATTGGTACTTTCACGGACGTGTATAGGTGGATGGCTGGCTGTCTGCCGAGACCAACGCTTAGCCTCTTGCGAAGTTCTCCGCTGTTAGTCTCGGCGAGCCTAAACAATGAATGTAATTAAACCGGAAGCTTTGTATACACGTGCCTCGTTTTAGTAAAAAAATGTGGAAAATAAATAAAAGCAATGACTGTGGACTGTTCCATTTCCATCAGTTTTCATCAGCTGACAGCGCGCAGGCAGGGATCTAATACAGTAACCAGCTTCACTGAAGCGTGAGACTAAGGAGCACAGTCAAGACAAGCGTGCACTAGGGGAGAGCACCCATAGACTGCAGGAAGGTCAGTCAAACAACCTCATGATTGGGTTAGTTCAGCCGCTCGAATCCCCGAGGAGGAGCTCGCCAAATTTGTCTTCGATTTTTCGTCGCGTGTTGAATGAATTTCTCGCTTTTCGCCTTACTTTCCATTAGGACCGACCTCTCTTTCTCTCGTTGTGCGTGCATATGCGCGCGCACGCGCGTGTATGTACATATTGTCATCAGCCAATGAACACAAAGGTCCCCCCTCCTCCCCCGAAGAAATCGCTGGACTGTTCAGGAGAGCAAGACCTTAGTGTGAACTTCATTCGCAGCATGCTTGCGAACACCTCTCTGACATTTAGCCGCACAGACAGCTTACTCTGCTTAATCAAGTTTATCTCTCCTTAGGCCAGACGGCGTGGCCATCGGCGGGCCAGCGACAGTGACCTCTTTTGGCTGGACGCTGATGTCAGCTAGGCTGTGAAGTGTCTTACAGGCACCTGCTTGGGATTCAACCCTTACATTTAATCTACATTTTATAGACCGGGCTGTAAGTGCTGACCCTGGTCAAGACATCTTATCTAATACTGTGTAACCCGGTTCAGCCCTCGGAAGCAAGCGGGAAAATAGACCAACGATGTTTGTAAGCTTTTTGTTTTCACGATGTATTTTTTTTAACCTCGTGTTATGCATTACAAAGATTCCAAGTATTTTGAGGTCCACATTATACAGATGTCAAGCACTTGGTAGTATAGTTTCACCTTCTAGCACTGGTTTCAAAATGTCTTCGCCTTGCTCCAAACGTAATCAAAAGTAATCGTATTAGTTTTCTGTCGTGTGAAAAAAGAAGGGGAACTTGTAACTGCTACGACGTGAGGGATAGAATTGGGCTTGTGAAATGCTTTCCTAAGGTCCTAAGACTTGGCGAGGGGAAGAAAAGCTACCGCAGTAAAGAGAGAGGGGTTGCATGTCCTGTGTTGGCTCCAGGAAGTGGATCAAAGAGCAGCTTACAAAAGAAACTTGAGGACAGACCTTTTGAGACCTTGGTAACAGGAAGAGTGATAACTCTTCCCTTGGCACAGCTGTCACGTTCTGCTAGAACTATTGTCGATGCCTAACTCTAGAATGCGTTTATTTCTCCACTCACCAGAAATTCCACATGTGCAATATTGGGCCTTGTTCATCCGAAAAATAGTGTCAACTATGCGGTTATGTCTTGCATGTAGGTCATGTTAAAGTTGCCGACCATAGTCACACCTTTGAAGATGTGTATCCACGATTACCATCGGAAGAGTCTGTAGCATATGAGATATGATGAAAAATGGGGGCTGATGTAGCTAGGAGACACAACCCAGCACTGAACCACTTCACGGCCTAAGCTGAGCATAATGTACGTAGCGTCATCCTGGCAATTACTTGGTCAACAGTCTGAGAGTAAATGTCACGTGATGACCAGTCGATAGACGAAGCCAGCGTGCTACACGGATAACGGACATCACATGAAATCCGACGTCAACGGGCATCCAACGGCGAAAGCCTGCTTGATACGGAAACCGCTTTGAAGGTTTCAGGCGCGGGTCGTGTTATAGGATCGAAAGTCGTGATGTGATGTCGAGGCTTGGCGAGCAGTGTCTGTCTCCCGCTGTGAAATCGTCTACTCCCTCATCCGACTAGCACCGTTCTGAGCTGTGCCGCATGAGTGGCGGCGGGAGGCTGTCGCGCAGCACTCTGCATGATACGTGGGGATTCTCACGGGACATGCACTTGTTGGCCGTACAATGGATGTACAGACGGATGTAGGTAGGTCATGAGGTCTGCGGCCCCTGGACTGGTGGTTGTTGGTAGTGTGGAAGGTCACTGTGTTGATCGAGAGAGTGAGTGAAAGCAGCGACGGGAGTAAGTTCGATCTGGAAGTAAGGTCGGGGAGGTCAGATTCTGTCGGTGCCTATTTCAGTCTACCAAAAGACTAACTCACTTTTCCCCGCCATCCAATCGAACGCCCATCCATCACAGGCTTGACGAGACTTAACGAGGGAGTGAATAAATAACAGTTCTCAGAGGATCACTTGCATGGAGTTATTTGTTGCCAGATTCCATTCAAGTGCACGACTTTAACGAGCGCACACAAGATATAAGGATGCCATCGGGACGACTTGAATAATTACTTACACTGTTATTGCTTCCACTGTTAATACAAAGTCTCCAGTCGAAACAGAGGAGGTCAAGCGCCTAGTACCAAGATGACGACACAGTGTCTCGTCGAAATGTAACGCGTAGAGGTAACACAACCGACAATACATTACGTGTCTATACGCTGTACTGTTGAAAATTAGTGGCCAAGCTATCACAAGTAAAGCGCGGATCAAAGTTAAGAGAAAGGCAAACAGGATGCAAATAAAAGAAAAGGAACCTTGGCCAAGGACTTTATTCTAAGCTTTGTGTACAGGTAGTGAATCCTCAATAGATTTACGTATTCCTTAGAACACAGAAGCTGAGCCAAGCTACATTTTTTATTACACGCATTTCGCATTCCTTGGACAAATGTTCCGCGATTCCGATTCACTGACGCCACGAAAGGCATTTAATGATTGAATAAACTCTGCTCAGTGAAGGTGGCAGGGCGAGAACATTACTTTAGCCGATAAAAATTCAATTTTTTCTCTATCGAACTTGGGAAATAAATAAGCCACAAAACAAGCCAGCTTGGAGCAGTGTGCAGAAGCGTCCATAAAACATTGTCAGTACCACTACAAGAGATCTTCCTCAACGTCGCGCTCTGCCTGGTATAGAAAGGGAGATCCTTTCATTCTGCAGCAAGCGAAATGCACAATGTCTACGTTGGAACAAATGATAAACTAGATGTCTGGGGGATGAGGCGGGATATGAATTTGGAATGAAAGCCTTCGAGACGCTCTTTCAAGCAAGGTCCAACCACTTTCTGCCCCTTTTCATTCGTCTGTGCATTCGTATGTGTGTGTATGTGTGGTGTTGTTCATTTGTTTGTGTTTGTCATATAGCAAAGAAGTTCGATTGCATCGGCCTACAAAAACACGGCTGAAAATGTGCGTAGAGCCAGTTTACATGGATGTAACACAGATTATGCAAAGTCTCAGCGGGAAAACTCGCGATGACGAAAGGAGTGGATGAACAGGTTGAGGGTGGAATGGGGGAAGTTTGCGGAGGGAAAAGGGCAGGGTGGTTGACATGCTGAAGGGGAGACTACTGCTATGCGTGCAGGGCGGAAGCAGGTACACGCAAGTCAGAACATTTCTTTACAGCCACGGGTCCAGCATTTCATTCATCATTTCTTCTCGGGAAGAGAGGGCATAGTCTATGTAGACGCCGATAAAGGAGGTATTGATTACATTCCATGGCGATTGCACCAAACAGCTCGAAGGCTTCTTCGCAAACACTGCCGCCGGCGACGGCGGTCCGTTTACACCTGCCGCTGACGTCACGCGTCCTACCTACCGGCCAAGGTAGGCGCTCGGTCAAGTGCTGTGCTGTTTGCTGCTTTTCACGTGCTGCTATCTGCTGTTTGCGTGATGTCACAGAATGATTCGCGTAAAGATACAGGGAAAGCTTTTCTGCTTCTCACCGCCGTTTCGGAACATCGTACTTTGCGTGGAAATTGTTCGATGCCTTATGTATAATAGTTGCATCTTTTTTAAGGCAGCTGGAATGCTGATTTTATTTCAAACGACGTAATTCGGATATTTCCCGTTAAGTCAAGCTATGTCGTCATCTCGCAGTGCTGACGTCAGGCGATACAATCTCTGACGTCACATCAAACCTTAAACGTCATAGCCATCAACGAACTCTTGGCGTCGAGACAAACAAGTGGTCGGCAGCGTCACCTCTCCATTGCACGCACGTAGGTGCGGAACTGTTGTTGTCTGGCGTGCACACCTCACACCTCTCCATCCCTAGGGGCAGGAAGTGTTAGGGTGATAGCTCAGTGCTAAGGCATGGAACCATTCAAAATCAGCCGGTGATAAATTTGGTCACATGGTTCAAAATTCAACTCTTTTATGCCTCTTCTGTTAGACGTTTCAGACAAGCTTCGTGTAAACGTTTAGAATTGTGAGATGAAGACACTTTACTTCCACTTCGTCAAAGACACTTTTCGGCCAAAGTTTGGAGGAACGTATTTATTTGTTTTTAGAGGACTGCGCCTTTTACACAATTTTCATAGTATTTTCATATTAGTAAGCAGGAACATTTAAAGTTATCCTGCCTCCCATGTTGTTCTCAACAAGCAAGATACCCAGACTTCAGCTTATGACAGCTACGTAAATATATTCAAGAGAATACATAAATAAATACCTGTCAATCTTGTTCCAGCTTGACTTCAATTTTTCCAGAGACTGCTTTGAGGGCTTGTTGGAGCCAAGGTAGATGGTTGACATTACAGCCAGTCCAAGTCTTGGGGAGGACGAGATGCGCGTGGCGACTGGCATTCCGACACGTGCACGCGATGCACAGGGTGGGGTTGTATAGCAGGTGGGCGTAACTGGGCGTGCCCGATCATCAGCAGGTGCCACGGGTCTGTGCAGACCAAAGCGCGAATATTGTCAGGTCACACCTGCTGCCAGTCATGTAAACTTGATCCATCCATTTTTCTCACAACAGATGTCCTGTTAGCTAGGGTGTAAGTGGTTGTGCCAGGGATGTGGCAGAGGTACATTGTTGCGGGGTTACTAAGTCTCAAAACTCTCCTGTTTTTTCCTCCCTCACAAAACCTCCATCCCCTTCCTTCCTTTCACTTAGCGAGAAAGCACTCTTAGTAATATTAGACAGACTAGAAACTAGGGGGAAGGTAGTAGAGAAAGGAAGGGCTGGGCTACTTCAGTTGCTGGGGCAATGAACATAGGACCGTCGTGGAAGAAGTGGAACGACCTTAGCGTTAAGTAGAGAATAATGAACTCGTGGGATTAACTGGTCATCTCAGCGCATGCTTGCGGTGGCAAAACGATCGGCTGGTCATGTGACAGCATGCTTATCTTAGCGATAGGCTGAGTGCAGAAGCTGCTTACCGACATATTTTCGTCCGCAGCTGGCCTACAAGTGGACATGATGGAAGAGGAGAAATAAATCAGGACATGACGAGTGCAGTAAGAAAGTTCTGACTTTGCGTAACACTAGACCATACTAACATAACCTACATACCTTAGTCTATTACCGTGACCTTCCGGCCCCAATTCGTGACACTAGGGTGAGACTAACCGTATATTTCTTGCTTGGCCGCCCACATGTGTTACACTCCTAATGGCAGTAAGCAAACAAGCAAGTAATAAAAGAAAGAACAATAATAATAAAAAGAAATCGAACGCACGTCGTTCAACTGTTAATTGTCACCACGCTGTGGCCACAATGGCTAGACGGGAAAGATGGCCAGCTTGTGGCGAGGGAGAAACATTTTGAGAAAGGCTTGTCAATCATGTAGAAAGACATTTGAGAAATATTGATCTCGTTACTATAGTGACGCATCTACAATCATCAGTGAAGAGTTTGGAAGCAAACACTTTTTACCATGTCGTAGCACAGCCTTTCTCTCAGTCCATTTCTGTTTCTTTGTCTATGGTTTCCTTGTATTTGTTAGCCACTGAGCATGTTCAAACAGCTCTTTAACAGACCATCACAAAGGGGGGAAGGTGTTGTATAATTTTCGTCAGCAATGATATCTGGACAGGTACACAGGTATTGTGTGTAGTCCATGTGAGTCCTGCGCTGTACCTGAACTGGCAGTAGGTGAAATCTAAGAGTTTATAAGTAACAGTCTGATATTATTTTTACGCCTATATTAGTGTTCGACAAGGTGAGCCAGGTGCGAGCTGTTGGACTCCTTTCTTTTCAACGCATTGGCGTGTTGCGTGTTGTCAGCCATTAAGCCGCACCACTGACCCATACACACCATTGGTCCCAAAATTCCCCATCAAGTCCCAGGCTGTCGAAAGTATCAGGGAGCATGTCGTGAGCCCTAAGCATGTATATTTTCCGCACTATTGGGGCCATAATAGCCTTATGTTCATAGCTCTTGATAGCTTCAGGGATAAACTTGGGTCTAGAAGTCATTGGGCCAGTATTGGAAGTGATCCTCGTAAAATATGTCAAACATATCACAGCCATGACATCATTCGGTGATGAACTCTTGTATAGGAGGGAAGGGCAGAAAGAGTGTTATGTTCGTTAAAGGTATTCTAAAGGCAAAATAAAACTGCTTAGAATCTCGTAAAGAGTAGGATCAGTTTGAATCCCGTCTACTTTCATGTGTAAAATGTAATGTAATGTGTAAAAAGTTGAATGTTTTATAGGATGCTGTGTTTAATAAGAGAAATGACACGGGACTCTTTCATTTGCTTCAACGAAGTGTCTTTCTCAGATTTCTTCGCCAGTCGAAGACCGTGACTTTTGAGTAACAGTTCGAGCACTTCATTGACGCCACAATCATGTCCTGTCTGGAAGGTCTGATCTGATTGGTGAGGTCATGAAGTCTGAAACTGATGGGGGTCAGAGTTTAACGTTTTTCCTGTTAAAGCGAACGGGAATCCGAGCGATCCACGTGAACAAAACGACATTTGCGGAGGGAGGAGGAAGCGCCACTTATCATGTGCGGAAGACATGCGCTGTAATTTGCCGTTTACTGCCAGAACACAAGGGTGGCTTAGAGCGCCAAAAAGGCCGATAAGAGAAAGGTGGATATACTTACACAGGCGAAAGACGGTTTGATGGACTGTTAGCACCTGCGCCTTGCCGGGAATGCGTACAGGTGACCTCAGCAGAAGCCGTGCTCCTCCCACGAACCTTACTCCACAAGCCCACTCACCGCTTTTTATCCAACACCTGGAGCGCAGGTAGCCTGTTAGCGGCACGAAGACGCTTTGAAGTCTGCTGCTGAACACCAGCGCCCGGAAGGCGAAACCAGAAAGTTTGGATCTACCTACCACTGCGCCACCAGGCCTCCTGTCATCCCCCCCGTCCGGCACCAGGGAGGGCTGCAACTAGCATGGTGCTTGCTACTCTCCCCGTTCCTTCTTATACGTCCAGAAGCGGAACAAGATGTCGGCGTGTCTTATGGTGCTTGCTGGGCGGTCCGTCCGTTCGTCTTGAGCTCGGCGCTGGTCGCGGGACGGTGAGGTGGCGTGGGCAGGACTGGTGAAGTAGCAAACACCAATCAGCATAATTACTTTTCACACCGTCTTGTGGACTGATCTCGTACTGGCGTTTCCAGTCACCTGACCTCTTGCGCTCTGCTCCTCTCTTTTCCCCACACGCTTTTGTGTGTGTATGTGTGTGTGGTGTACACGTGTCCACGAGGATGCACGTGCGTACGGGCTACGTGTGTGTGTGTGTGCGTTCACCTGCGTTCAACCAGGAGTCTGCATGCCAGCGTAACGGGTCTTATACTGCGCGTGCAATGAGTGCTTCTTGAGTGTGCGTGCGTGAGATGAAGAGAGCGGCGTCATCGATCTATGCTGGTGTCCCAACTAAGATTTCTATGGCCATTGTCTATAAAACTCGCAGACATTTCTCCTCTACAACCCAGTTTGAAAAGTCTTGATTTTCTCTCTGTCTACTTATTTCATTATGTTTAGCGAAACTTGCTTTGTGTGTGTGTGTGAGTGAAGACCTTCCATCTTTTTTCCGGATTCCTTCAACCGGCTGACTCCTTTGTAGTGCAGCTAGGCGTGTCGATAATGTTTGAAATTGGGACACTTGTCAAGTTCCGCCTGAGACCGGCCTTCTTCGACTTGATGCCGGGCCTTTGAACTCCAACACGTTTTGCAGCTTGCATTCTTTCTTAAAGGGCAACACAAGCGCCCAGCGAAAATGGCTGGAAGGAGAACATAAAGTATCACAGAACTTAGTCCAATTGTATTTTATAACTAAGAGGCACGAGAAATGTTATACAGTGATACCTCGGTTCTCGAACGCCTTGACTTTCGACCAAATCGGTATTCGACCAGGAAATTCGAGAAAATTTTGTCTTGGAATCCGAACAAATATTTGGAACTCGAACATCCGAACGTCCGAGATGATCCGAATGGCGTTCATTCGGCCCAGCGCGCCTTGCTTGCGTCATCAGTGTGAGTGCAGAGAGAGAGAGTCACGTTTTTGTGGAGAGAGTCATGAAATGTGTGCAAAATGGGCAGAAATCGCAAATTTTGTTGAACAACATCACCCTGATAAAGTGGTAGCAAATAGAGCAGTTAACATTTTTAATGACAATGTTATGTCCACTTTCCGCAAAATTTTGCAAAGGAGAAAAAAAACAGCAAACAATTGACAAATTCTTCCGTAAAGAAATCAGACAAGCAACTGCAGAGCAAGATTCTGATTCTCCTCAGCAAAAGATACAGAGAACAGAAACACCCGAAGAGCAGTTACCCTCTGTTTTTATTGAAGAGGACAGGGGAGTCAAAACAATAACCATCCCCCTTCCCTCCTCCCTCCACATTCATTCCCTCCTGCCATAAAGTTTGGTACAGGTACAGTAAATGAAACACAATTTACTGTACTGTACAGTACATTTTTTGTTTTGTTTTTGTTTTTTGTTTTAATAAATACACTTTTATTTCTTATTTCTTGTTGAGACTCATGTTTATCTACATATTATATACAAATTAGGCCAGTAAATAGGCATTTTCTGGGGCTTGGAACGAATTAATCCAGTTTCCATTATTTCCTATGGGTTTCATTGCTTCGGTTCTCGAACAATTTGGTTCTCGACCGTCCTCCCGGAACGAATTATGTTCGAGAACCGAGGTATCACTGTATTAATGTTTTTCGCTTAATCACACCTAGATTTGTTGAGAAAGCAGGATGTGACATAAGGGAAGTATTTCTAAAAATAGCGTCGTCTGTATAAGCTGAATTTATAGAGGAAAGATGCCATCCCCTGTAAAAGAAAACAGATCAGGACGCGATGTGTTGTTGCTGAATGTTCTCTTCGACACCCAGAGTAAGTTTGTGCTCATTGTCATTCATAAAGATACTGGCTACAAACGCCAGTGGATTAACTTTGTTCAGAGATGTGTATATACAGATCTCTGCTTCGTTCAGTGTCTTGTGAACATCTTCCCCACACCGTACTCAAGAATTTGCTCAAAACATTTCAAAAACATTGTTATACAGTCACTTATACAGTACAAGCAAGTCTTGGACTTTCAGTAAAATGAAGAGATCTTCATTCTACAGCAGTGCCAACTGTACATAAGCACGATCTGTTAAAACCATATATATATATAGATAGAAAAATTAAATCCGCCCACTTAGTAACAGAATCAATAATAAAATAACGAATATTGCAATGACCCTCATTGCTGCCCATTAAATTTTGATCTCGAGAAGATTTTCTTAATGCCGATATTTGAAGACATATCTTGAAAAATAAGCATAATTATGTACTTATATTTTGGGATTTATTATTTTAAAATAAACTTAACACGACCATGAAAAAAATGTTGCATTTGTGTTGCCCTTTAAACTGCGTCACTTGTTATTCTTCAGGATGGAGATATCAATAAAACACGTGATCGTGAACACTTCAAAGCCCGAGGAGGCCATTATATCGGACAAGCGTGATTCCAGGAGGATAAAAATGTTATTTTTGAAAAAGGTAATTTCATTTAGAACATGTAAATCACGTTTCTCGAGTTTCCCCCTAACTCTACAGTTGACGCTTCAATCATTTTCAGCGTCGCGCGTCGTCTTGGCAACGACAGCAGAGGGTGGAAAAAGTGTCACGTGAGGTAGGAGATGCTGGCGGTGTGGGCACGCATGCGCAGTGACCTCATAAGGCGGACTACCACTACACACGCAAGAGCGTAGAGCTGCTTAATAATAGATGAGGCTGCGTGATGACACGGGCCCACATCGCAATGGGTGTCACGTGGTGTCTGTAGTCAGGTCCGTGAGAACCTACCCGGACCTACCCGATGCTCCTGATCGCGCATGTGCGTACAGTCCAGTCCAATGACCTGTAGTGAGCAAAGCTTCTTGGCAGTTATTGTCCAGTAATTCCTTCCTGAAAGACTTGTTTAACTGGACACATCGGCCAATAGATGACGGTGGGGATTGTGCACATGAATGTCATATAAAAGATTAGTCAGCCAGGTAGTTGCTTAAGACTAAATTCGCTTCCGGCTTGCAAGGCCCTTTAAGGTAAATCAGATTACGTTGGTAAACAGGAAGTCAACCCTTGTTTCGTCAGAAGTGTCACTCTCCACAATGATTACTGAGTGAACATCTCTTAGAAACACTTCTACTAAATTATGGCATGCTAAAAATACACGTCGTAGGAGTTTAACGCAATGACAAGGGAGGTTGGGGGTGTATCAGCTAAACACAAGGTTTGGAATCGTATTTAGCTGATCTAGCTGGGGTAGCTTGCTCCATTATCTTCACCCTGTTCCCGCTTCTTTTCTAATTAAAGTAACAGCATTCAGTAACCCAGGGAAAGACCAAGCAGCTGAAGACTACTGCAACCTCAAAGATGCTCTGTAAGAGCCTGGTCTGAAATTCATTCATTCAATCGACTGTTTTGTCAGTCGTTAGATTATGAATGAACGAGTGAATGAATACATGTACGCCAATGGATATGTCTGGAGTGCAGTAGTCTTGTGCTGCTGGAGGTTGACTTGAAAAGCAAATCATGGGAAGATGGCGAGGACAGTGCTAATGCAGGGGGAGGCAACTCACAGGAAGTTGCTGAAGGAAGTTATCGGCCCGAGGCCCGAGTTGTCGGACAGATGGTGCGGCTGGCAGAGAAGTGTTTGCTCCCTTGACTCACTGTATCGATCTGCTGTTCTGTCCAGCGAGGGGAAATGATTTTCTTGTCCTCCCCAACCCCTGTCCCCTCCATCAACGACACTTTCCCCTTTCGTTTCATCTTCCCGGCATCCGCACCTGTCTTCCTTGACGTCTAAATTAAACACACACCAGGATGCCAGACTTGGTACAGAGTCGTTGGTCATAGTGGTCGCCGGCTTCTGACCAGTGACAACTCACTTTTCTGATCTTCTCCAATGAAAGTGCCAGTGTTCCAGCCCCAGACAGCATCACCTTGGGTCTGTTTATGTCGGAATTCACAGCTGATATTAACGATGGTGACGATGATAAATCTGTAATAGTAATAACATAACAACGATGGTCGTAACGTGATTAGAAATTTTGTTTAGCATGATGAAAGTAGTGGACTTTGAAAAATTCTATTTGCCGTATGTTTAGGTGTTACCTGCCAATAGGAAGAAGCATTTGACTCTCTTTGGCTTGGTTGTAAGTGAATTCGATTCTGGAACCAGTGTCTAGAAAGCTCTCTTCCCTAGTCCACTCAGCAGCTTTTTTTTTATATGAAAAAACAAGTTGTTGATTTATCACAAACTCAAGCTGATGGAACGATAAGGTCCTAGACATGGTGAATCACTTACTACCTCTATTGTCAGTAGACCTCAAGAATTTTGCTTTTACGTTTATATTCAAACCATGGTACATGACTCGCCGTTTCCTTGGATTTGATCCTCAGCTAATGTATTTAATGGCACTTGCAGGCAGTGAGCCATCACTTCGATACCGCGCTGGTGTTGTAAACATTCCGCGAAACCACAGCCGCCCACCGGCAAGGTGCACGCTGCACGCCCGGGTGTCTGCAATGCATGTGGTGTCTGCATATAGATGTGTGTGTGTGCGCGCAGTCTGCACGCGCTGGTCGTCAGGTGGCTGGCGTGCAGCTCTGGGAGGTCCAGGCAAGAGTTGTCTGTCTCGTGATCTTTGCCTCGAGTGCGCCCTCTTCATATTCTTGACGATCTTTGACATTACTGAAAGTTCCCTGACGGTGGAAGCTACTTTGATTGAGAAGCCGCTGGCAGAGGTGGGGAATTACCGGTAATGGAAAATGCAGCTGCTGCACCCGCACCTGAACCATTCAGCCCACTGCTTTAGCCTGTCACACACGTGTTCATGTGGGACCAGAATTATAATGTGCATTTGGACCAGAACTACAGTGTGTGTATCAAACCAGAACTACAGTTTGCATGTTGGACCAGAATTAAAGCGTGCATTTGAACCAGACCTACTTAATGTGTATGCTCGGGTTGCGCATACTATCAAATCACTTATCTACCCGACCAGTCATTCAACCCAAGCACAGGTCATCCCATTCAACACATACGCTTGTCAGCTCAAGCTCTTGCTGTATAGCCCGATGTTTCTACTCTTTGGCCCACCTTTCTTGTTGTATGGAAGTTTATTGCTCACTCCTGTCATACTCATTCACCGTCCCATTCAGTAGTTCATTTATTTGTGTATTCTAAATTTCTTTTGGAGGAAGATATTTGGTTTGTTTACTTATTTACACTTTTAAATATAATACTTAAGCAGAGTTAATTAGTTGTACTATTTTCAGAGTTTTAAGTACAGTTCTGTTACAAAAATCAGACAATAAAAATCGTGAATATTGTTCAGAAGAAAAAAAAAAAGAAATATCGAGAAGGAAAGGACAAAAAAAAAAAAAAAAAAAAACAAACAAAAAACAAAACAACAAAACAAAACAAAACAAAGCAAAGCAAAGCAAAGCAAAGCAAAACAAACAAACAAACAAAAAAAAAACCAACCCACACAAACAAACATAAAAAAGAAAACAAAATGACACCCAAAACGACTCCCTCCTTTTTCCTCACTCCCATGATGGTCAAGCTGGTCTGCGATGTGTGACATTCATTGAACATTTCCCCACCCCTCCCAGCTGCGTGTGCACGGTGTCCGGCAAGCTCTCAGCCTTCACCAGCAGACTCTCTAGTCACGAGAGATAACCAGAAGCTGAAAACAGCATCATGGGTAACTGTATGTGTGTGTGTGCGCGCGCGCGCGTGCATGTGTGCTTATGGGCATGCGTGTACTTGTGCGGGTAGCGCCTAGGTCAGACGAGGCCAGGTTGAGGCCACCATGTCCATTAAGAAACCAGCATTGCTCATCAGAGTGAAACAGCTTACACCAGCCCAGGGGACCACCGCTCTATTTTCGTATAACTGAACTGGAAAGAGCCCGGACGACAGGGCCAGGGGGAATTTCCCCCACCACTTGCAACCGCAGGCGCCTGTAATCGTTGTTTTGATTGAGGTATGCATCTTGGTGGCGGAGGTTTTTTCCCAACCCTCTTTTTTTTTTTCCTTTTTGGGAGGGGAGAAATGTTTGATGGGAAGGGCAGAGGGCAAGTTGCACAGAATGTTGTCTGTCCTCAAACTAAGATGCAGCGCCATCTGGGATTACGAGTATTCTGTAAACAGGTTGACTTAAGTCATTATGCTGTGGATTCTCGCTTAGAACTGGCTGAAAAAAAAATCGTTTCCCAAAAGTGTCGATTCCAGATGATAACGCCTCATTTGACATCCCCATGTTCGCTTATCGTCTTTTCTATTTCCGGATTAGTCCCAAGGGTTATTTCTGAAATGGAAGCATGGCAATGGCATTTGTTTCGATTAGTAGACGAAATCGACAATGGAGAGAATGTCATGAAGTTCACTTTGAGTTGAAACTGTGCACTGTAACAACGCCTGTTTCTTGGTGCACAGTTTTACAATGAAGATATTGGAAATTAGTTTAATATTTAACATTTAAGTTAAAATATATGATTATTAACTTTTCACAACCTCTCTCTCTCGCGCGCGTTCTAGTCAGAAGAAACAGTGGGGATGCCAAGAGAATCGCCATTCGCCAAGATCCATTTTGTCAATTGTAGTTTTTCCTGCAGTTCGTGTAATGAGTTTTCTCCTGCTTTTTTTTAAATTAAAATTTGTCAGACTGTTGCTCTACATGTTGTGTAGCTTTTTGTGGGTAAGACTGAGAGAGAGACAACCAATGTGGAAGTAAAAAAATGAGCAAGGTAGAAATATCATAATCACAGGGATTAGTAACAAGTCCGCGCTTGCTCAGCTGCCTAGTAGTCCTCCCATTCAGTACAGGCATGCAATATTGTTTCTGCCTCGTGTGTTTACTCGTCACGTCTCGTGGGCGTGAATCCCACGTAGTCTTCTCTGCAGGTTGTGTAGGACATGTAATTGGTCCAGCGCGGCTTGCTCGATTTGTTCAAGCATTGCATGTTGGCTCTCTCCATTCGTCTTGATCGCCAATGGCGGGGCTCGCCGGGCGCCATTACAACTGACTGACGACGCTTGCACTCAACCCGACGCTTCACATTTGTCTCGCTTTTGTTAAAGCTGTTCATCATCCAAAGTCCAGCCTTGACCCTCTTCATCATCTTTGTCGTCGCCTTTCGTCTGAGTTTCCTTTGTGCCTCTACCAGCCTGTTCAGCCCTTATCACTGTATGTTTTGTGGCTATGCGTCCGTGCATTTTTATGTATAAACGAGAGAAAGTCCACTGTCAATATCACAGTGTTCATGGAGGGCAAATAATGGACTGTGAGCTGTTTGTCGTAAGGGAGATAATGTATCAGAAGTTTGCGAAACATTCTGGATCGAGTAAGTGGTTAGGTGCAACCACAACACAAGCAACCACCATACGAGCTCTCCTCACTAAAACGATACGATTTTGTTTTCACCATGACTAAGCCGGTGAATGACTACATAAACGAACAAATGGACAATGAATGATTAAATTAGCTAAACAAATAATGAAAAATATGAAATAATTGTAGAAACTATGCAAAGTTTGAGAAAGAAAATCAATCTTCGTTATGAATTATATTTCTTTGAACGGTGATACCATTGATGAGCATTAAGCGTTTAAAGTTGGGTGTGAAATAAATATGAGAGCATTCAAATAGTGTTAGAGTTTATATCAGTGTGTAAAATAATCGTAATATATTAACTGATACAGGTTTTCAAGAAAATCGATCACTTGATTTAACATTATATTTTATTGCCTGGAAAGTGGAACAGTTTGACAAAATATGCAGTATCCTATTGAAACAATATTTACAGAAGTTCAGTCATCGGAAATTTCGTGATGATGAATGCGATGATAAGGAGGAGAAGAGGTATGACTGTTTCTTGTGTTTCACTGTATTCATAAGTATTCAGTGACGTCATCCATTCTGCTTGGACTAGGGCAGCAACCGCCACCTTGCAATGAAAAACACTTGCAGGGCGCTGTTCTCCAGTGTGTGTTTATGTGAGCATGGTCATTGTCTCTTGTCTTGTGCTTGAAGCATTTTTCTCCCGTCAAGCTGTAAATGTCAAGACTCTGCACTCCATCCGCAGCCGACCATAAACTTCTGGTTTTTTGTTTTTTAATACCAGGGTTTGTGCGATTCAAGAATTCCCGTTTCTTCTGTTAGAGGACAGGGGAGAGAAAGAAGGAGATGAAAGCAGAAAGCAGAAGATAGGAAGAAATGGAATTGTAAGGAACAAAAAATAAAACGGAACAAAGAATGGCTTACCGTTATTCCATTTCATTAGAAAAAGTGCTGATGCTGCAGAATACTTTGTAAACCTAGGGGAAAAAGTCAGAAAATAGTTTGTTTAAACTGTTACAGAAGTGAAAGAAATTGCGAGGTGAAGAAATGCATGGAATTAAAAATATAAAGAATTCTGTTTGGGGAAAAAGGCATTCCATTAGATTTCAAAATATTTGATTTGGTTAATGAAAACATGGCCGTCTATTGGAACCAGAAGGTCGACGTCATTCCTGTGCTGCAATGTGTTTGTTCTTCCAGGGTGGATGAAGGCCCACCCGACGATTGGCAGGATGACTGGGGCGGGAAGGAACCTACTGTGTTTCGTCATTCTCTGTGTACAGGTCCCTGCCTTTTGTATATTAAGCGGAGGCTGGATAAACCAGGATGGTGCCAGGCTGAAGAAACCGGTGTACCGTTGTTTCTTTTATTTTGCTTCCTTTTGCCATTCTGTAAGCAGTCTCTGGGGACCTACTTCTTTTACCAGCCAGAGTTTTCCGAAGTCTTTTTTTTAAATCCTATTCGGCACGATTGATTTGTTTAGGTAAAAGGGAAATCTGGCATCGTTGTCGGTAACAGGTTTGTTACTGATGACTAGGTAGAGGTCTTCGTGACATTGTGGATAACACTGTTGTGCTTGGAGAAATGCAGCTTGGAAATTACAGCTGTCATTGTTTATTAAAGCTGCCAAGATGTAAATAAAAAGGATACGTGTGGAGAGTGGTGTCTTCAGAGCAGTAATGCATCAAAGATTGTTTTGGGTCTCGTGTAGTATTGGAACTAAAATCGGAAACTGTGCTTTACTTTACATGAAACCAAACCGTTATTAGATGAGCAAGAGATGCTGGAAGATGACTCGCAAAGCTCAAAGTTCGGAGAGAGTAGTTAAACTGTATCTGGACATTGTGGAGGCTGTTGTTCGGCAGACTCTGGACATTATGGAGATTGTTGTTCAGAAGAGTCTGGATATTGTAGAAACTGTTGTTCAGCAGGAAGGTTATTTTAACGAAAGACGATTATGAGCAAGCAGAGGAGCATTTCTTTAAAGTGCTTTTTGAATGAGTCTAGTTCATTCAGTAACATAGCCTAGAAAATCATTTATAGATTTTACTACTGGGTAAACGAGTTATATATATTCTGTTGGCCCTTAAGTAATGTGATACCTCAACTCAGTAACCACAGCTAAACTAGACAAGACAAGATTTTGGGGAGCACATTTTATGGTAGGGATTTTTAGTTGTTTCAGCCTGAAACATCCTGTGCATCTTTTTTGTGGATATCCATGTTTTGTTTCTCAAGAAGGCCTGGGCTCAGCTGCACAACACATTTCGAATTTCGAATATTTAGTCTAAAAACAACTGCACTCCGCTTGTATTCAGCTTAAAAGCAGTTTCATAAAAACACTTCTAAATTGGCTTCTACAAAACAATTTTAAGGTCTTGTTGTTCACTTGAGCCCTGTGTTCTTGACATGATCTCAGCTGTCTTCTTTAGAGTTTCTGCAGGCTCATGCAGTTTCCGCTGTAGGGGGTTTGTTATTAGCCGGATGGTCTTTCACACAAATTTTTCGAAACCTTAAAAAAACGGTTGCTACAGAACTCGTGCATAACACTTGCGCATGCATCGGAGATTCGCTTGTTCTGGACGAAAAACAGTCTCTTTGCTGAAGCAGACCCTGTCTAAATTTTATTACAAAACTTTCAGAATTAATTAATATTTATGCAACTCTAAAAACATCAAAAGATTGCATCATAACCTTTCACGAAGCATCTCATAACTTCTGCTATATATCAAAAACTTGCTCAAAGGAAATAATTCGTACAGTCCAGTCCTGAACAACAACATTCTCCCTTGGCACGTGGATTGAAATGTAAACTCTCGACATAAATAAATTCTTGCAAATACGAGTTTACTGGCTATGAAATCATCACAGAGAAATGACACGCTACAAGTCCAGCGAATTTCTCGAAGTTGTCACTGGACACTTTAAGTTCTTTTAGTACACACAGTAATGGTTGAGTCACCTCTGGGGGTTAACATAGTTGCTCCTGCCCTGCACAATAATGATGTCGCATTGATGTCTCTGTAGCAAGAGCAGTGAACACGCCACCACCATCGGGCCGGACTTTTCTCTGGGGTAGCCGTCTGACGACAGCGGTTGCTCAGTCTCACCAGAATGCGAAATAAACTGTATACTTACCTACAGCAGTTGTACATAATATTACAAACATTATTTTATTAGCTAACCATTGTATATTTTACTGCCGAAAAACTTAGTTTGAAGGAATGTTTTTAAGGAAATTTTACAAGTCTCAAAATGTCTTACAATTTCCACTTTAAACATTATGCTGCAAATACTGCAAGCCTACGAAATATATAAGGTCAGAGTCTTTCTTTAACGTCTATGTATACTTTATTAAAAAAGAAGAAGGATCTTTGAACTTTAACTTTTTAAGATTACCTCAGTTCGCACATGTCGCCTAACTTGGCCGTGAACAAAACATTCTGAATCCTCACACCCAGTTAAGCACACATACAACCCTCGCTTGCTTTGGACCAACAACAACAAAAGAATCGTGTAATATCACATACCCGTGACAAATTTGTAGCTTCCAATTTATAACTACGAAATAAACTTAAGAATGTTTTCTACTGACACTATAATTGGAGTAATTGTAAATCGCTATTTCCATTCGTTACACCACCACCACCCACCCAAATCATTATAAACAGGATTGTTGACTAGAGAAACTCCAGAGCCGCTAACACCATGCAGGCTGGAGACATTCAGTCCGAGTTTAACCACCCACAACTTTTGCAGGATAGCAGTGCTGTATTGACCAGCGCCATATTGACTAAGAATAGAAGGCTGCGGCGTTTTCATGGTTATTTTGCCAGAGTACGAGTGCCTTTGGTGCAGGAAGGGCTTGGTTCACAGTTTGTCCTTTACTCACGCTGCCTGTTGTAGGAAGCCACCCTCATAGCCAAGACTGAATTATCAGGATGGTCTTGAGAGAATAGATGCGTGCATATTCTCTTACACAGTCATTTGCGCGCATGTGCGTTACTGTACATATATAAGGTATAGCATGTTGGTCTCTCTGTTAGGGAATAACTTAGGGAATACACGAAAGCGCCATTGTTGCTGATTGATGGATAATATGTCGTCGTCTGACATACTTATCCACATGAAAGCGCCATCGACTGCTGACTACTGCACTCGGCTTCCAAGCAAAATGTCATATAATTCAAATCTCACCCGAGGTTTTGACCGGAAGAGTGCCCCTTTCCATACAGCAGATGGATATCTGATTTCTCATGAGAGGTCAAAGGTGGAGTATCTTGAGCGCCTTCTATATGCCACGCTTTAGACATGGTGAATTACTTACAGTTCACTGTCCATCCTCCTCCCCTACCCCAACCCTTTGGGGACCCTTTATCTTTACCGTTACCTGCGACTGACGTCACTGCTCACGGCTGTTCTTTTGTCATCGAGTGCCGAGTCTGCCCTTACAAAGGCCTTTCTTCACTGGGCAAATGTCAAACGTTAATCCAAGTTTGACCAGGCTATGTGAGAAGGTCACAGAAAACCAGTGGTTCTGGGTGTACGTTCAGAACACTGAATCTTGGTCAACGTGCTAAGTTCAGAATTGTTTACAAGCTTACTAGTATAGCAGGACCTTTGTGCACTTGAAAGGTTTGATGCTTGAGTGTCTCCCACATTGTCAAGATCGTTGTTGAAAAAAGCCCGAAGAATGCGATCTGATTTAGTCCATTCATGGTGCACACTGGAGGATTTGCAAAGAAAGAAGTACAGAATTGTGTGTCTTTGTGTTCTCCCAAAGGTTCTCCCAAAACTTGCTTCGAATTATTCTACTGATACTACATTAGACTGCATGACTGCAATCTTTATAAAGTCTCCCTATCTAGGATACAGAAACGATGTGTCATAAACACCGCAGTCGCTGTTCATATTTGACAGTCTGGTTGGCAGCAAGAAGAAACCAGAAGAGAATGGTCACCTTGACATCAAACAGTGTCTCTTTGTCGCTCGGTATGGAGAGAGCTGTGCTGCTTCGCTTAGAACATTCTAGCTCAGCAAATAGTGTTTTCGCATGCCTTTCAGCGACCTTAACATTAGAAACTAGTGTAAATAAGTGATGCATTTCAGTTCTCTCTACCTTTCCTAAGTTGAAATAGTTAGAAAACGTTCCGTAAGTTGAAAGCCACTGCCAAATATTGACTCTGTCCTGCGCGCTGGCTAACAAGTTTGTAAAATGGATTTGTACACAGCGGCATCTGGAAAGCTGCGCAGCCACGGCGCTTCCGGTTTTCAACTGGCAGTGATTCTCTAGCCAAGACTTCACACGAAGCGAAGCAGTTTTCGGAAATTACTGCAAGACAAAGCTGTCAGGTTGACGCAGTTTGCCCACCAGAGGGAGTGAATGGATCCGCAATGAAGTGCAGTTCATTACAGGAAGTGGTAGGGAGGGACGGATAGGGTCTGCATGTGTGCGCGTGCGTGTGCGTGATTAGAGGTGAGAATCGAATTTATATGATTTTTCATGACTTTGTAATTTATTTTTGTGAAAAATTTATGGCCTAAAACCTTTGTAACTGAGTAGCAGCTCAAAATTTAACCACACGGCGAGCGATCCAAACAAAGAAAGCTTTATTTCACTCACACACACACACAGACACCAGGCGGGTGCATGACATTGTTTGTATCGACTTTTGACATTAACTCTTATAGCTGTAAGCTTATTGTCAACTTTCCAGTTATTGCTTCATTTCAGTTAAGCTTGTTCATCCAGGGATTCAGCACAGCGAAATAATGAAACACTGATACGCTTGATGACCTTTCGATAACTTGACATGTTGACAGTTCATTTTCGCCAACGACTAAATCCGCCACACGAGTAGCCTTCAGTCTTGACTCTCTCACAGGACGCTTTTTTCAAATGAAAACTTTGTCAGACTTAGCTCTGCGTAGCAGAAGTATGTCTAGACTTCTTGTGCGTGGTATTTGAAGCCACCAATAACATCGGATAAAATAAAAAGAACAAACTTGCTCCATAATAAATAAATATATCCTACAACCTTCCCGTAGACAAAAATATATTGCTATCAAATTTAGTGAGGATCGGACAAATTGTGGATTTGTTTATAATTTTTTGAATTTGCTCTTTCTCGTGTGCACACACTCGCACACACACCCCGCTTTATATATATAATGGGTACATTATGCCTCAGTGAAGTGCGTACAAAGCATTTTTGAAACCTGAGAAAAATGTGGTTTATACTTTACACATATTCATACTCTTCATATAATTGTTCTTAAACTTGAACATCTATCCGAGTGAGATGAGAAAGACATAAAATACCAGCCATAGCAGCAGTAATGATAAGTAGAAAGCAGTCTGGATATTCTGACACTCCTGACTTGACTGTCATCAACTTTGTAAACATCATGGCATTTTTAATGACAGGAACAAGTTTGTAAACATTTCTGTGAACGTGATGACGTTTTTAACGACAGGAACGCGTTCCTCATCAAAATCTGATCGTCGTGGCTGGGGGAGAAATGTGATTGGTTGGAATAAGCTGTCAGACATGCGCCCTAACTCTGGTTTATTAACCGCCGTGCATCGTGAAAGCAAGTGTGCAGCAGGAGACTCTGCCTGTCTGCATGTCTTTGCATTGACACCGCTGCCAATCTCATTCTTCTTCCTCCACCGGGGAGCTTATTAGTTCTGCAAGACTGCCCTGGTTCTCGGCGGTGAGGGCCTTTTTTTTCTCTCCCAGGCCTCACTTCAGTTAGCCGAGGGGGAGGTATGTAGTGGACGAGGGACGGAGGAAAAGGAACCAAAACATTAATTTTGTGACGCTCGAGAGTGACCTGTGTTATGACAGGAAAACAGAAGCTTAGGTTTTATATTTTGTCAATCACTTGACAATGCTCTTGTTTTATTTGCCGATCTGAACTCACAGGTGGAGGCAAATTACGTTTTCTAATTAGTTTTCAGAAATTAAAATATTTTCCTTTTGACATTCCACTTAAAACATTCTTGGAATCATTGTTTTGTATATACTAGATAGACTGGATTTCTCGTGTAATAACTAGATATTCAATCGCAATATTGTGTTAGTTTTAGTGTCTAAGATGATTCGGTGTCCTCGTGTGTTCCAGTCTGAGGACAAGCTTTCTGATGTAGTTGTTATCAGACGGAACGCAAGCGCTGTTGCCTCCACGAGGGAGAGAGTGAGGCACAGCGTCATCATCAGTTCGTGGCTGTCTCGAAGCTTTTCCGAAAGAAACCCACAAAATGCCGCTCGTTAGCCGCTCGCCCTCAGGGGTCTAGTTCTTCACGTCTGCTGAGCGCCCACAGGTGGACAGGAAGGGTCTGTATGAGGTTTGAAGTGAAAGCCGAACCGGATGATGCATGGCTTGCGCCTGTTTCTCCTAATACCACGTGATCAGCTGGCATCTAGTTCTCTGAATACCACGTGACTGCCTGGCGCGTTCTCCTAATACCACGTGAGCGTTGCCGGGAATTAGGTTGGCGGTGTCATGTCGCGGTCTTGCCCAGATGTAGCTCCAGGGAAAAGCACTCCCGTCTTGCAGAGAAATAGTAGTTTTGATGATGGCGGGGGATTTTATCTTAGAAGAGGTAAGACAGGAAATGTGCTAGAAAAACAAACAAGGATGGCAGACCTTTTTGTTCGCGACTTTTCATGGGTAACAGTAAACTCTGGCATTGTGCCGCAGTTCGCACGAGTAGACGTCAGACCAGGCTTCGTCTCATCGTGTGTCAGGGGCGAGGTGTCCCGCACTTTAAAAGGCTACAGCAGCGAGAAAGCAGCGCATAATGTTTTACACATGGCAACCACATCACCATTCTTCAACAAGAACTGTTTGCTGAAAACCACACAGAAAAGGAGGTGCTGACGGACATGCCTGTGCATTGAAATCACAATACCATTGATATAAAGAACAAGCAGTTTATGTGACATACAAAAAGTTTCTTGCGGTTGTGCAATGAAGCTACATTAATAATAATGACTGTTTAGTACAGACATACCTCCTCCCGATGGAGGAGTTCATGATATTTACAAAATGTGTACATATATGCTGCACACACAGACATGCAAATAAGCTTATTAAACAAAACTAATTTTGAGCCAAAGCTTTTTTCATTTGCTTCTCCTTTGGAAATCCGTGAAAGGATAATGTTGGACATTTCTGGGCCTAAACTGTTCACTAAGGAACACAGCAATGTCAACGATCATTTATTATTATATTATTATTATATTATTATTATTATTATTATTATTATTATTATTATTGTATGAGCCAACGTGGTCTTAGAACGCTACACTTATCATCAGCGACATCAAACAGGAGAAGGCCTACCCCGACTTGGGGTGCATGCATAATTCTCCAGAATCGTCCAGAAGACGAGAAGCATACTATCTGTCCCGTCATGCAGTCGTGTGTCCTATCTACTGCGTTATGACATTCCTTGCTTGTCCCTCAAAATTTACATTATTATTGTTATTCACTTAATATACATTTATGTTCCTATAAAAAGCTTATAGATTTACTTAAGTCTGTGGTTGCCTTGGCTGGCCGGAGGTCCTCTACTCCTGTAGCAGAATATAAAGCCCATTGTGTAGGGGAGAGTAGGGGAGGAATATGGATCCCATTGTGCTAAAAAGCTGGAAATGCAGATCCTCGTGCTAAAGTAGTAGGAGAATGTGGACCATTTTGTGGTAGAGAAGTCTGGAATATATCCCTGTGTCTGTGCTAGAGTAGTGATAGTAATTATTGATCCCATTGTGCTAGAAGTGTGTATCCCCTTGTCGGTGTTGGATGAATATGGATCCTATTGTCTACGCTAGAGAAGCCGAGAATAGGGAGCCCGTGTTGGTGCTTGAGTAGTGAGGGAATATGCATGACCCCCTTGCCTGTCCCCATCGATGTTTTTGGTGGAGATTAACGTGCATGCTTGATGATCGTAGGGTCGCCCCGTCCTGACAAGATGTGGAGACCAGCACTAAGCTGCTTTCCCGTGAAAAAATGTTGTTTTTTTTTAAATTTACTTTTGGCTGCTAAGAATTCAAAAGGACGAACCGAAACGTGAACTGAATGCATGAGCGCATAGGCACGATCTTCGAGAAGAAAAGAGAAGAAGAAAGATAACACATTTTCTGTTATCTTTGTCCATGTCTTTTGATGGGGGTTTACAACAGATTTCTGCAATGTCATACTGCAGAGATGTGAAAATATTTTCTTACACTAAGCGTTTGCTAACAATGCGTCTTATGGTGCGACTATTGCAATATGAACAGAATTTTTTTATCTACCTGTAGGAACAAAAAGTACATCTGATGAAACAGCACTCAAAAGTGGTCATGTCTTCCCATAGTTGTAACTTTACCGTACTTAATGTGTAGATAAAATTTAGAAAATATAAACAAATTTTAAGCTTTTATGTTGTGCAGAATGTTATTTGGTCGGTCATTCAGAGACAAAGAAAAGTGGAGGTTGAGGGAGAGAATTGCTAATGGCTGAAAGAAGGGGGAGATAACTGCTAATGGTTGAAAGAAAAGACAATAAGTAGGGTGATTCGCTGATTGTACCTTAGATATAAGGCACGCTTATGCTCTCTTTTCCCTCACTCGTTCTTTCTTTGCGCGCTTTTTAAAATTGTGGTGGGTTGTGCTTTGAGCTGTGTGCGTTGCTAGCGGTTTGCGATTGTATCCCCAGTTTTAATGAAAGGAAAAAAAGTAGAAATCTTATGGCGATTTCAAAAGCTTCGGTCCGTTGACGTGACACTAGAATTGTCTGGAATTGAATTTCGGTCCTTTCTTTTGATCGGAGTGGGGCAAGCAGTAATTTGATTTACAGCGGCGCTATCTGCCACCTTCTCTCTGGCCGCGTAATCGGCAAATGTTGTTGTCACCCCTCTCAATCCCAGAAGAAGCTTGTCGCTGACAGAGGCTGCTTGAAAACAGAAGCCGGTGGATGAGAAAGTCTGGTTGATGACAGCTATTTCCTGCAGGTGGCTGTTTCTGGGAGCGAGCGGTGTGGCTCACGAGCGTCGTTTTCCCGGTAATTTGGATCCTGCCTAAAAATATGGTGAAAGAATATGGTTTGAAAATAAGAGCAAACTGACTGTAAAATGTTCTGAAACAGTGAATGAAAATATGCTAAAAAAAGAAAGGCTGAGACTTGGTGCCTAAAGATGTAGTTAAAGCGCAGAGCATGAAAATTGGACTGAAACCGAGACCCTGGAAAACGGGATCAAATAGGTTGTAAAATGTGATGAAATAGAGAGGCTGCGAAAAAAAAAAGAGGTAAAACGCAGAATCTGAAAGATAAACCGAAGGAGCGATCCACAAAATATTAGGATGTGATTTTGCTGGTTCTTACACGAGGTGGTGAACATGCCTTTGTTCGTTGTGGGTTAATGGTTTTGGCGCCTGCAATAATTTTTGTTTTCATGTGTGGTGTAGCTTCCTTATAGGCTGAGGAACGTCGCCGTGAAAGAGAGAAAGAGGGTGGGAATGGGTACAGAAGAAAAACGAGAGCTGAATAAAAAAGGTACGAACATGTAACTTGACAGTCTGCAGGATGTGCAGAGTTGAACATGACAGAATCCTCAGTTTGGCGGGATTCCTTGAGATGGAGAGGGGAAATTGGTCTTTTACGACGAGCCAGCAACTAAGGCCACATCACGGCAAAGCAGTCAGCCCTGTAAACACGGGCAGCTCAAGGGGCTAACAACAAGATGGCATCCGTGTAGGTCCCCACCAGCTCCCAGACAATGACAAGCCGAGGGCGTTCCACTTTACACAAGATGCAGTCGCTGTGTGGATTTCCTCGGCAGCTAAGGAGAGTTTGTAAAAGACAGCGTGCACAACTGCCATTGAAATTCCTGCGAAGCAAGAAAACAACCCCGACGGTTTGCCCGGGGCTTTGCGACGACTAATGAAATACGACCTCCCCTGTCCAAAACATAGCCCATTGTAGGTCCGGGATATCGGAAGTAGAGAATAACCACAATACAAATTAAGAGTCTGGGTTTGGGGATAGGGGAAGTATAATAATGAAATAATGATAATAATGTAAAGGGAAGTATTTTTTTTTGGCTTCCTTCTTGACGTCATGTAATACAACGTTATGCAAGGTGCGCGCCTGGTTCGTATTACGTTTAGGAGCAATTTCTAATCCTGGGAAATGGTCGTTGTGAGGTTTCCCGTAGCGATTGATTGAAATTTCCGAGACGCGATCTCGCTCTGGATCTCGAAGTTCGAACACGTGGTTCTGCACGGCTGTGAAAACAGAGCCAGATCGGCTATCGATCAACGCACGCGCCTGGAACTGGAGAGTAAGAGGCGCGCGTGCGTGCGTGCGTGCGTGCGTGTGTGCGTGGGTGTGTGGGTGCGCGCACGCGTAGTTTCCACCACCCCTCTCCTTCCCCCTCGTTTTTTTCCTCACACATTCATCTTTCTGATGGCTTCGCATCTGCCCTCTTTTCGCCGGCCTGTCGCCTATGTGCTGGATGCTGCTGCACCAGGGGCCGCAGCGCTGGTAGTCGTCGGCTTGTGACGCGCTCCACAAGTGTGAGCACCACGTCCACCTCCCTTCTCGCAGGCTGCGTTCATAGACGTTAACGCCCGTGCCAGGCGGCGTCCTCACAGTCTGCCAGGTGCGGTATCTGAACTCGTCATGGCTATGCTAGGTGAGTCGTTGTTGTCTTATTCCTCCCCTTCTTCATTTTTTCCCCCTCTTTATATCTCTATTCGTCTATCTAGCTCGGTCTGTGACTCACTGACGGTGTTCCACTGATCGCAAGTTAAAAATGTATCGAAAATTCAGTTCATTTAATTTCAGTCCGTAGAGTTCGATTTAGTAGATGTGTTTTTTTTTTCGCTGTCTGCGGGCTGAAAGCCAGAGTGAGGTTAGCTCTAACGGCAGAATAATGCATCTCTTACCTGCACCGCGCTCACCTTATGGTCAGTCTGAAGCCCACAGCCCTGCGTTTGTCAGCCGCTCGTCACACACGTCTGGCCATCTCTTATCCATCTCTTACCTTCAACAGCTGCATAATCTGGTTGGAACGTTGACCCCTTCGATGACCCAAACCGTTTATCAGTCGTCCTGTCTGCGACCACCTGACGCAGGTTGCTGCAGCTGTCTGTGACGTGTTAGAGGCAGCTGATGATGCTTACGTAAGACCCGTGTGTGAGATGAGGCACGCCACTAATGAACTAAAAATAGACGCGCACTTAAAAACAGAGAGAATAACCAGCGAAAGGGAGACAAAATGAGGAGGACACTCCAGCAATCAAGCCATCCCATGGCTAAGCGTGGCCGACCACAGACATTTTCGGCCTCCGTTGCGTGTTTGCTGCAGATAAACACCGAAGCGCCCGGAATATGGATCTCATTGTGGTTTTTCTGGGTGAGGGGTTGGGCGGAAAAAAGGAGACCTTTTGGCAGGCGTGGGTCTGGAAGTGGGTGAGGGATGGGAGGGCGAAGGGTGGAGGAGGCGCGTTCATGTTCAGTTTTCAGATTTTGCCAATATTTTGATCACAGGGTCTTATTTCTCCCGGTCTCTCTTACTCTGTGTGTGTGTGTAAACGCGTAGTTCTACGTGCGTTCAGTCATGTGTGTTGTTGCCCGCC
Organism: Pomacea canaliculata; assembly: GCF_003073045.1. Classification (NCBI taxonomy): domain Eukaryota; kingdom Metazoa; phylum Mollusca; class Gastropoda; order Architaenioglossa; family Ampullariidae; genus Pomacea; species Pomacea canaliculata. Next base: position 20,443,005 of record NC_037599.1, on the reverse strand, counting down.
TGATGTCTCTTAATAGCTAATAACAGAGCTAATAATATCATTCAGTGGTTGCTGGGATTTCCTTCCGACTCCGTGGGAAGAAGCTTTTTCTCATTACAACATGGAAGACCGCATACAGGGGCACATAATACTCTCATCTTCTGGTCAAGCTAGAACATAAATGTCTGCTTAGGTCGTCCTACATCAGGATCTCGTCTGATAGTTTTGTTTTCCAGGTTTTCGTTAAGAATAAACGAATATGCCATCATTTACATGATGCGCCCGAAGAGCCACGAACTAATAATTTATTTGTTGGACGCATTTCTCATTTGTGGCGAAGACTTCAGAGCGCTGTAATACATACTACAAAGAGACCAACAGTAAATTTAATTGTACATAACAGACTACAAACAGACCAACAGTTAGCCGCACAATAAAGAAACAAGCGCCAGCGAAACAATGGCACCATTACAAACACGAAGGAAGTTAAGAGCAAGCTAGAATCCCTGAGCTCACAATCCCACTGTAGTATAAGAAAATAATCCTAGCGATCGAACGCCATTAAGAATTCAAAGGATCAGACCGCCAGAAAATGGCTGTTAGCGTGCAAAACTTTTTATTGGTAGGGTTGATGAACGTGCTAAACAGGACCTAGACTAGTATTTAGCTGCTCCTTACGCCACGGACAACCTTGATGAGATCGAAGAGAAAGAATCCAGATGAGTCAAGCCTTGAATTTATAAAAAGTTGTTGTGATCAAAGGTCAAGGTGCTCCCAGGACCTACAGTTGAGATGTATTTTTTTTCCTGACATTCTGAGCACTCCTGCTCATCCGTCAACTGTTATCTAAGTTAGGGTGTTAATATTTTAAAACATCACCTAATAAATTTTGGATGATAGTTGTGGTATTTGTGCAAAGCGAGTGGAAATAAATACAATGATGTATGCATGTAAGCGGGTTCAAAGGACAGAACCACGTTGCGGTATGTGCAGAGAGATATTAGCTAAATGAAAGGTGCTGAACTATTTTTGGGGGTGTGTAACCTTATTAAAATGACTGATGGGATTGTGCTTATGATATTTTTGCAGTTTCTCAAGCAGTTGTTTTTTTTTAGGACTTGCAAGGTAGCTTTGAAACAACTCATATGCTACCTGTGTGTGGGTGACTTATTGGCTTTCTTGCTTCATTCTTTGTCACACCCTCATGGCAACGCAGAAGAATTATAGAACTGTAGTTCGATATTGCCGCACGCACGCTACTAAATGGCCGGCCCAGCAAAGATTAGCAACATCTAGACCATATTTAGCTTGGCTCTGCTCTTGAAATCATTGACCCGGCGCCAGGCTCCACTAGTCTTCACCGTGCGCCTCGCTTTGGTCCGTCCTTTGAGTGCGGCACTAATGACTCCAACAAAATATCGACGTCGTCTTGGGTGATGACACGCATTTTACCCAAGCTACTGTTTTTTCACATTGGTCTTGGACTGTTGTTGCCAAGACAGCATAGTGAGGCGTGACTGTCAACAGAGTTACAGCCTGCGGTAAGTGCTGAAACTTTGTGGATGTCACTCTGTGTCCTCGACGCTGCTGTCGACAGGAGTGCGTCAGAAAGCACTGAAGATTAGCCGGCGGCAGAGAATTACAAATGACACGAAGAAGAAAAGTAGAGGGGAGGGAATGTCGCCTCCGTGGTATCGACGTAAATAGAACGTTATATATCTGTTACAGCAAAGCCTGGAGGTCCATCAATCCACCAACAAATTGAAGCATGCGACCCGTCGTCTGCAAACTTCACTGGCTGCCAGTCTGAGCTCGCACTGACCACAAGATCATTATCGTTGTAACATGCTACCTTTGTCCTCACGTCCTGGTCCCACCATACCTGTCTGATCAGCTGACACCTTACCACCCGAATCGGTCTTTTGGTCTGCTTTTGTTGTCCTGTCTATGCCACACAGCGGACGAGAGAAATTCAACGAACGTTTTTTTTTCCCGTCTCAGACCCCACTATTCGGAATTCTTATTTTCGAACTGTTTACATTTGAAGCCTTCAAATCCAGCCTCGAAACACATCTCTTAAAAGTCTTGCAATGTGAAAGGAATGGTTCTCCAACTTTTCAGTTCTGTATCCATGACATTTTTTATTTTCTGACTTTTGAGTTTATTCTATGGTTCACTAGCGGTTCGTTTTTAGTCTTTTGTGTGCATCGCAGGCTGTCTTCGTTGGGTCTGTGGGGCATATAGTTATTTTCGGCTCTGAAATTCAGAAATTTTATGCGTTGGCATGTCTTCGTCTTACAAATTTAGATTAACTGACACTTCTGCCCACGCGCGCGCGTGTGTGTAAGAGAGTGAGAGAGAGAAAAAAAAATCGAAAAACATGATACGACTCTGTTGTTGTTTCAAGCATTGGCTGCAACAAAGGTGCAACTCACTTTGAATATATATATATGTTGTGATATTACTAATAAAACTGGAAAAAAAACAAAGCTTCTTTAGATGTCTATGTACATCAGATTGCAAACTTGTCAAAACACTTACATAAACATAGTCACCCGTATTCTTACTCATACAGACACACAATTATACAAATACATAAAGAAGGGTTTAATGCTACATACCTAATTTCACACCCCGATACCTTTATTTCTCCTCCACCAATACAACTCCTAGAACCATCCTGATACACCCATCTTTATCTTTGCGCTCGGTATACACCTCCACATCTACACCAACACCATCCCACCCCACCTTTTCTGCTGGCCAGAGACCGCACGAGTTAACGACTCATGTCAAACGACATTTTTCCCAACATCAATAATACAAGTCTAAACTGTTTAATTAGCTGCATCATTGGTGCTATTGTATAATTGATTGAAACATTAGGTTCTTCCTTCAGTAGCTTGCAATATTAATTTCTTATATTTTCATAAACAGGACATGTTTTCTTTGAGCGTCAACACTGACATGATCATTAGGAAGAGCCAGCAACATCTGTACCTCCTACAGAAAGTCTGGTCTTTCTCGGTCAGCTTTGTCACTCTCACTCGATTCTATCAGTCCTTCAGTGAGAGTCTCGTCACTTTTTCTTTCATCTCTTGGTTCCACAACTTTTCCCTAGGGAACAGGAACAGTCTTGTCTCCATTGTAAATGGCTGTTTCAAGATCACGTGACTTAGCAATCTTAGGGAATCAGCAAATCTTTAGGAAGGCATCTCTTAACCTTATTGCTCCTGATCATGTATTGGCGTGTGAGTTTTCACTCTTGCGGTCTGGTGGAAGATGCGGGATGCTTGTATGCAGAAAGAATCGTCACCACAACTCATTCATTCCACGGTGACCTAATGCAGGGGACCAGCTGTATCTGCTGATGTTTATTGCTAGTGCATGAGCACCTATAAATCTTACCTGTAATTTCCCTTGCAGATTAATAAAGTTGTATAATCTGACAGGGAGAGAGGGAGGTAGGGGTGTGTGTTCGTGTGTAAATTTTCGCAGTTGCGTGTGTGTGCGCGCCCGCATAAACGCGTGAGGTGTTTAATCATTCTCTCGTTTAATGACCTGCGAACAATATTTCTGAAATAATATTTGTTGAAATAATTTTCCCCACTTTCATCTGCTGCTTGTTGTCTTTAAAACACGACTTATTTGCAAGGCTGTCACGTGACCTTCCGTCCCTACCTCCTCCCCCGCTCTCTCTTAACCGCTGCCATCGCCGAGCGGCTGAACCTGTTGCTGCTGACACCCAAACACAGAAACACCCAAACGCACATAAACATCAACCTAAAGATAGAGAAAGTCGATTATTTCTCAGCAGGCATTCAGCCGCATGGGAGGTGGACGGTAACAAAAGGTAACCCCATTTATATGCACCCTGCGTCTCTCTATGACGTCACGCTAACGCTTCCTGTTTCCCGCCATGACAGTAACGCTGTTGGCGGAGAAACTGCCATTCGACCGGCACCGCCATCTCTCTCTCTTTGAGCAGGAGAGCGCGTCCGTGAAATAAGCTGCTAGCAGCCATAACTGGCGCGAGGAAGAGCTGTTCTAGGAAATAATAGTTTAGGGTCACAAGACTTCTACGATCCTCGTGAAGAGAAGTGAGGCTGTGCTTAGGATCCGTAACTCCATGACAGAGTCACTCACGCGTGAAAACTGACGTCATCGATCGCCCTGCCAGGGTCCGTAACCCTGAACACGACACCTGCTGCGTTCGCGGTTCTCACCGGACTTCCGCTACTTCATTTTGCTGGCTTGAGCGCGTCACCGTGCATATTAAACATATTGATTTCAAAGTGAAATCCCGCGGCAGCAGTGTCGCGGAGTGCAGCAAATTAAAAGGGGCGCTTAACCTCTTTCCTTTTTAAAAAAAAGTCTAGAGTTAATGACGCACTGGCCATTTTTCAAACTTCTGCCTACAATGAAAAGAAGAAAAAAATAATGTAGAGGAAAAGAAGACAGGGAAAGCCTAGGAAGAACAGAAAAAGAAAGTTTAAGAAGAATACTTCAAAATGAAGACAAAAATGTTCGACTTAAAGCAGCCGGAAATTTTTTAATGAACGGGATTGATAACGACAAAAAGAATTTCTGCATGTGAACTATCGCACTGCACGACTCTGTTGAGAGAATATAGTTCAGATGCTTTTTGATTTTCCCTTGGTTTGTTGGAAACGGTAATATGATAGTTATCTGCCGTGTCTCAATTTCCACAATTTTTAAAGAACTCGACAGGATTAGGATGCAGTTGTTGTTCTTTGATTCACGCCAGGTTTGATATTTATTGTGAAGAGGAACATTCCACAAGGAACTTTTGGAAGGAAACTCGTTGTTATGGCGAGCGACGGTGAAGAATGAGAAATTGCGCTTGCGATTTCACGCACTTGCTGCCATGACAGACGGGCAAACAGAAAGCAGTTTCTATGAAAGAAAAGTTCCTGAATGTCCTATGCTAGTACATCCGTGCTCACTCTGTCTCCGCGTCCATCGAACGTTGGGTCACGTGAATCGATCTCTCTCCACTTGTTTTCCCTGGTAATAACAGTCCGTGGTCAGACTGCTAGCCACCCTTCAAAGGTTTGCCCCCGTCAGCCGGCCTCGGCACCGTCCTACAAAGACCTTCTTGAGAGAATTTGGTTCTCAAGACACTGGGTACTTATTACTGGACATCGTCCTCTCGCCATCACCACCCACCCCTTTCCTCTAACGCCTCTCTCGTCCCTGAGCTGCCAGTACCTAGCTCACTTTAAACAGATCTTCGGCTCGTACCTATCCATTTGCCTTGTGTCGTCTTTCCATCCTTTCTACAATCTTGGCGTCGATAATGAAACTTTGGGTCGATGGGAATATACGGTGTGGAATGGGTAATGCCCAAGTGAGAGAAACCAGTAATGACTGTAAACTGGGGCAGTGGGGAGTCACATGTATCGCAAGAAATCGTGACACTACCCTAAGACGATTATAGACCAAGTAAATCAAGTGAGAACCAAGACGACGATAAAGAAGGAGCAGAAGAAAGAAATAAAAGGCTTTCGAATAGCCTGGTGTTCATTTAGATATCGCGTGTTCTTAATACTTTGAGAATTCAATCAAGACCCATAATCTGGCAGACGATATTTATAAGCTTCAAAATGGTGTGTAAACGGGCTCTTCCGGTGATATTCCAAAATGCAACCTTTGGTCAGACCAGAGGGCTTGGGAAGGGCTGTAGTTGCGTAAATGAGCAAATGTCTCTGTAATTACTCTTTCCTTTCCTCCACCCCAACCCCGAGCCGATCGGCGATATCTTGAAAAGGTCAGTATAAGGTTGAGCCTTCCAGGGCACCAGGAATAGTTTGCACCAAAGCTTGATCCTTATGGTCGAAATTTGTCTCGGACTCCCTAAAGCGTCCATTGATCTCAACGTGATGACAGCCTATATTTCCGGACCCTAAGAAACTGTGCGAAATCGATGTGAAGATGTAAGAGTATGCTCTCGTGTCCGTGAGTGTAACGAGGAACTGCAGACTTCACAGCATACTTCACTTCGCGCCATATCCCGACATGCAGTGCAAAATAATGGCTGAGAGCATCTTACCATTTTAGAGCAGCTCTTTATATATATATTTTTAAGTTTCTTTTTTTGTCGATATGGACCAGCAGTATTTCTCAATATTGACCAGCATTATTCTCAAGACTGATGAAGTATTCTATATTGAATCAGTATATCTCAGTATTGACTTTGCAGGATTTCTGAATATTATAAGGGAAATAATTCTTGTAAAGGAATTGCCGTGTTGAAGAAAACAAAATAAACATGCAAAAAACAAAAAAAAAAAAAGATTCATCCGGTAAACAGACACACAACAGCATACAACTATTTCCACGGGACAGTCTTACATTCAGACAAAGTTTTATTTTCAAACTACGCAGTAAAAGAAGTAAAACAACTTTCCTAAACGAGTTTGATAATAGCTCAAAAATTGTCGTCTGCCCCCCAAAGGAATTTGGGCACAGCCTCAATACGCTTCGTTTGTTACTGATTGAGTACTACAGCGCCGTCTGGAATTTGGTAGAGTGCATTACTGCTGACTCTTGTCCCCAGTGGGGAAGTTAATAAAGCTTTTCCATGTTATTGTGCTGGAGAAGCAGTGCGGTCTGGAGTCCGGCAGACCGTTGCCCAGGTTTCGGTCGGGTGCCGTGGAGCCATGACGCAGGACATCACGTGACGGCCGGCACGCCAGTTTTGCTGCTTCCATCTGCTATGCTTAGATGAGCGAGCTCGTGTATTTTAGCTTCTAACTGTCCGCAAAATTATTTCATCGTTTTCCATATGGCCCGAGGTGAGAGTCTGTCTAATGAACCCTCTCTCCTAATTTCGCAACGTTCCACGTGCGGGAGAACGCCTGATCCGCACAAAAAAAAAAAAAGAAGAGCAATCACCGGGGCTGATGGCTGACAGCTTGAAGGTGTCGGCTGAACCAAAATGTCTTACTCTGAGTGCCGCGCCTTGCAGCAGGGGAGGAGAAATCTGGAGGGAACGTCTGGCAGGAGACGCAGCATTAGACACGGGGCGATGCCCTGATTCTCCCCAGCCAGTCGCCGCTTCCTGTGGTGTCCATCCCCCAGAGATGGTCTCCGGTGCACGTCGGGCAGGTTTCTCTGTGACTGACGGAAACAGTTTTTTCACGTGGGTGGTGCCTGTCTCACAGGTCCCCTCTCTGTATCAGCAGGAGCAGCTTCTTCTCAGCCGCGGAGGTGAGGTCGTATCCTGTGCACGGGTTCCACGTATGGATCCGCAAACTGCTTGCTTTCCTTCCTTCGCACGTCTCCGCGGAGGCTTCCTGGGTGACCTCGTGAAAGCAAGTCTGACCTTTTCGCCGCGGTCTTGGCAACTGTCTGAAGGGTCTTTGCTGCTGTCGCCGAGGTCTTCTCGTCCTGAAGCACAGCAATGAAATGGTGGAGAAAGCTGTAAAATGTATATTTAATGTGTAAATATATAAAAACAACAAAAAAGAAGGTACAATTACTTTAAGTGCATGTATTGTTACATATAGATAATAAGTAAGTCAGTGGAGAGGGTGTCGGCAAAGTGATTGGGCAAAGACAAGTCTTGCGAGAACTACTGATCCTGACAGCAACATAATAAAGAGAGAGAATAAAATACATGTACAGATTGTAAGGACTGTCCACTTTCGGATATATCACGTGATTAAAGTGGCTGAAAGGTGGTACGAGAGAAACCAGTGGTCTCTGTGAACTGAGGCTGTGTGGAATGGGTAATGAGAAGAGACCAGGGTGAGAGGTCGTCAGCGACCGGGGAAAGGAGAGGAGATTAAAGTATTGCGATTGTCAAGAAGCAAGAGGACAGGTTTTTGTCTGTCGTTGTGGGAGGCCCTCTGACTGCCATCGTGGTGTGTGCGTGCGCGCACGCTAGCGTTTTTAATGCAAACACATGCATGCAAGTCTCCCTTATGAACCTCTGGTGGGGAGAAGGAGGTTTTTTCTTTATGTGGGCCACGTGAGCTGGGTTGACTTGCGGCTCTTGTCGTAAAAGGTTACATGCATACGGACCTTACTGGAGACACTCGCATCCCATCGCCGGGGTTAGTTTTGTTACCCGCACATGAAGCCAGCAGGGGCTCTTGTGAACCTCAAATATGCTTCAGCATGGTGTTACAGGCAGTCCAAAGATATATTCCTCTCAGTACACTTGGCAGCTTTCTCTCTCTCTCTCACACACACACACGAAATGTCAGCATGCTACCCGAGGTCCTCATCTGCTTCTAGTCATCACGCTAGTTTTCTCCGTCATATCTGTCTTGGAGCCGTCAGCAGTTTTAATAATTTAGCCCAATCATGTTAAGTTAAAAAAGAGGGGATGGAGTGACACATAATCAAATGCATAAAAATGTAAGATTAGATTGCTCTTTCTATTTGCCTGTTCCACCGGCGGCCTACTGTCGGCTCATAGACAAAACGCTAGTTCTTCTGGCTGTGATGCTAGTGCGTGCATGCGTGCGTGCGAGCGACAATCACAATTTTTAAGTTACGAGGAGGGACGATAGAATAACAAAACGTACTTTTTATATATAGCCCTCATTCTGTCAAGGCGTTAGGGTTAGGAGTATGACAAACAAGATGATTACAAGGTAAAAGAGGGGACGGGGTAAAGATGTGCAGAAAATGAGTCGTTATTGACTCATACTTACATTATGGTCTTGGAGTCCAGAAGCATCTCAAAATCTTTATGACTTGAAATCATCAGACACGCTTAATGTACATCCTGGTCCTAGGCTCACCAATAGTGGATTCAGGAAACGATCGTAGGTAGTGGTATAAGTATTTCAGTAATTCTTGTCGGAAGCAGTTTAGAGAGATCATTTTCAGGAGCGGGGAGGGAGGATATTCCACAGTATATTCCTGAGTGCTTCTTCTTCATCATCTTCTTTTCATCCCTTAATTGGTACCGGAGGTACTAGTTCTAGGAAGATATGATGGGACACAGTAGAGATAAACTTATGCCAGCGGTACCGGTCATGAGCCCGCGTGTTTCAGGCTTGGTGTAAATAGCTCAATTTTTGAAACAGGAAGATTAAGTTTGAGAAACAGTCGGGTGGAAAATGGCAGAGAGCTTTCATGTTGGAATTTTATGCTTTTGCTGTATTGTAGCCTGTTCGTCAAGAGGATTCTAGAGAGGGAAAATCATTAGACTGCATTTTCGGTTTAAGTCCACAAATAAGGCAGTAGAAATTATCATTAATATGGCTTAGCCATTGTTTTACCATAGATTTTAAGAAAAGAAAGAGAGAGTCGTGTGTGGCTGGTGTATTTGTGTGTGTGTGTTTAAGTGAATCGACAGATGTGTAAATCTGGGTGTTTCGAGTGAGTGGACAGGACGTTTGTGTTAAAATTCAGTAGGCACAAAATCAATCTCTTTCTCTTTCTCAAACTCACAGGGAGACTTTTGAAACGAGGGAATGCCTATTCGCCTTTATGGTGCGCGAAGATATGCAAAGAAATTCGTCGTTTTCGGTATTTCTGGTTCAGACTGTTCTAACATGGTTGAAGTAAAGTGATTAATGAAGTTTACCGTCTGCCATGAATATTTCTATGGTGGGTGGGGTAGCCATCTGTTTCCAGAATATTCGCAAATTGAGGCAAGTGAACGTGAACTCTGGTATTACAAGTATTTGCTTGACAGCATAACACATCCACGAGAATGAGTTACTGTAGAGCCGATCAAATACAATTAAGATATAAAATAAAAATCAAGATCATTAAACCAATCTAAAGAGTGCAATAAAATAAACATCCTGCACTCAAAATATCACGCAATTTAGACAGGCAACAAATGAGCACACAGTAATAGCGTCCTGCTACTGTTGTTTACATTCTTTATTAATATTGTATTTTAAAAAATTCTCGGTAAAAGTAGGCTACGCCTATGCAACTTTTGTATATTTTCTTTAAAGTTGTTCAAACAATTAAACTCACTGGTTAAAATCGTTTTGTTTGTAGTAGTTTGACAATTGATAAAAACGTGCTTGTCAATGTTTATTGCATCCAATTCAAAGAATTACTTTTAAAAAAATTGTTTGGGTTTAATATGAAAAATTATATGAATAATTTTAAAACATGCTCTATTTTATATTGTCACTTCGTCATTTCTTTCTCGTCGCTGTAATTTAAAAACCTTGGATATATAGTGTTTTAAAACGGGGAAACGAATTTTTAAAGGAATCTGATTTTTAGGTCAAGCTCTGGTGGCCAAAGCGACTTATTTATGTTACTCGTATCGCGTAAAAATTAGCCCCCAACAAACAAAAACAAACAAAAGCTATTGCCTTGATTGACATCAGCTGAATTGCTTGGTGGCAATCTTATTATGAAACAGCACTCCTTGGTGATTTATCTAACACGATCGAATCAATCTCGAACGCTATTCATTCTCATTAAGTCTATAAAGGTTCCCACGCGCTGAACTTTAAGAATGCTAATTAAACGAAATTTATTAGTATTAAACAGTAGAATGATCAAGTGTCTCATCGACATTCTGTAGAATAAAGATCTCTGAAAGTAAAAGGTAATGTTGATGGCAGCGAAGCATCACGCTTCACTGAAACTAGAGGCGACCGTCCTCTGCTGCAAATGTTCGCGTCCACATTAATCACAACATTTTCGCTTACTGTATTTAGAAAATTCACGAGAAACAAAGACTGGGTATTTGAAACTGAGATTGTATATGTTTTGGCGACAATTTATTTTGTAGTAAACTCAGACGTTAATAGGCGAATGCTCCACATCAAAACCGGAAGATGTCTTCACTACAAAGTGGGGTGAAGGTTAGATACATTCATAATTCTCCGAAATTATCCATAGTGTATCAAAGGGAGGCAGTGCTATTTAAAACTGTGTGTTTATGGTGCAGCACCGACCTGTGTGTTTGTGATGCAGCACTGACCTGTGTCTGTGTTGGTGATGCAGTGTGACGTGTCTGTGACGTATCTGGGCCTGACAATGCCGACGTGTCTTGTGTTGCAGTAATGCGGCTGACCAAGCCGACGCTGATGCCGTTCCAACCAATCGTGGCTGACAGCCGAGACCTGTGCGGGGATCTGCTGCAGCAGATGAACAACCAGGACATGGCAAGACCTCGGGGGCTGGACTGCTTTCCGCTGGGGGACCTGCTGACCCTCCCACAGAACTTTGGGTAACGTGCGACCGTTTTTGATCGCGCCGTAGTCCTGGTACCCCTGTTATTTATTTCACCACCATTGCTTCAGGCTCAAGGGAAACAATGGCTTTAGTCTCTGTCCTTCTAAAATCCTATTTGTAGAATGAATAGAATCACATCTTGTTTAACCCCGCCAGCCATGTAGGCAGTTTTTGGTTACAGGGACATCAAAACGTCCCCCTACTTCTCTTCCAGCTTCTGTTCCTTACGCAGGGCCGCCGATAGCCAGCCCGGGCCCCGGGACAGACCTCTCCGGGCCCCTTGTACTTGTAATCGTAAATTATTTTCCCAGTATATAATGTATGTTTACAATTCGAATCTCAATATCTACACTCAAACTCAACTTCTGCATGTGTAATGCTTGGGTGTTCTGTCCTTAGACCTTTCTTTAAAAGAAAAAGAAAAGGAGAAGAAGAAAAAAAAATCCACTGACCAAGGCCGGGCCCCCTTGACAGCCGCGGGCCCGGGTACACCAGACCCCCTGTCCCCCCCTCTCGTCAGGCCTGTCCTTACGTCTTCCTCCTTAGACTAAATACTCTTTTCTTACCCCCTTTGTATGAGAAATTCTTTTAGACGAACAAAAACATTCTCTTCTACCAGACAGAGTGAACCCGTAAAGCAGGCAACACAGTTTACAGCTGACAACGATGTAATAAAATGGAACTGAGTTGTTTTTTTTGTTTTTGTTTTTTTTTTGGGGGGGGGGGGTTCGGGGGACACGTTAGAGTCCACATTCCATTCTAACTTTTCACGTGACCATGTGAAGAATAGCGGGATCGCCTACTGGTGCATGTGACGTCCGAGTTCCATTGTGCGCAGATGGTCTGTGCATGTGCGCAGAAGAGGGAGAGACAAGCACCCTGTGGTGTAATCGTTTATTGACAGATCTCTGCTACCAGACAGTTTTAGCCGTCCTCAAGGGCCAGAAATCTGATACTGCCTTCGGAGACTCCGTTCTTTTTCTGACCTTTAACTTAGAATTATAGATCATGGAGCCATTGCACACAGTACATGGACCCGTTGCCAGTCCATGCCTGCATATATATATATGTGTGTGCATCCACGTTTGTGCTCATTTTCATTCTAAACATCTAAACGCCTCAGGAATAGCATTCATATTCAAGAGAGGAACACAATTTTTGATAAAGGTCATAATATTCCTGATCTTTTAAAAAATTGTAGACGTGTCATATCAGTAAAGTAAAATGTCCTACTAGACAAAGTACAAACACACAAACTGGGGTTTAACCTGAGGGTTAAGACAAATAATAAGCTAAAGAACAGGTTCTTTGTATTGATCAGAGCCACAGCAGCTTCAGCTTACAAAGTAAAATGTTAATATGCTATTACTGTTTGACTTTCAGAAACATTTTTCTTGGTGAGACCTTCTCCAGTTACATTAGTGTTCATAATGACAGTAATCAGATTTGCAAGGATATAAGTCTTAAGGTAAGCATGAGAGTTTGAATCCCTTTTGTCCTTACTTTGCTTCTTTAGGAAACCATTGATCTGTTTGCTTAATTATCTGTAATTTTTCATTTAGGTTTTGCAGGCTGTTGATGTATAATTTTTATTTTATTTTTGTCTTTTAATGATGCTTACTACATTACTTCAATTTTGTTTCTGTGGTTGCCTGTGCAAATCGATTGTTCATGACAAGTTGTCTTCTCCAGCTTCTTTGAGTCTACTTGTTTTCTTTTCTAGTTATCTATATGTGTGCGTTTCATGTACCACGTCTTCATATCTCTTTTTATTTGCCCATGATAAAATAAGACTTTTATTTATCCCAATTTGACATTGTCAACATTTCTTTTGGTGCAGTATGCAAATTGCAGCATGGCAAGACATTTTTCAGGAGCATTAATTCTGACTCAGTGTTTTAGCGATTTATTCTCCATAACTTTCATGACAAAACGATGTTAAGACCACTGCTCTAGAGTCAAGATGAGCTGAAGCTTTCTACAGATTTGGTAAAATGGTAGATGATTTCCAAGCAGATGAGATTGAGCATGAATCCAGTGAGCACTGACACAGACGTTGGAAAATGTCTCCAAGTTGATCTGAGCAGAAATGTACTGTTCTGCCACAAATACCAATTTTCTTCCCTATGTACAAGTAGAATTGATAAAGGTAACTGGTCTTCGAATCACACCTGCACCACATCTTGAATCCCCATTTGATTGGTTTGTTTTTTATGTATTGTTTCATTATGTTGTGCCCCTTGAATTTTTATCAAGTATTCATCAACTGACTGTTGTTTGCTTGGGTATCGCACAATTTGAAAGCGTCAACTGAAATTAGTGATCAGAAGCCGAACTTTGATAGGGATCTGTTCTCAGAAACATCTCTTCATTGTTTAAGTGTAAGGCATTACTTATCACTTCAAAGTGATTCTAAGGCATCACATTGACAACATATGACACCTGGAGAGCAGGTTCAGTGGACCAGTAATCTCTCAAGGACTGAACCACATAATATCCCATTACAATATTCATTCCCAAGAACTCACAGGTTTCTTGCACAACAATTTGGAAAGGGATTCTCTTCTGCTACATAAACACTTCACTTTGCTCATCAACAAGAGCTATCAAGGCAGCAAAATCACAGGTTTTATGAAATATCTCAAAGGCATTGAGTTCTTCATTTTTGTCAGCATCTATTGTTGCATCTGTTGCAAAAACATGAAGACCCAACATAAAAGTTGATTCTCTTACGGTCCTTAGAGACATATTCATTCCACAGCAAAAAATCAAATGATTTTCGAAAACCAGCCAAAAAATCTTGACATAAAATATTAAACATAAAACATTACATTAGTGACATCCCCAAGCAAAACCAATGGCAGTTTGTCCTCTTGACACATAGTTTTGTAAAAAAGATCGAATTTCACTTGGTCTTCAGATTGAAAATTCCTCTCAATCTGACAATGAAACTGATGTGTACATATTGAAACAAGCCTTATTTATATAAAGTCAGTGACATACTAAATGGTTTCATACAAATTTGATTGCTCTGTGTTGTTTCAATCACATCACTGGAGTCCATTTAAAAGTATGGAACAAATATTAGGCAGGGCTATACTGTCTACACCTGAGAGATTTTTGCTTCCAAACTTGTAAGTCAATCTTCAACTGTGACAAATTTTCCAAGACCCTGCCACTATGCGTGAATGCTGCCTGTACCAAAATGGCACTCCATCCTTTTACCTTGGCTTAACAAATAGCATTGTGAATTACTCTATCAGTATCTATAAGGCATGCATCTATAAAGACTTGCCAGTTGGTACATTTGAGACAGCCTTGCAAGCTCACAACACTACACTATCATTATTATTTTTCTGAAATTGATAGGCAGACCTTCAGACTGGCTCGCAGCGTATCAGCCTGACCTCTGTGGGCCAACAGCCCATTCCAGAACTGCTGCCAGACCACAGCATCGATGATGTCATTCACCATGAAGTGAAGGAACTAGGCACTCACATGTAAGCACTTCAACTTCTGCTCTGAATCTTTAGTTTGCCTACACATAAGCTGAGGATTTGTTATGCTGTACTGTGGCAGTAGATGATTTTAGAAAGAAAATCTTTCATTTGCTTTTAAAGTGTGTGTTAAGCATACTTCAAATTCATCTAATTTCATTATGAATTAAATCTCAGTACATTTTCATTGTTTGCACCAGTAAAAAAATATTTCTTTGCAGACTTGTCTGTGCAGTCAGCTATGCACAAGCATCAGGGGAGAGAATGCAGTTTCGAAAGTTCTTTAAGTTTCAGGTTAGTTCCCTTGTTCTGCAGTCGTCTTTTAACACACATGTTCACATCTTTGACCCACACACAAACTGTGGTTATTGGTTTCCCATTATTGGCCTATTTATATAATTTTAATTATGGAATATGATGAAAATATATGTGTTTGTTAATGATAAGTGTTTTCTTCACTATACACGCATCTATTGTTCTTGTGGTGAATCCCTTCGTGCTACCTGTCCTTTCACAGCCTCTGCAATGTCAGGTAATTCTTTAACAGATTGGTCACATAAGGACAATGTGCAGCACTGCATGGCTATCAAAGTAGCTAGTGTGCATACCCCCAAATACATGGATACAGACACCACATACTTAGATACAAGATAAAGAAAAATCTCTCTAATAATGGGTACTTATAACAATCAGCACTAAAACAGATCACACTGTCTGTGCAGACCAGTAATGATAAATGAAAGGTAACAGACAATGGACAGTGAGATATGTATGGGCACACTGAGCAACATAAAAATGAAGTACGAGAATAGAACATAAAACAATAAATGAAGGTATGTTGGCGGGGTTACCATGACCGACAGTATTGCAAAAGAGTTAAGAATAGCAATGAAAGTATTGTGCGCTGAAAGTTTTGTGTGTGCTTTCTTGTGCAGGTTCTGAAGCCACTGGATGTAAAGACAAAATTCTACAATGCAGAGGTAGGGATGTTTGTTCTGAGCTGTACAGTCTGACTGCAGCCAATATATTTAAAAAAAAAAAAGAAAAATTAGGATATGTAAAAATTACTTTTCTTTGAGTGCTTTAGTGGGGTTTTTTTTTATAAAGAAGAGATTTGTCTTTATGATTGCTTGTTGTTTGTCTTCACACATACATGCATGTACACATGTAAATGTACCAACTGGAACTATCACCAGCTGACATTGTTTATGAGCTACTGTACACATGCACTGTGTCTAATTATAACCTATTCCTTGCTCTTCACCATTGAGTTAAGGAAGGTAATGCAGGATGTGGTCAAAAACAAAGAGGAAGGGAGAAGGCTTTTATAAAAAAAAATATAAAAAGTAGATGAATCAACTGTGTTTCATATGAATGAACAGCATGGCCTGTGTCCAAATTCAATTTTTCAATCACTGTCTTTTTTTTTATTCAGTAATAAGGTGCAAGGTAATATTGTCTGTTCTGTTACAGTTTGCAAACATATCTATATGTCAGATGTAATTCTCCAACCAAGTTGCCTATCAGTAGTTATGTGGGTAGAGACTGACATGCCATGTCATGGACACATGCCTGTCGCTAACAAACCTATGTTTTTTTTGTGCTAACATCTGTGACATGTCAACCAGGACTTTCTAGTAAGTGTACTACACATATGGCTATTGCTGTTACAATCAGGTCTGCACAGGGGCACATTCTATTTGAGATATTATAGTACACAGAGTTACTTGCTCTTTACCTAGAATCCAGTAGAAACCACTCTGCGTACTAGAAATAATCTTTGGGAACCAGAGAGATATCAAGAAAAACATGTTCTGAGGAAAGAAGAAAATATGGGGGGAAAATGTGTATTAAATATACCAGCAGAGATAACCTTTGAAAAAATCTGTTAGCAGCTCTTGCAACCAAATAACTGAATAGATAGTCAGGCAAGCAAATAGAAGAGTGTAGACATGAATAATATAGGTAGACACAGGATGCAGTATATACAGGATACAGTATGTATAGCTACTGAATGGTCAAGATAAAGATGAAAGCTGTAAGGACAGTCAACGAAAGGGGCTCACTGTATCTAGGTACAGCATTTAAAAGACAGGGGCAAAATCTTTCTTTCCACTGATAGACTTGTGTAGCTATATTTTAAAAGAAATAACAGATCTTTGGTAGATCATAGTGACAAGGGCAGGTAACTCTGTACATGGAGGACATCAGCCTTGCGCTATCATGTGTATGCATGGAATTAAAGCTGTATTCACTGATGGATATCTGCATGTTTTGGGGAAATGGGTTCGTGAAGTTTTTACACTAACATTTGCATGAGCTATAAGCCTTTTGCCAGCACTGGTCATGGGAGAATCTGTCTTCTGCAGCAAAAAAATATGAGCCTTTATTTCCATACTAAAACACTGTGCATGGTGTTTACACTAACTAATCAGAAGGTTATCTACTTTCCTGGACTTGATAACTTGGGGCATGCTTTAGCAAATGCTGACACACAGAAGAATGGTTATGGCATTTTTATGAACATCTCTGCCTCTCATTACTGTTATTTCTTGTTCCTTTAACAACTGTTTTGCTTCAAGTGCTTTTTATAGTATATCTTAATTTAAATCAACATTTCTCTGCGCATTCCATTTTTTTCCCTTTCCTATTAACAACTTCTTTGACCCGCGTGATCAACAGCTTGCTCCTTTTGTGACATCTTATAAAATGAAGTCATGATGGGCTAAATGAATGAATTTTTCAGCATTATGTGCTTTAATCATGACTGACATTCACCTTGAATGAGGCAGATAGGCCACCATGACATCATTGGATTATAAAGTCAACATATTTTACATTATTCTGTTCAGTCACTGCAAGAAAATGTTTCATGTGTTTGTATTATGTATGACTTGGCAAGAAAGCAAGCAAACAACAGAACACAATTTGGTGACATCTTCACTATTATCTTGTTTTATCTTGTTCTCCAGATTCCTTCCCCTTTAGCCATGTGTGTTAAGCCCTATCTTAACCAAATACATATACCATTGAATGTGTGATTATGTTTGGCACAGTTTTACGTAAGGGACATAAGAAATTTGTCAAATGTGATCACATGTTCTCAAATATGTGTCCTTATAAAGGAGCTCTTTAAGTCTAACGACATCCAACTTCTGTTTTACTAATGTGTTATGCATGCTAGAAATACGTGCGAAGATGAGGTGTTTGTTTATTTAACCAGATGTTACACAACGTTGCATCTGGGTTATAGACACAAAAGTGTTTATTTAACCAGATGTTATACAACTCTGTATCCGGGTTATAAACACAAAAGAGCATGTGCAGATACATTGTCCTAGTACAGGTGTGTGTGTGTTACTTAAAAATATGTTTACCTGTGGAACACATGTTGAGCTCCTACTCCCTCCCTCCCCCGGCCACCTTCCATTTTTTTACGGCTGCACAAATGTCTTTCATGCCATCAATACTGTAACATATTGTGGCGGCCTGTTTCAGTCGGACGAGGTGTTCCTGGAAGCTCAGATTCAGAACATTACACCTGGCCCCATCTATATGGAGCGGGTCAGCCTGGAGCCCTCCAGCCAGTACACCGCCCGAGAGCTCAACTCCCCGGACGGCAAAGAAGGGTAAGCCCAGTAGTGGTCGTCACCCTCTTTAAGTGGTGCTGGGATGGTGGCAGGTGTGCATGCCTGTGATCCGAGTAGTCGTCCGCTGACCCCTTCTCCCGGGTACACACACCGTTGCTAGGCATTAACTGGATGGTTAATGCGCTATGGCTAGCTAAGCTGCCAAAATGCTCCTATCTTAAGCTCACTTTAGTTATCAGCTTTGTGTTAACTGCGTTAACCTAGCCTGCCCTGATGAAACAGCACGTTGTGCATCGGCCCAAGAGGGCATTTGACTAAGAGCTCTTGAATTTGATAGGCACTACTTCAGCTGCTGGGTGTCGACATGGGCTATGACAGTTAACCTGACCTTGACATGAGCTGGGACAATTGCAGTAACGTTGACATAGATTATTGCCGTCTGATTGCCTCTTTGAAACAGCTGCCCGAGTTACATTTCACATCTGTAAGGGTTTTTTCCCTTATTGACGTTTAAACAGACCAGTTTATTCCTCGCAATTATTATCGCGTTACCAAGTCATCATGTATATCATTGATTCCAGCTCAACAACATCTGAGTGCAGCCTTATGGTGGCTTGTTATTTCTGATACGTGATTTGTCAAAGAGTCAAAATGCGCTGTCGTTTTTTATTCACGCAGACACTTGTTCGGAGCTGTGGACTACTTATCGGCCAACGACACCCGCCAGTACCTGTACTGCCTGACCCCGCGACCCGAGCTGTACGCGGAGACCAAGGTGCTGAAAGGTGTCACCAACATCGGCAAGCTCGACATCGTCTGGAAGACCAACATGGGCGAGAAGGGGAGACTACAGACCAGTCAGCTGCAGAGAGTGGTCAGTGCTTCTTGTGGACGATGACAGGGATTTGTTGATGACGGTTTTGGTGATGGTGGTGCTGCGTGTGTGTCTTTCAGTTTGTATATGTGTCTGAGAGAGAGGGAACTGCCTTTAGCTGTTTCGTGCGATGTACAAGTCAAGCTCGGGGTCCAAGATTGATAACTAATAATAATACATAGCTGTCTTGTAAATTACATTATAAGCATTTATACTTTGATACTTTTTGTGCTGGGCTTTAATCATCTAGCGATCCACCTAGGACCTGGTTTCCGTATGAATCCAGGTATGGCATCAGACAAAAGGTGTGTGAGCGTGTCGGTGTGTATATGTGGCCGACATTCAGGTCGCTGAGGGTGTCACGTGATCTGTGCAGGCACCAGGTTATGGCGACATACGGTTGACCGTGGAGTCCGTGCCAGACACTGTTACCTTGGAGACGACCTTCAACGTCGTCTGTAGAATCACTAACTGCTGGTGAGTATGGTGGCAAGGTTATCGCATTCAGTCGCGGTCTGTATGGATCACCTTTGTCCATGGATATGCGCAGTGCTAAACATCATCATCAGCTAAAGCTGTCAGGTTGTTAAATTAGATTTATGACAAGAAACAAGTCAGTCAAATAGTCTCTTTTTGTGTGTGGGTACTTGTACCTCATCTTTATGTTGTTCAATGTGCCTACACGTACAAGTGTGTTCAGTGTGCCTATAAGTATATAGCTGTCCACTAGCTGTTATCTTTCCTTTATCATTATTGGTCTGCACAGAGAGTGCGATCTGTCTTGGTCGTGATGCTGCGCGTTATACGTTCACATTATTATTATTAAAGGCTTACATGCAGGAAGCCTGGAGTTAAGTGGAAGCCAGGGACACGTTTATGTGTTGACGTGAGAACTTTGTAGCCACGCCAGGCACGTGTTGAGCTGTGTGCGGCACTCCTCTCCCCTCTCTCCCCTCTCTCCCCTGCAAGCTATAATCCTGCCCTAAGCAGATCATGCTGGCCCTCGACGGTGTTTTGACGTGGCATGCCATTATGTCATGTTATTGATGAAGTTCCTGATGGTAAGACACCCACTACCCACTCTCCCCAGGCTGGCGCTCTCTCTCTCCTGCGCATATTCACACGCACTGTCTGTCGGTGTCTTTCTTATGTAAGAGATAACGGGGAACAAACATGGCAGTTTTACGTCGGGTCATCAAGGGAAATTATATTACGACAGGCAGGCAAGTGAATGCTGTGTATTGTGTTGCAGTGAGCGCACCATGGACCTGACACTAGTGCTGCACAACATGCCCTTACTGGGTGTGATGTGGTGTGGTGTGTCTGGCCGACAGCTGGGCAAACTGCCTCAGAACGAGAGCATGGACCTCCCTCTTACTCTGCTAGCCGTCACTCCAGGACTTCAGGTAGCGCGCATGTGTGTGTGTGGCCATAGACCATACCAAGTAGTGTACGCTGATGAAGTATGATCTTAGCTTCTGGCCTTGGTCTTGCAGCTCACATCTGCAGTAATTTAAAGCGTGTTCATATAAAATTCATAGTCTTTAAAGCATTTTTTTAAAAGTCGCTGACATTGCGCTAAAGACAGTGGTTTTACGCGGTCACCTGACCTATCAGTTCATAGTAGGTGCTTGATGTTGATAGCTCAGGTCCCGTCCTTTCCTGCGGTACGTCCCGGCCTTGTCGCCCCTATGACCCCTAACCTGTGGTGCTGTGTGCAGACCATCTCCGGGCTGCGGCTGACGGACAACTTCTTGAAGAGGACCTACGAGCATGATGAGATCGCGCAGGTCTTTGTCATCGACGAGGACACCTTCTAGTCACGTGACACGAAACTTGCACAACTGACGTCATATCTTACGGTCATCATCTACCATCACAGTTCATCGTCATGTCTTGCTGTATGTAATTTTACATCGTCATCTTACTGTCATCACCTGTCATGTGTCATTATCATCAGCAGTCATGACTTTCAGTATTGTCATGAATGCTGTCATCACTGGCTGCCATGTCATGTCATCCAACGCCATGACTCACTGCAATATCTGGCGTCATATGTCATTATCGTCAACGATCGCGAGGTCCGCGTGTGGACCAGCAGTGTATTTTCCAGTCTGTTGCCCAAGCGCAAACCGGCATGAAGGAGGCGTGGCTGCAGACTTACCCTGTGCAATGGAGGTGCCGTCAGGAGGAGCACTGGGCAAAATTGTCTCCATTTTTTCCATCAAAAACATTGCACAGCTTCCCTGGAGACAAGGTTCGACCTAACTCTGTAAACAATTTTATCTTTAAAAGAAGTAACTGATATTGAATATGGCCTGATATTGAAACATTTCCCAGCGATACCATTACATCCTGTAGAATGTGGTGATGCTAGGAAGTTCCTGCTGTACATTTTCTAATTGTTATTTCTTGACATTTTTATTTGTCACAAATTTGAATGCGTTCGCGAGAAAGGATGCTGTGAGAAAAACGAAAAGTTATTACATGGCTGATAAAGGTACGTTTTTATTTCCTGCTCCGCTTGAATGGCGGTGCAGTGCCTTAGCAGAGAGAAAACGAGAGATGCGTTATGGGTTGCATGATGGCGGTGACCTGTCACTGTATATTTTGTATACCTTGTATAGTTTGGTGTGAGAGAAGCAAACCACGAGTTCTGAGAGGTGTATATTTGATGACCACAGTAACACCAGCAGCTTTGCGCGTGCGATTCTTCGCTGTAAGTTTCATCATCTTCTAACCATGTTTTTTGAATCATTTATTAGCTCTTATCTTAAGGATAGCCCTCACCTTAACTCAAAAATTCAGTCTGACGATAATGCATTTCAAAACCTAAACTGTTGTTTAAAAAATACAATAAAACGTCGCGATTAAAAAAAAAATGTTTACATAATGTAAAACCTCAGCGTTAGAGTTTGACTATAGAGGAGTTTAAATATACTGCATTTTATGTTATTATTTTAACAAAATTAAAGTGTGCACGTTTGCGCAGAGTCTGTGCGTTTGACTGCTGTTATCGGAATATAGAAGCTATCTACCTGTGTCGTCTGAAAGTTGAAATTTCTTGCATAAAACATGATTTCAAATAAGCATACATGTTGACTTGTGGTGGTAATGTAATGAGTCGTGTGTGTTCGACAGGACAGGACGAGTAGATTATTACAGGCACGTTAGAGACGAGGGGGCCATTAAGAGTGAATTGCCTCCATGTTACATGTCGCATCGTGAGCATTGCTCAGGATGTCATTCAGAAACATTATGTCCTTAGCTGTTTGTTGATATTTTGTGACAGTTGTAGAGTGCATATGCAGAGGAATGGAGTTTACATTGTCACGATGTTGACGAATAAATGAAGTTTTGATGAGTCATGTATTTTGAGCCATTTATAATTCATGAAGTCAGTTACAAAGTTTGCCAGGTTGGGGTTTCAGTCATTCGTAACAAAAAGGTGTGATGAAGATAACAGAAGGTAAACTTTTCCTTCCTTTAACGGCATTTGTGTGTGTGTGCGGGCGCGCGTGTAACCAGGTGCTCTGTTCAGTAACAAATCACCCAAACACTACTATCTAAAATGCATTAAATTTAGACTAGGAGTTTCTATAATAAGATGTTGATCTTCGTGAGAAATATATACCCATAAAATTTTGTAGACGCTTTCTTAATCTCGATGCTCGTTAAAAATTTTACTAAACAGCGAAACTAAATTATACATTGCATTGTTTATTTCTAACGCATTGCGTTTACGTTACAACGTTGTCTAACTGATTACTATGTGAGACTGATTGTATACAATATATTCATCCACCTCTAGTAGTTATTCATTTGTCCTCTTTCTCTTTCACTTGTCATCTCTCTTTGTTCTCTCAACACTTCCTTTTGTCTTTCCTGTTCTGTTTCCTCTTCTTTCTCTCCCCTCCCCCTTCCTCTCTCGCACAGCACCACTAAGTAGACACTTCACACAGCAAACAATCGCGCGCACAGGTCAAAGCAGCGGCGCTGTCAGCCCAAGTAACTGCCCTTTCTTCGCACCCTGGCCACAACCCGTGATTGCCTCACGCCTACCATAACTTCCTCCTGTCTTCAACCCTTTTCCCCCATCACTCCCACCCCCGCACACGTCGTGGCCACAGGTGAGCAGCTGCCAGTCGCAGTTCGCTTGACCTCGCGCGCCGGTCGCGTGGCAGAAAGTAATTGGATGTGGCACGCGCCATCTTTTGTATAGCACTCCCTGGGCGACCTCGCTTACCTGTGGCCGAGGTGGACGAAATGGCAGTCAGACCTTTTGGAGGTTGTCATGCAGGTGGCTGTGCGAGTGCCGGTCCGACGTATGGAGACAGCTGGCACGGTCTAGTGATTAAGCTGGGGTGAAGTATGGGCTGGTAACGAATCGTGGAGGCTATCGGGTACAAGTAATCTTCACTACAGGAACCAGTCCACCACCTTGACATACACACTTACAGAGAAACAGCAAGATCGCCCTGCTCGTGACATTTTGGAATCGTGACTTGCAAATAAGTCGTGCTGTAGGACAAGTCAATCGTCGTGAGGACCACTCATATCATCCCGAAGATTTCGAAAACAAAACTTTAATACTCATCCTTTTTTTTTCTCTCTCTCTCTCTTGACTGTCGTGTACCGACTGCTCTCCTCAGTCTCGCCTGCTCACCTGTCGATGCGAAAGGTGCGTCTCGAAGGCAGGTGTGAATGGAGAAGCGCAGTTGTAGTTTATCAAATGCTGACTAGCAGCTGCCCCTCTCTTTTGTATGTGGCAGTCAAATCGCTTTCCATTTGGTCTAAGTGCTCGACAGAAATGGCCTGCGAATCCACATGGACTTCATTAGATTAGGAATGTGGAATAAGTGTGTCAGCGGCACGTTACATAAACAAACTGCCGTCCAACTATCCATATAAATCATGCGCTCAGAATCAGCCCTTGTCCATTCGTCAGAACTTACTGAAAATACGGGAACTAACAGAAAAGCTGGACAGATTTATAACTTTCGATCAAAACGAATATTGATAACATTGAAAACAAGACCTCTGAAAACTGGAGGGTATCACGTTACCCACGTCACGTTAAGACCTTCAGTGCAGTTCCCCCTCCTCTCCTTCCCCCGGGAGACCAGGATATAGTAGCCGGGCCCGCGTGCCAGGTCAGGGGGCAACGCACGTTCAACTGATTGACCCCAGAGTAGGGGGTCACAGCTGTTGAAGTTTGCACATGTTCGTCATGACTGTTTGAAACCGAACAGCTTCTGTGATTGGCTGAGTACCTCCCCCCTCCCCATCCTACTTTACCATAGGAAATCTAAAATGAACTAAAAGTGAACAACTACAATTCTGCTGTTGTCTATAAAGATTTTTCGCTTTTCGCTTACTACCGAGAAATGCTTCTAACACTTTGCCCCCTATAGCTGCATTTTTTGTTTAGAAATTTCCATTTCCTGAGAAACAGTTTTAGCAGTTGAGCATTTGGGTGGCTTCGCGGAACACAGAGTTGAACACAACTTGCGTGACCGAGAAGGACAGCAGGTGAAAGCTGTTAGCCAAAAATGACTACATAGATCACGTGACTTGGTTTTGTTGGTTTGCTTTATATAAAATAGATTTTATTTCGAAAATGCATATTTCGTTTCGCCTCTCTACAGTGTAGTTTCGAAGCTGTTTAAGTAGAATAACATAAAATAATGTATTATTTCAGGTGCGTGTGAGTTGTGGTGGGTCTCGTATTGTCTCGTGTACGAATGGTATCTTGTGTCTGACGTCTTATGTGCGTCAATTGTTCCACGTCACTTTAAGCAGAAAAAGACGTCATACATAAGAGAAAAGAAGTTGCTATCAAAATGGCCAAGTGAGCGGGAAAGCAACGGTCTTCGTCCGCCATCTTCTTTATGACTCTCTCAGTGACATTCCTCTGAATTTGAGCTTCTTCGATTCGATTCATCTACAAATCTCTTCATCTTCATCGTCATCTGCGGGGGCTCGTCGAGCGTTGTATGTGTAATACGTCGTGTGTATGCAAGGTAAGTGTTCGTTCATCCTGTTACACTCAGTCGTAATATAGATTTTAGTTATGTCATTCCTTACGCGATGTAGTCGCATGGAGACCGGCGAGTGGGGAGTCACTAATAGAGTTACATCGCGTGTAGTCGTCAGGTAAATTCCCCATAATGCACCTCATGCACCTGGGTGTTGGCGACTCGCATCGGTGTTAAGACTACCTTGGCCTTTTTACACCTCACAGAAACTTGTACCTCAGCACACAACACAGTACCTCAGCCTTTTGTATCTTACACAGTACTGTCCGCCTGTTACTGTCTTTGAAGGCGCAAACACACTATACCTCAACTTTTCATATCACACACAAAAAAATAGCTGAAGCCATTTCACAACTTGTCCCGCCCAGATAAAAGGTACCGACAGGTGCTCACGTCTTTTGATTTCCTGCTTATATTCCCTCTTACATGGATCAACTAGAGCTTTGTACTCATCCTGCCAGTAACCCTAGCTGTGTTCAAGTACACTGTAAAGAATTTTTTTAAAATGCATATTGTCAAACCGGAAGAACATGCTTGCAAATTTTCCGCTTGCCTGAAAATTTAAATGGCACATGAAAGGAGAACAGCCTCGGTGGCAGAAGGGTGGAGAGAGAGAAAATACTGTGCCCCCAGCAGGTGACAAGAGAACAACTTATGCTCTCTTCGGCAACCTTCCGTGTTGCCCTTTGTTCCTGATAATACCTCCTGCTCACTAAACTGTGACCTCGCCCAATCTGCCTTCTGCTCGCGCTCCCTTGTCTTGTTCTCAGCCATTGTGCGTGGGTGGAGAGTCACGGGCGCTGTGTTCTGTTTGAGCTTTTAATGCCGTTGTTATGGACACGGGTTGCTACAGGATGGAGACGGGAGAGAACAGTTGCGGCGCTTTAAAATAAAAAAAAAAAAGAAAAGAAAAAATGAACAAAACAACAGAACTTGTAAGTCGTTTTGATGCTAGTGAGCATGTGAGCGAGGGCACGCGTCTGCGTGTTATTGTGCAGGTGTGCGTGCGTGTGTTTTCCCAAGTAAAGGGTGTCTGGGTACATATGGATTGATATGATACTTAGGTAGGAATTAATGCATGTGTTTCTCTTTATTCGGTTTATCGTTCGTTCGTTCTTTCGTTGGGGAATATCTTTATTTTAGCAGGAATGTCTTGGCAGTCCCTGTATACTTTTTTTTTCTGTGTCCATGCAAGCGTCTGGTGGTGTTCTATACTAAGTAATCTCTCTTGAAAAAACACAACACAGCTGAATGCAAATACAAATTTATATAAAAGCATATTATGCCCATTTTATATTAAGAATCGTGATTCTTTACACATCAAATCCAGATCGCACCTATAAATACAATGTTATTAATGAAAATGTTTAAATTCATAATGTTATTGATAATATTTACCTCAGTATAATTTTCACTCTTCAAGTTTCAATACAGATCAAAACAAATAGAAAAATCCACAAACCACCGATTTTTTTTTTTTTAAGATCATGTACATTCTTGCAGTCTTTCCCACAAAGTTTTCTTTAATACAGAATAGCTGTAGTCACCAAAAAGAAACAATATTAATAAGTAGTAGACACCCTTAAATTCTAAGAAAAGGTAGAGCAATATATCAGGAATTTATAACTTTTCAGATATTACAAAACAGTCTTTTGGTTTTTTTGCAATTTTAGTTCCTTCTTCTTGGTTACAGAAGCTGGAGAAGTTTGGAAAGGTGTCAACCGAGTGGTTAGAGCGCTGACGTCCGAACCGAGAGGCGCGATGGTTCGATACCCGAGTAGCGCAGCAAGCTTCCCTTAATCGCCCCAGCTGGCAGTGTTGGGTACCTGACTCCATAGAAGGTTGGGGAAGGTAAGGCAGTGAGAGAGGAGATGGTACCATCATCACATAAAGCTGGCCCCAGGACGTAATCTCTCACACTCCACTCCCCGACCTTAAATAGGTTAAGAGGCGAATTTTAATTCCCCCTCCCCAAACCCCCACTTTAAGAAGCCTATAGAAAAGATTCTTCAGTCTAAAGACTACTCAAAAGATAAAGACCTAAACGTATGATCAAAATGGCTGCCGATCAGTCCGCATTCGTGCACGCATATTGCATGCGCGCAAACTCGCTCACTTTAGCGCTATGAGTTACAGCGTCTAAAATGCTAACAGGAATGAAAACAATGACTTTAGATACAACACATAAACTTTAGACTATTTACAGATTGAGATTCATCTCCAACGACATCGATACAATTCCTTGTGAGGAGAACTATGATACCAAAAAAAGACTTGAAGAAATCGACGATGACGATATGGTGATGATTATAATTATGATGATGATTACTGAATTTTATACAATCGTAAATATTAATATCTTCTGTACAATATTGCACTGTTCCGGCCAAGGTAGGGTAGTTGCTACACGGGTTGTGAGCCAAGGGACTGCACCTGTCTCCGTGAGTTAGTTCCCCTGCAAGAAACGTTCTGTAAACATAGTCCTCCAACGCGCTCACATCCAGGACAAGTCAAATTGCACACGCACAAACGCACGCACTCACACACAGGAAAATGCACAAACACATTAACTCGTATATCCACACAGAAATAAAATGTGCAGTTATAGTAAATATCATACAATTGACTAGTAGACCTCATCCACAAATGAATATTGAATAATCTAAGAACAGACAAGTACATACAGGCAACTGTCATAGTCTCTTTCTAAATCTATCTCGCGGACTCACTCTATATATTATAGGAAAAGGAAATAATAATAACTTATAAAATTTCTATATATATACATAATAAATCATTTATAGGGACTAATTCATGTTGAATACACAAAAATGATTCACGAATGGATGATAAATCATTTTTGGGGATACATAATACACAAATGATTAGTCATTATCGACTAAACAATTGCTACTAGATATATGGTAAAGCCGCATTTTGAACTGGCTGTTTTTATTCCTCCACCGGGAACCTTAAAATGGCCAAGTCATTAAACATACGTCAGATATTGATCCCTAATGCATTTTCTTTCTCAATCTTCCCCATAAAAATCCAATGCTATGAAAACAATCATGAACAACATGAGTTTTGTACAGATGTTATACACACAAACCAATTTAACATTGTAAGTGCGTCTTTATAACATGATGTCATGGAAATCTCTCTGATACTTCCATCATTCTTTCAAATTTGTTTTCATCAAAAAGATATACATTATTGGCAATAAAATATGTACAGTATTTTATGGTGATAAAAATTGACAGTACTTTGTGGTGATAAAAATTCACAGTATACTATAGGAGGGATGTTGATTTCTTCAGAAATATTCATATATATGTTGATGATAGCAGTTTCATTAAAAGTTTAAAATGTGCTAAGTGGTCACAAAATATTGTACGCCGAGAGTCTAACCACACTAACCAACAAATGTGTGTGGTTGTGATTTTTTTTTCCTGTTGGACAGTGTGTGATGTTCTGCAGAAAAGACATACAAGTTTTCTTTCAATACACTTTTATCCATAACAAATTGATCTGTGTATTACATATTTTAGCTCAGGGCTCTGAAGAATATCATTAAAAAATATGTACTTAAAGCAACCTAGAAACAATAGTACATTTGACATGAAAGCACCAGATTCTCACCATGATGACGCACCGATATTTCACTTAGATATGTAATAAACAATACCGGTTTCAAAAACCGTGCAAATTGTACTTGCACCGTACAAAGGTGACAGAATATAGTTACAAAAAATTATAGTAGCTATGTGACCACAGTCGAGCCTAATGGACTGCTCCTGTCAAGAGTTTCTTGAAAAATAAAAAAGCTCCCGGTTTCTTCTTTGGGGTGGCGGCTAATTAACTATTTAGAGAAAGTTACTGACGTCGTTAAATGGACTCAATCTAAAATAGCACGGGTTATTTTCAGTCTTGCTTTCTTTAACGCACTATTTTGAGAAATGCTGAAGCCCCTCTCCCTGCCTTTTTAAAATAAAGACTTTAGATGTTTGTTCAACTCCCTATCAGCTGGAGCAAACTTGAAACATTCAATGTCGGCTGCATTTAATCCGTTCTTTGTTCTTACATTCGAAACTGCGTGCATGAAAGCAGACGACACGAAGCTCGCAGCTGCCGAAAACCGAGACTTAACGGTACGACGACAAGGCCGGGCGTGATCAATATTTCACGACAACGAAGGTCACACTCAGGTCATTAATGCAAAGCACTCCATTCTTTTCACAGTTGCATCGCGCCTTTCACCGATCGCCACCCGTCGGCTATAACGACAGTCGTAAACTGTAACCGGGGTACAGCCGGCGACTGCAGTGTAAGTGAAGCTCTGGATGGTCGCTAATGCTTTTTTTTCTTCCTTGGAACCGTTCGGTAAAATTTCAAAAAGGAATTGCAAACAAGAAAGAAAGGAAGAGGACTAAAGAAATTAAAAAGGAAGTATAAATTAAAGAACGTGGAGGACTGACGCATTAGCGAGTCTCCTTTCCGAGTTCCCTCCCCCCGCAACCCTTTTTTTAGATGGCAACTAAAAGTTCAGAGCGTTGTACCAGGGCTGTGTAGGACCCGTTGTCTGCCACCATCGTCTGTCTGTGCATGCACGTGCACGAACTCCCGCGACGGGTGTGCAGGCGTATTGATCGGCTTGACGCACGTGTCCCACAACGCACGCATTGTCAGTACATGAGCCTAATGGCTTGAGGAGAATAGCTGCTGAAAACAGAACTAAGGCTTGGCTAGACTCGCGTCGTAAGTCAGGTTGCTATGCACATCACCTTTCCGATATGTACTGTCGCAGTTGCTCGAACATTATTCATTAATTAACTAACAATCATTTACAATTACATACTCTGAATGTATGAAAAAAGATTAGTTATTAGCTTTCTTGTTAAAAACCGCTGTCTCTTCGTACTTCGACTGTTTGTTGTCGTGCCTTTAATCACAACCGCCATTTTAGCTATCGACCTGTGTGAAAAAATCGACCCTGAATGACAATGACGTTTTTCAACATTGCTTATTGTAAATGTTATGATTCCACGTCTTTCTTAAATAAAAAAAGAAATAAGGAAAACAACATGAAACTGTCTTCACTCCTACAATGCCTTTATCGAGATGCGAATAACTGAAATTTCAACAACAGAAGTGAGATGCTGGGGGCTCAGACTCGGTTCTGTGATAAAAGGCGGCCATTTTGTGACGTCGCTCTCCACTTCGTAGAACAAGGCTCTCAACCTTATCTAGGAACGTGCAGGGGATCGATACCGGGCGGGGTGCTAACCCACTTTTCCCTCCCCTCCTCTCCCCTCCCATCCCTGTCTGGTTTGGCACAGAGTGGCTGGCCACAAAGAGGGCAGGAGAGAGAGAAGGGGTGGTAGAAAAAAGGGTCACCATCGATGGCAGCGCTCAGAGAGGCAACGGGATCGCGGTTAGGAGGTGACAGGGAAGGATGTGGATTCGTTTCCACAGTTTGAAGCTAGCAAGAAATTAATCTCCTACTTTGTTATATCTGTTGCCAACGATAATAATGATAAAAAGTTAACGTAGCAACAGATTTTCTCAACGAACGCTCCAGGTAGCGGAATGGGGATTAGCAACTAAGACGAAACAGCAAACCTTGTAAACAGATGTAACACGCAGAGAAAAAATAGCGTGTCCGAAACGAGATTTGAACCCAAGAGCAGTGCAATGGGCGGGAACAGCTGGTGTTAACAAGTCAGTGCAAAATAAAAGAATTAAACTACTGATGCTAGTTATAAATTAATTGTATCTGTACTAGTCCAAACCTCCCTGTGTTGTCCTCGCTGTACACAGAGGTAGCACGCGTGTTCTCGCTGCTTTTGAGGTCTTGCAGCTTACTGATGTACATGGGCCTGTTACTGTCCCCCTCAGGATTTAGCATGTTACCGACTCCAACGCTTAATCTATACTATTTTATCTAATAATCTATTCTCTATAGCCTAGCGAGTTTGCAGAACTATATTTAAGGTATATTATCTGTAATTTAGCCATGCGAGTTGCGGTACTGATATCCATAGTTGGCTCTGAGCTCATAAAGGAGTTGATCAGATGCTACGTAAATTCAGAACGTTACTAACTCGATAAATGTCATTCTCTGTGTAAGCGCTATTTGCCTACAATAACTGCATGGAAGCTGTAGGGAACTCGGCAACCTCCCAAAAGGTCAATGCTAAAAGGTCAGCTCGCAAATCTACTGCCGTTCACCAACCATCACTCGTGCTTACGAGGATTTGAAATGTACAGGAACATAATGTACTCAAAGAACAAGAACTTTGTACATACAGGCCCTGGACACATTAGACAAGTAACTGCGATAAAATAAAAACATGATAAAATTCTACTACATAGTGATTTCATGATAAAAGCATCAAATTTTCAAAGATGTTCCTGTTGTAGATGTTATGACTTTGATGCTGAATATTTTTGTTTTCTAGTTCAGATCCAAATAAAATATGAGAAAATTCAAAATGATGGAAACATTTTTCACTATTACACCGAAGTATTATAATAGAAAACTAACAAGAGCCAAATATTGCAATAAAATCTCCAGAGAGAGTTGAATTACATTGCAATTACATTGTTTCTCTTTTTTAAAGTCAATTGCATTTGATGATCCAGTTCTGTTACAATAGCGGGGACCTTATGACTGAGACTCTAGCACAGTTTTCTTGATATGTACATTGCTCTATCTTTGCGACTGTAGGTTGTATAATTGAGTATGCCGACATGAGAAGTTCTTTGTGTCGGAAGGACGTCGCCATAGAAACCGATGGGAAAGAGTAATTTGGTAATTGGTTACTACCTACCGTTGTATTGTATAGCAGTGTTCAGGTGTTGCCACGACTGGGGGATGTCAGTCTCAACAACTTTCGTTGTCCTTCCGATTAAGGTGATAACACAGCAGCGATAATGATGACGACGGTGCAGATGATGTTTCGTAGGATCTGACGTGCTGTCCTCTTTCTTGACGTCCTGTCATTGCCACGACGTCAACCACGTGATACGCTGAAGGAGAAGAAGTCAACAAAGATGATATGTTGACCTTACTGGTACCATGTTCATTTCTGAAAAATTTCGATGAAGTGAGGACTGGGGACAAAACTGATGGCGATTGAGCGAAGAAAGATGATCCCTTGACGAAAGGTAGACGACGAAAAGGACAAAGATGATGACCAAGATAATGATGAAATGAAGGATTCGATGCACGCTCTAGAGAAGGGGACTTGGGATGTAACGCTGAGCCGTAAGACATAAAGTGTCCTGGAGGTTGTGTTGTCCCCACATGGCATCATTGCTTCACAAGAGACATCCCCTGTACCTCGTGCCGTTGTTGAAGTCAATTAATATCTTCGCTCGTTGCAGCAGCGGGAGACGGCATTGTAGCAACAGGAAAAAAACGTACCTTGTTCCACGGTCATCTTGCGGGTCGAAATTATAAGCAGCGTTCGAAAAATGATGATTGACTTTTGTTTTTAGTTTCATTGATCATTACATAAAACAAGTCTGGTTTCAAACAACTGTGGCAGGTCCGACCTTGACAGGAAGAAAACAGCGAACATACGGCGTGTCAATAACCTGCGACTGGTGGCATATGTTCCAGGGCATGTAGGTAACATATTTCATCTGCATCATCGACATTTTTTCCTCTGTCCTTGACGACGTAAGGTTTCATTGCTGATTTTGTCGACCATGAACAAAGCGATGGTGTGGTCATGATTTGCGAGCGGCCGACTGATGGTGAGACACGAAGAGAAGAAAAAACCCAGGGATCGACGAATTAAAGATGGCTGATGACGGCGGTGACGCGGCCAATTACGGCGGAGGGATACACGACGTGCGACAGCTCACAGCGCACTCGCTGCTGCTTCTTCTCGGATATACTGTCGCATGGGGTTTGGCAGCGGCAGTTTGCTGATGGCAGACACCTTTTTCTGGCCGCACAGCGATCCGACGACAACTGCCCGACAACGGTCCTGCAGTGACAGGAAAGCCCGACGCCTCACGCCTAACGTCATTTCCGTTTTGGCGGCGGTAGAGCAGACGACAGGAAAGATGTCGTCTTGCACACTGTCCAGCCCGGAGAAGGCCAGTCCCAGACATTCGCCGTCCTTGTAAAAGGTTAGAGTACCCTGCAGGCCGTCGAAAAAGACTCCGATGGTCGTGGCCTCGTTTTCACGGAAGGGTGCGGTGTATACCCGGCTACGACCGCCGTGCCACAGGAGACCCTTGTGGGACATCCCCCATGATTCGCGATCCTCCCCTACCAAGTTGACGAACGCGTCGACATGCAAGCGTGCACGGGCTGTAGCCACCCCGAACATCATGCTGGTGCCGAACACCCGGCTGGACACCCGCACCTCCCAGTAGTGCACCCCACCATTGAGAGGACGAGTGCCGCGGACACCTGCCGTACCGTTGCTCCAGTTCGGGTGGAAGAGCGCCGTGCTGTGACGCCGGCCACACAGCCTGACCTCGTGCGATTTGTCCGCCGTGTTCCATGTCCACCCGACTTTGCACCCGTTTTGGAACGCTGGCGGCAGCGGGTACTGCTTGGTGGCGGCGCTGTTGTCGGGGTTGTTGTCGTGGTATAGCTCCTGTTGGTGCAGCTGGTCGCGGAGCGGTGATCCGGCCATGATGTGTTCATCACTGTCGTTCTCGCTCAGCGAAGCCTCTTCTTGCAGTCGCTGGAGGTCGTGGTGGTGCTGGTCCCGACGATGATGATCGTGGTAGCTGTACCGCTGGTGGTGAGAGTAGAGCAGGGCGGGGTGACTGGATTGAGCCACCGCGTCCGCTCTCAGCCTTTCCGTTCCGTACCGAACCTTACCATGGGACCGCGCATAAGGCCTATCTCCATTCATGCCATACTTGTGAGTGAGGAGGAGATGGTACAGAAACACGTCTGCTCGAACCAGGATCTCATCTTGCTGCCGCCTGCGTGGTTGTTGATGTTGCTGCTGCGGTAAGTCATGGTACACACGGCGGGACTGGCCAGGTAGTGCTACAGACTGTGGCGTCTGGCCGGCCAGCACAGAGCCTGCGATGGCGGCAACCGACGCACAGCGAGGCTGCAGCACGCAGCACTCTTCTGCCGGCCTGCCGGCTGCTTCTGCGACCACGGCGTGTACGTCTGCTGCTGCTGCTGCAGCAACTGCTGTTGTTATTGCTGGGCAACCACCACCACCACCACCGCCGCCGCTGCCTTCTCCACCGTTACTACTGCAACTGCTGACGTGCGGCGTGCATGAAAACCAGGGCCCTGCACCCGGCATTACCCCGGGCCAGGGTTGTAGGGAGGGGGATGAGCTCGTCAGTCCGATGCCCTTTTCTGCCCACAGACCATTTTATAGAGCTCGGCTCAACAAAGGAGGCAACGGGAAATCTAATCAACAGCCTGCCCGGCCCTCCATCCATTCCCACCTCACTCCATCCCTCATCCCCCCCACACTTGCCGTCTAGTCCCTCCCTCCACTCACATTCTCCCCGTCCTCCATTCACTACAGAGCACGTGCTTCATGCCAGGCATGCCAGGCCCGTACGGCAGCCACCTCCCCCAACCCTCCCGGCGCGTGTCGGCAGAAGTGTTGTGGACGGGGCGTGGCCTAGTGGCACGCGCCTGGCCACGTGCCCGCTGTAGCTCAAGGTTTTAGCCAATGGGAACACGAGACGTCCGGTGCTGCAGAGTGGAACTTGAAGCTGGCTGAGAATTATTGATTTTCTCTCTCCGCTCGTCTGCTTCTTCTTTTACAGGAAAGTGCTTTTAGAACGATTTAATGAAGCCTCCATACTTAAAAAAAAAAACAACTAAAATGCTAGAACCACGTTCTTTATGTTCTCGAGCATTTGACGTCAGGGGCTGCTCACTCTCATTTTATTTATATTTAATTTTTGGTAAAAGACAGTTTATTGAACATGGCGGCAGAGAATATAAGTATAACCGATGTACGCGGTAGGACTTAATGATTGAGCTGCTCACACACACATACACACCTGTCTAGCCTGTCGTGACGCTGCGTGATTACCTGCAGCAAATCGCTGGTGCGTGTCCCCCTCAGGCAGCTAGTCACGTGGCCCGCAGCGCGGTCCCCGGTCCAGACGGCACGTGGCAGACACGTGCCGCTAATTGGGGGGAAAGGGGGCTGGGAGTGGCGTTGACCTGCTCGCACCTACAGGTAAAGGTGAGCGTATCTACAGCAGGCGGACACAGCAGCAGGGACAATAACGTAAAAATGTATAACTTTGTTTAAAAGTTCCCACTCACAGGCACACACACAAACACTTACTATGCACGCGCATATACACTAGTTGTTTACAGTGATCGAATGAACAAAAGAACAAACAAATGGACGACAAAAAGTTATTTCGCAAGACCAAACGGAAACAATAGAGGATTAGGAAGTATATACCGAGATCGAGAGAGAGCGCGCGACCCCTTTGTGATAATTGTTCTGTCAGTTTTCTGAAACAATATCTGTGGGCGATTGTGAGTGGGGCTGACTGTGGGCTGTGACTGTGTTTTCCCCTCCATTTTTCCATTCTTCCCCACTTTCCCAAACTTCTCACCTGGGATTTTTCTCTCCTCCCTCCCAACATGTCACCGTATCTTATGGAGCTGTCGTTTGTTGCCTAGCCACGCCCATAAAGACAAGCTCCACTCAGTGAGTGTGAGAAGAGGATGGAGGGAGTGGGGAGGCCATTATATCAGGCAGCGGAACACCTGGTCTGTTAGCTCTGAACATGCTCCAGATAGCGCACGGAGATCAAAGGAAATATGTAAATCTGGGGGGTGGGGTCTCTGAGTGAATAAAAGGGCGAATGTATAGGTCATTGATCTAGGAACCATTATATATGCTAATGTACTTATTATTTTCACATTGCAGCGGGCGGCTTCATTTTTCTGCGTTAGTATGTTTTGTTGAACCAGATTCTGACCAGAATCCAGCTGAGCAACACGTAATACTGAACATTAGTGCAATACAGATTATTATTGTCTAGACTGAAATAAACACAAATTTCTCATATTATTTCACATTTTTAAGCAATACAAATTATTATGCATATTTCTACAAAAAAATAAGGCTTAGGTTATTTCACATCGGTGTGCATCTGGTGCTGTACGTGTCTGCGAATCCAGTGTGAGTTTCATAATAAGAAATCGAAGACGGGGGGGGGGGGGGGGGGGGGGAGGGGAGAGGGGGAATAAAAAAAATGTCAAGAATAATATTAAAATCAAAATTTAAAAAAAGAACAATAATAACCGTGGCGACTCATAATGAGGTCGGGTTCAAGTGACACGCGGTCTGCTGTACCCTGCGGCGAAGAGTGACAACTGTAGCGTGACTGTCGTTTACAAGTTTACATTTGAAACCTTTACAGTTCTGAGCAGTTTTACCATTACATTAAAGTTTGCTAAAATAACAAAAATTTTACATCTCTCTGTAACCAAGTGAGCAACTCAAATCCTTCTCACATCTGTGATTTTGCTCACATTGTTCTGTTTCTGTTTGACAGATTGCTTGGAAAAAAAAAAAAAATAAAAAATTCTACGCCTCAAGGGTGACTGCTCCAGGATGCCGTCGTTGATAGGTAATAACTACTCTTGGTCAACAGCCTGGATAAAGATAAATGTCAGAAAAATATTTCTTAGCATTCTAGACACGTCATATGGCCGTGTTATCGACTCCAACATAAACAACTTTCCATTTTCCTGGGCTCGGTGCAGACAGTTCCTATTGGAGATTGTTATGTTGGACACCAAGAAAAAAATCTTGTTTTCTTAACGGAAACACACAGATTAAATAAAAATAAATA
Source organism: Pomacea canaliculata (assembly GCF_003073045.1). Classification (NCBI taxonomy): domain Eukaryota; kingdom Metazoa; phylum Mollusca; class Gastropoda; order Architaenioglossa; family Ampullariidae; genus Pomacea; species Pomacea canaliculata. Next base: position 20,405,999 of record NC_037599.1, on the reverse strand, counting down.
AAACTCCACAAAACGGACATAAATGAGTACATCGAACAGAGTTGCCAGCGTCTCTAACGCATATCCCATAGTAAAAAAACAACAAACCAACCAAAAAACAAAAACGATTGCTAAATTCATAATAAAGTCATTCATTGATTTACAAAGCTGCTGGCCGCCCTTAATCGGACAATGGTAAGCAGTCTTTGACGTGTAAGCTGCTTGCGAGTGATGTAAGCCTACAAATCTGTCCGTGCAGCAAAAGGTGGCAGACACGCGCATGTTGCAGCGTTCGTTAGTCTGATTGTACATGCTATGACATCGCGTGGTTACCTTTACATTTGTTATGATTGAGCTTGATGGTTGATGCAGACTACGCGATATCAAAATATTTGACAGAACGAACTATGACAACAGGGATGCAGGAAGTGCGACAGATGTAACGACAGACGATTTGAAGACCACAGCTCACTGACTCCATCGTGAGAACGTCCATGTCCTCGTGTTTATGTGCGTGTGGTTGACATAAAGAAAATTGATTGCTTACTCTCTCCATAAGCCAATGCCCTACAGAGAAAGTACGGACAAAAATGAATAAATAAATAAAAGCAGTTATGAGACAGAGAAAGAAGAGTAAGGGAGGGTGAAGCTTAGCATATCTATGGAGGCAAGAGAGATCAATGCTTGCGCAATAAAGTTGAATTAATAGCTGATTTATAATAATCGCAGCAGATAGAGTGTAGACGACCTCGTGACCTCTTGAAGATCTTGAGCTAATAGTTCATCCTACAATCCTCAAATGTTGCACAGAAAAGCTCTTGCAAATAAGCCTCACAAATAATACAGCTTTTACGAATGATGTGAGAGCACTGTAAGTTAATTATTATAGAGATATTACAAACAACAAACGTCACTGGTAACACCGTGATTACAAAGGATGTAGGATGATTGTGCAAAATATAAACATATTGATAGAAATTTGTTGGTAATATGACTCTTTATCTACCACCCCTTCACAAAAGACTATTTTCAACTTTTAAAATTTTGCGAATTAAAATTTATTTTCAGGTAAAAAGTCCCAGAGACAATAGGGTCAGTGATCGGCATTCACCGTACCCAGTACACAGCACAAGTAAGTATCGAACCGGCAATCCTTTAATCCACACGAGTGTAGACGCTATACTTTGTTTACCTTTGTAGACACAGGGACATCAGATTTTATTTGCAGAGACGTACAAGGGTAAATTTTATTTTTGCCTTTTAATGTAAGACGAGAAATGATTTCAAGTCGGATTTCGATATTCCATGCTCTGAAGAATAAAAGGCATTATAATTATGTTTGTTTGCTTGTTTGCATATTGCAGATGAAATGAAACCTGAAACGAAAGTTTCAAGTTTGATCGATGAATGGAAAAAAACCCAACAACAATAACAACAACAAACAACAAAAAAAAAAAAAAAAAAAAAAACAACACCAAAAACTAACAAAGCTACACAGTTTCAAAATGTGTTCTTTTGTGATATTTGAAACGGTACAAAGGTAGATAGTTTTCTCAAATAAAGTCATCTTAGCGGCGTCTGCTTTGTAAGGCAGAAGTTTGCACGTGATACCTGCTTTGTTTACGCTGACTTGAACACACCTGTGCCGGAACAACATCCTTTGTTATGAGGGTGCAGCTTGCTGCTTACTCAGCTGTGAAAGATCGATGTTCCCTCTCTACATATATCGATATTCTCATGGTTTTCCTGTGGTGAAGTGTCAGTCATTTGTTGCATTTTTTCTGCCACCGATTTTTTGTTTACATCTTCACTCACCCGGAGGGCTGTTGCAACTGTGATTTCTTTTCTTTGATTCTAATCTATAGCGTTGAATGTTTCACTGGTAATCCACTGGCCAGACGTACCCAGCGGTACCCACGTTCCCCCGCCATTGTCTTCCAGGTCTCTGTGACAGTCCTTATGGGCAGGGTTATAGGGTTATTATTCTCCCCCCTCCCCACGACTCTTGTTCCCGGGGACTTTCCGCCTGATTACTCCCACGCCGCCATGGCACCAGCCTTGCGATCTCACGGTACCCTGGCAAATGGCCGTGTGAAGTGGACTTGAACTTTGTTCAGCTACATTTTACTGCTGGAAACCAGGAAGGCGTGCTCGGTGCCGTTCTCATTGTCTCTTTCACCCAGCTCATTGAGCCACCCGAACATCAAAGAGTAGCCTCCACTCAAATGACGCTTTTCGCGGCAGCTGGTGTTTTTCGGGGTGGCAGCGGGACGGGTGTGTGTGTGTGGGGTGGGGTTGGGGTAGAGAGTAAGAATGGGTGGTGGAAAATGGGTGTCAGCCACGTGTCGCTGTGTGACGTACTAGCCGGGGGACGTAACAGGACGTTTTCAGCCTCCGAGGCCAGCGGGCTGGTTTTTTTTTTTTTTATTATTATTCGTTCAGATGTTCAGCCTTCGTCCCTCCTGCCATACTATAGCCTAAATCACAACCAGACAATGTAAAGGGCTTGCAGCCCCAGTCCGTCAATAGATGATTAAGCTGGACAGGAAGCCTCTGTATGTAATCAAAGAGTTTGTAGGAGTCCCCCTTTGAACTTGTACAGACTGAATTCCGTTCTTTGGAGATCAGAGGGAACACTGCCAGAATATTTCAGGCTCGTCTTGAATATGTCAGTTCTCGCTAAGGCATCATTTAGTAGTCATGGTGACAATACCAACTCCGAAAGTCAATCAAGGATTTGTAGAAACTAATAGGGAAAATTTCCCAGGTGTCTCTGGTTCTGTTGTTAGCATCTTTTTCTTTCTTTCTTTTTTTTTTTTTTTTAAAAAGATTTCACTGTTCACTATGCTTGTGTTATTCGAATGTTTATTTATACTTTACCATGCTGATACAACGCAAATATTTATTTGACCTCCGCAATTATGATATTTAGTAAATATCTTGCAAGTGCCATTCTCCCTTTAACAAACTCGTGTGTTTATTGCAGGTGGAGGGGCGGGCAGCGATAGGGAGTGTAATTATACGAATAGAAAACAACAAAAAAGCTATACATATATTTACCTCATGTTGTATATTTGTAAAATCTGTGTAACATTAGATGAGCGCACGAGTTCAAGCGGTCATAGGGCTACCGCTCCGCCCTTCCCCTCTCACCCTCCTGTGGTTGTCGTCGCGTTGTCACGTGACGTGAACGAGCTTCACACCGCGACAGATGGCACGATCATTACGTGCACGCAAGATAACGGGCCGAGGTGGCAGCTGTTTGTCTGCCAAGAAAGCCTTCGACAGCAGGCGAAGAAGTGCCCAACCTGTCGCCAGGTAAAATCAACACCCTTTCCATCCACAGCCGCACTTATGTTATAACCGCTCAGTTATCGCAACCATGGCTACGAGAAAGGCCTCGGCTTTTGGCAAGGTGTACGAAGCTACCTTATCAACTTTGCACACGTTATCCCGAATCACAATTCTCCAGGTTTTGTTTGACCAGATTCATTGTTGTTAGTGCCATCTTATGCTTTGTTGGAAGGAGAAACAGCTTTCCTGAGTGATTGTTCAAGATACGTTCTTTTTAAACGAAGATTTTCCTAACTAGGAAGAACAAAACATATCTGGATATCAGTCAGCAAAGCTACTCATACTTTATTAAACATTTTGCATCCAGTTAGAGTGACTGTGCACAGGTTCTGTCTATTGCTTTTGTCAGCTAACAATTTACATCAGGAGAGAGGAGAGAGTGGTAATGGTATCTAGGTGTCAAGTCACCTGTTGTGACTGCATCCTGCAAAGATTTTCACAGGGGCTAAGGCTCTTGTCACTATGACACTGAAAATGCATCTGTATGTAAAAGTGATTTGTACCTAGATCTACAGTATTGGTAAAACATAAGAATTTTTTGTGAAATTGTGCATGTGAAAAAATGCACATATCTTCAGCAAAATTAAATGACAACCACCCTATTTACTTACATTTTAATAGGTGTTCTCTTTACCAAAGAACAAAATTCATCCACACAAAAATATAATTGCAGATTTGGAATGTTTTTAATCATGATTTTGCCATTTATGTCAGAAAAGACACCACAATGAAAATAATTCCTTGAATGGGTGATGCCCTTTCCATCTTGAGATGACAAGACAATCATTATGAAGTCAACATCAAAATGTGTCACAGCTGATAGTGTGCTTGCATATAAGCATAAGCATCAATAAATATTTGCACTTGAATGTTACAGGTCATAGTTATAAACACTTATTTTTAAAAAATAATAATTTTAATATCTGCCTCAATTACACTGCCAAAAATTACAAAATAAGAAAACAAATCAGCTCAAAAAAAAACCAATAGCAAAAACAGCAAACAGTTTTGATTTTTTTTCTTCTTAACCTACACATCAGGGCTTGGGAACAATGTAGGGATCACTCAGACAGTATTCATACAGCAAGTGACTATGTAGTCATAGTACATCAGTTCATGGCAGTAGTTGACCAAATGAGAGCCATACAAAACTATCACAGGCAGCAAAGTATAAGCCAATGCTCACGTAATCTTAAAAAAAAATCCAGCACAGAAAAATGTTTCTAATAACAGCATTTTGAATCGTCTTGAAAAATGAAAGACATACTTCCTCAAAGTTAATGCATGTGCAATATTTTTTCAGCATGCAGATATGTTTAAAAATACTTGTATAAATAAATATTATCAAACCTACACATGATCAGTACAGTTTAAGTATAAATACTATAATCTTATCTCATGCATATGGAATGTCACAGACATAACAACAGCAAATCGACTGAGGAATTGCTCACCACCTTAAAAGCTGCAGCACAGAATAACACACTCTGGTAACACCAACTCCAACTTTGAGTATTTAAGACCAGTTTCACTGTAGTTCAAGGGAGATGATGCTGTGAATGATTGTCTCATTTTATACTTACTCCCCCTGACACTTTGTCACAACAGCATGAGTTAAAATGTTGGGATGACTAGCAATCAGAATGGGCAGCTGTCCCCTGGCATCTGTACAGAGCAGTGGACGTCCGCTGTGTTGTCAGATGAAGAGTTGCCATTTGCTGTATATGTTGCCTGGTGTTTTCTCACGAGGCTTGTGTAGATAGGTCGCTTGTAGAAAAAGGGGTGGTGGTAATCCTTCAAAGATGTAACCTTTTGAAAAGTAAGTTAAAAATGGAATTAAAGCAGTTGGTTCAGTGAAAATGGGTGAATGTTTCTTTTAAACAGTTATACAAAAGTTACCGTTGTAGAACAGTATATCTCTTACTCCCCAAACACCTCCACCAAAAAACCCCCATACATTCTATACAACAAAAAAACATTGCTGATAAATTGGCGGCAGACTTACAAGAAGATAGCACACAATAAGCCCTAGCAAACTGCCCCCAAGAACATCACTCCAGTGGTGCTTGAAGTCAGAAATGCGTGACAGACAGGTGAGGAGTGCAAGGCAGAATACTGCGACTTGCATCACAGTCTTCAGCAACTTGACATAGCTGCACACCAACCGCGCTTGCAGATACATCTGTTTGACAAAAGCAATTGTTCTCTTCTTGAACTGTCTGCTACAGTCAGAGCAAAATAATTATGAAATGTGGATTTACACTAGTTACAGGCTTGCATTTTTTCAATCTTGCCACTGAAGAAAGAAAATGTGAAGCCTATGTTAATATAAACAAAATGAAATAGCAATTTGATTTAAAAATGACTTTCTTTTATCTTAAATATGACTTAACGACCTCCAGACTATTTGACTCTTATCAGCCCAGCTGTGCTAAAATAAAGTATAACATCTACAGAAAGGGATAACAGCTGAAAAGAAACACACCTTCAAAAATTGCAAAAAATAAGGAAAAACAAAACTTGATCTATGAATCAAACGTAAAAAGATTAAAAATAAATCTCACCATCAGGAAGGCTGCTGCAAACATCGCCATAGAAGCATGACCTGATGGGAAAGACAACCTGCACACATCAATAAGGGGAAATATTAAATAAAAACACATTTTTTTTTAGTTTTCCTGTGCTGGTGACTAATGATGATTTCCCATTCTATCCCTTCCTCCCTAAAAAATAAATCTGAAAATATTTAGTAAACACTACTATGCAAAGACTGACTCATTTTCAGCTGCACGTTTGTTCTCGTTATTAGAAAACAGGTCAAAAAAGGAACTGCATATAATCTAAACAGAAGTAAAAGGCAAACCTGGCCTCCTTGATTTTGTCTGGTGAATCACCTGTACACACATCTTGCACAATAAAGATATTAGAGCAGTTGAGTGGCAGATTCTGTGGACTACAGACTGATAGGAAATGAGGTCGCAGTCGGCCTACGCTATATTTGCCTATTTCTGTAAGCAGCTGAGTGATCGCCAGGCCGAAGAAAAAGACGGCAAGGATGCGATAACAGGCTTCTTTGTTGCTGTTATTTGTCGGGGTGGCATCAAAAGGCACCACAACACACCAACTTCTCTTCCTACGTGGGAGGAATTCCACCAGCAGAATCTGCAATCACAAGTTAGCTCTGTAGGTTTGTAGGTGGTACTCAAAAATTTGTTAAGATATCATTATACAGTGGACTCTGCATGCAACTATTATCTTTACGTGGCCTTTGGTCATGACATGTCAATGTTGTAGCAGTCAGTTATGTTAGAGTTATGCCGTAAGTTGCTAGGATCCAGGGAGTTAATCCTCTCATTACTATGGATTGATTCCTACCCTCCCAGATTTCAGCATATGTGCAACTTTGCCGCAGAATAAGGTAGTAAATATTTTTTTATACACAATGCATGAAAAGAATTTTACTTACAAATAAAATAGTAAAAGATTTATTGTTGTAAACTGTCTTGAAGATATATAAAGGGATTGAAAACAATCTTTCCCTCCACCCTCTAAAAAGCAGAAAGTTTTGAATTGTCGCTCATATACAATAGCTATTCTCTTAGAAAAACATGTCCAGAACAGAATTCTGTAATATAAACTAGTGTAGTAAAACATTTTAATTAAAATCCCTGATATTTGATGATCAAAGAATTGCTCCTTTTCCTCAAGTAATTAAAAAAACTCATAATTAACCATTCTAAACATATATTAACAGATCCAATAACATATCAGGTTAGTGAACTATCACATCAAAAATACTTGTGTTGTCAAACAGCAACTATCCTATCATCTTTCACCATATTTTAGAATCAACTCACAAAAACCACTGCAGTTTATATGTACAACTTTCTTACTGTGATCAATGGCAGTCCAATTGCTACTATGATGAGAAGCCAGAGAGGCACTGTGTCTGCTTTATAAGGGTGCATAAGACTTTGATCGTCGCAGAAGAAGCCACGATGGAATGGGACTGCCAACCGGTCTATCAGCAAGACTGGTATTGCAACTTCAAAACAAAAATAATTTTCAAAAATTGAGGTGCTATATTTAGCCAAACAAATTTTCAATTTTAAACACAAAGCAGTCAATCATATTATTTCCATGAACGAAGTATATGAAACATCACGGATTATTCAGATTATCAGTAGCATTCAACAAACTTTTTGAACATAGCTACACATGCAGTTTCTCCTATAGCTACACATGCAGTTTCTCCTGTACTGCCACTAGTGGGACATGGGCTCTCATCAGTAATTGGTAGCGATAATTTACTTGAGAAATACCGCAGAAAACTATGCATTTTAAAGAACCAGGAAGTACCTGAATAAAGGAAGGTAATATGTAGTAAGAGCACAAACTTGTATACAATTTTGTGGTAAGAGTGAAGTCATTTTCGCCACATTTTTACACTCTCAACGGAATACAACATGACGAAGCAAATCTGACTAAAGCTAGCATCAATCACTATGGCTAGTCTTGGCAACAAATACAATTAAGAGCTGACAATATCCAACAAATAGCACCAAAGTTACTGTGCCACAGCCAGTCTGCTCAAACTATACACTGCTGCATTGTTTACATAATAAATTGCACAAAAGCATGTTTCAATGCTCCATTTTCATTTCTTCAAACCATGATTTATTAATAGCATAATATTTGTAGTTATTTTAAGCAAGGCTTACTCATCACAATGCAGGTTAAATCCAAGCCAACTCGGATCATCCATCGTGTCCTCAGGCTGGTGTCTTCAGCGTCAGTCGCCATCTTGGATTACTACCGGGAGAAAGTGCGGCCTGAAGTCGGTCGAGTCTAAAGGTAATCTTCGCTTGAATGCTTCCTGCTAACGTCAGCGGATGAGTTCTGTTGGCGTATCCTCGAGGTGCAGCTATATCACGGCCAGTAGATTCAATGCACTGTATTGGGCGCTGTACGTGGAATTCGAGTATGCGAAGCCGCTCGTTACTCACGGCAGCTGGTCACTTCGACCCAAACCCACATCGACACAGTCCTATCAACGTCGCCCCAGATCGAGTCAGATCACGGGTATGTTCGAGATAAGATTAATCCCCGACAAAAACCTAATCGACCTTTGTAAAACCAAATCATCCCAATGCCAAATATGGAATATAACTATCAGTAACATCCCCCTACCCCTCCAGTCCTATCACGTAAGTTTTATTGTTTTCATTTTAATGTAATTGGAGAGATATAGATACTTGTTGAAACAGGTGTCTTCTCTGTTCTCTCAGATCATACAATTGTACCTTCGGGATCTACAGTGGTAAATAGTCGTATAATCTGATGTTTAGATACATCCGTACTATTGCTTTATTTAGCAGAAGTGCAGGCACTCCTGAGTATAATCAGATTGCGACATGTCGAGTACAATGAATGACTGCCAGGTGAGACCAGCGCATGACGTCGATTCATTGCTTAAAAATTTGTCCTTTGCTAAACTCTTACACCTTTTTACACCTGCATGTTAGCCGTGGTCGTGACTGCCTATCCCAGTATTACATGTTAGTCACAAGTGCTCAGAATAGGATTTAATTAAATTTACATAAAAGACAATTATTTACTTACATTGTATGTTACACTGCGAGCTGTTAAACATACTCCCCCATCCATTCACGATCCCCCTTTTTATGCCGAGTCCAAAGACCCAGACACATGTTCTGAGAAGATGAGTCAATCATTCGTCTCTTGACAAATATTAATTGGTCGTTGGGGGAGCAGACCAATGGACGCGGCAACTGACGAAGCCTGTGCCATTGGGAGATAACTAGCACAGTCCACTCCTCCACGTCTCTAACGAGTTCTCTCTCACGAGTTCCTTCTCTGACTGCAGCGGCGTCGACCTCCCGCTGAAGCACCTTTAAAGGCTTACCCGAGGTCAACTTTTTTTTTCTTGATGCTACGAGTCAGATGAACTAACATCGCGCAGGTTGTCGTGTTGTTAAGGAAGCGATTTATATTTTTTTATTTTTATTTTTTTGCCCAGAAAAATGAAACGGCTGATTTTGGAATAAAGCCTCACATAGTTGAACTTATAAGCTTCGACTGAAGTTTAAAAAATAAACCATTTCATAATATAGCATTATTTTTTTCAGTGTTTCTAAGAGTGCCCTTCAAACATTTTAAGATTATATATACAGTATTAAAAATCCAGAGATCTAAGAAAAATAATATTTTACCCTTTTCACTATATTTTAAATAAAAGTATTTTTTTTAAAACTTTTTTTACTTACCTTATTTTAAACTCGTCTTTTGGAATTTTATTATCGATTTTTTTTCGTTTTACTTAATTGTTGTTTTATTGCCTTCTTACAGGCCGAACTAGGGGAGATAACTATAGCTTACTAGTCTTAGAGCAGCAGTTACCTATTTCCCCTGATTCGGCCTAACAGGTCTCGGGCACAAAAAAAAAAAAAAATTTATTAAAAAAATATTTTACTATTGTGGACTGGTGGAAATGATTTACTATTGCTTTGTTAACAAAGATGAGTAACTAGTGAAAATTTCATACTTCTTGGACGAGTTAAAGGAAAGTGTGTAATAAAATAAAAACAGCAACAACAAAAACAACACGCACGACTTGTGTCAAGCAGAGCGAACACGGAAACAACTTTCACGCAATTCATTTGTATTTTTATTTACTTTTTAATCGCATATTTGGCCAGAACTATTGCCTGACGCTTGGAAACACAAGCTAGTGTATGATTCTGAAAAAAGCAAAATAATATTAAAAGATCTATTCGCTGCAACACAACCAGAAGAATATAAAATATTTATTACTTGCATTGTAGATATACAAGAGGAATAGCTATACAAGAGACTATTTGTCTGATCTGGTCACATGTTTAAACAAAAGACTTCGGCAAGACCTGACACTCATTGCTATCCAGCGCAATGATCTGGCCAAGACTAATCAGCAACATTTGCAGCAACACTGGCCCAAACCTAATAAATCAGGCTTCGCGAGAGCTTTCTTGACATCATCAGTCTTGTGGATAGATGTGTTTGTGTGTTTGGCAGAGTCCTCTGATCGATATGGGTGAGACAGGATACAAGGGACAAGCAGGCAACTAAGTACACCCTCCCCATCCCTCCTTTCTGCTTATTTTTCTTTCCCTCGCTCTCTTCAGGCCCCCCCCCCCACCCAGCCCTCCCCACTTACACTTTCTCCCCGCTGTCCACGATTAACTGCTTTTCTCTTACCTTTCTCGTGCGCATTTGTACATAGCCACACAAACTCTATTGGGACCGCAGTTAAGTCGAGGGTAAGTCGCTTGCCCAGGGCAAAATGGGGAACTCAATGACAAGCGTCTTCAATAGTTTCAATGCTATGCCCACATCTAGCAAATATTACTTTGTTTCTTTACTTCAGAACATCTTTCTACCGCTTTAGAACTGCGGCTCCAGGAGTAAAACATCTGTGGGGTCTGGCCACCTCTTTATAACTTCGGAAACAGAACTCTTGTCCTGTCATTCCCCATGTTGCCCTAGGGCAATGCCTTATCCTCACTTTACCACTACCGCATCTGGTGTGTGTACATCTTTACTTTCAAAATTTCATTCATCTTGCTTTTCACACACACATTTCCTCGAGTAAAAAGCGAGTCTCATCAACATTCAAAACAATCAGTAAAATAAACGTTCAAGTGAGTTCGTTCTAATGGATTGTTTTCACGTCACTGTAGAAGTAACCAGTCAGATACAGGGTTTAGAAAGTATTGTAGACACCTAACACATATAACATCACACAAATTACAGGTAACAGCACCCGTGTGGCAGCTTCGGCGTAGTGCTGTTTTATAGTGTGGACACTAATCTATAATACCTGTAGTACTGAACAGACACAATGATTACAAAACCAATCGTTGAACAGACACAACAGAACTATCGGGATCACAAAAGTCAGTGAATGGAAAACAAACACCGGTAACTTTCTGACAATGATTCTGAGGCTTGTGTGTATGTCTCATAATTTTTCATATCCCCGAAATACAATACACAAGTATGCGTAGACTGTGACTTCAGTCCTAAATTTGCCTTACACGTGTGTCTTTGTCACATATTGTGTCCATGACAACAAATCACCAGAACTTTGCTCTCGACTCGGCGACCGACTGGCTGTATTCATATGTAAATCTGGCAAATGTAGACGTTCATACTGTTTTATTAAATAATTTATTTTCTGTTTTGTTTGTTGCTGTTTTCCCATTAAGTCTTCATGATCTTTGGGAAAGCAAGAATGGATGCCGCTACACTGCGGTGTGTGTAGTAGCGGCGCAGCGGATCAGATTTTATTTAATTAGGAAGTGTTAAAAATACTATGGACAAGAGGACTATAAACAAAAGAATGCAAATAAACGCTGGGTGAGCACAACGCTAGCAAACTAAAACAAGCCACTGCAGCCTTTGGCTCAAAAGTAGTCCAAGAATGTAAATATCTTTGCACATGGTTACCATGACAACAGAAAGCCTTGTGGCGAACCAACCAAGACACACGACTAGCAGTGACACAGTGATGACTGAACCCAACAAATGAGAGCAGCGGGTACTGGCAGGCCTTAATCACTTCCCTAGCAATAGGTCATACAGCTGAAAAAAGATGACGAAAGGTCGAGGAAACCATTGTAAATCATACCATGGTGTCAGTGCGTCTTTCATTCCTGACTTTCTTTAGCGTCCACCTAGGTTTTTCTCTGCTGAAAAACTCAGCGTGTAATTGCCTGTAATAGCTCGCAAATGTCTTATTTGTCGAGGAAATAAAGGTTATCTCCTGACGTATTTACACAAGGAAGAGGATCTTCAAGCTATTGTTTATCCTGCTTTTTCTTTCGGTTTCATGTTAACCGGCATTGCGCCCACTCTAAAATGTCTAAGAAAGAAGTACACTTCTCTCAGATAGAAATGCACACGTTTCTAAAGCAGACATGCACACTTGTCTATCAAAGTTGCTGACTACACTGTGACAGAATTGCTCACTTCTCCAGAGTTGGCGGTATCCTCAAAGATGCTTTACATTAAAGCTTCCTTTGTGTAAAAGTTGCACTTTGATAAACTGCTAATTCTCTCTCCTATTAGCTATATATGTGCACCCTAAAGCTCTCGTTAAATGGCGCGTTTCTACACTTTCAACGCTTTGACAGAGTGCAAAGGTTCCATTTTTTCTGAATTTTGTTACCGTCTTAAGAGGAGACAAATCCCTTCTATTGACACACCCTGTACACGCTCCAGTCACTTCAAAACGATCAGAAGTGTAGAAAGCCTAGTTTGTAATTTGAAACAATTCCTCAGTTCTTCTTGATTTCAGGCTTTTTGTTTATTCCAGGGTTAGTTTGTGTGACAATTTCGTGACGGACACTGCAAACGGATGTGCAGGATGAGTACACGTCACTACCACAGCGAAATAAATGAAAGCCGAGGTCTCGCCATAACAGCTTCCATAGAAAAGCATCGCGTGGTACAAGCGTGACGTTACAGCGGTCCAGGCACCACCTAAAGTTCATTTAGTTCATCACGTATCGAACTTTATCACGGAAGGACACGTGACACACGTGACACAAAACGTAATAACTTCTCAGGATTGTCCCGTAGGACTCACTTTACCCTCTGTCGCAAATGTCGAATCTTGTTCATCCGTGTGCCCCGTGACATTGAGTTTGTTGTCTATATCATCCACGTTTTTACTGTCGTCACTGTCGTGCTCCATGGGCTTCACCTTGGCGGGGTAGCTTTCGCCCAGGTCTTTTCCCATTTTGAGACCGTTTTTCTGAGAAGAAACAGTGTCCAGCAAATCTTCCGGGTGCTTTTGTTGTTTGGCAAGCTCCTCCCAGTGGCTTAGGTTTTCTCTGTTGTGGACGAGAACAAAAAATGTGTGTACAAGAATCTGGTATCACCGTATTCTCCACCCCTCATTATATTCCCTCCTTATTCGCCATACCATTATTCGGTATATCCCCTCATCATTTTATATTACTCTTCATATTTCCCCACCTTGGTACTACTGATCACTCGGTATTCCCAGCCCTAGATCATTAAAAACAAAGAGTGCTTCAGTCGTCAACTGATTCGACATTTATCTTGTCTGGGCCTGATGATCAGCCCGCCTAGCAGTCGGACACAAATAGAAGTGATGAGGACCGTGGAAGGTGGTGTCTGCGAATACGAGAAAAATGAGACAGTTTGTGCGAGTGAAGCACATGTTCACCTGTCTGGTCTGGTGTATGTATGCCGGCACGTGGGTCTTTGTAGATATGCGATCAAACGCGCGCTCTTGTGTGTGTGTGTGTGTGCGCAAGAATGCTTGTATTTGTTTCTCTCTCTAAAAGATCTCGGGTAAGAGGCACCCTTTTGTTTATCAGTGTCCCTTTATGCAGTGCTGCACGTTGTGCATGTATATGTCTACAGCTGTGTGTTCTCGTGTCTGTAGTATACACTCGTGTGTCCTTACAGGCTTACCTGACTCCCTCCAGCATGGGGTGTGTTTCAGGCAGGACATTTCCCAGCAGCTCGTAACAGGGTAAGCAAATACTGGTAATAAAACCCACCTGGAACCAGAAGAATCATTATAAGTTCTTTCCTTCCCCCATCGACAGTGTCATTTCACCGTCTAGTTGACATGATCACAATATAGTTAACTTACACAGCGCCATATCCCAGCAAGCAACTAAGCAATATGAACGGTATGACGTGTACAACAAATGTTAACGATGATTTCCCCGCCCTTCTCATCCCCAAACCTTAATTATTCATCCACTATTCTCCCATCAGCCATTAATCCATCAACACCCACGCATCCACACCTCCAGCTGCGGCAGTTCGTCTTTTTTGTCCCTGTCCATCATCGCCATGGGGGTCATACCCTTCAGCTTCTCCTCGTCACCCTGGCAACAAAAGACGAGCGCATCACTAATGCTGTTGCCACAGCAACGTCAAACACTAAGAGAACACCAGAAGTATGTCAAGCTACCGGAACAGCCTAACATTAACAAGCCTGGGAGCGGGGGTTAAAGTAGGGTTCAGTTCAGCTCTCAACAACACTGCAACATATGGCTAACTGGCATGCAAGGTATTGTAAGCTGATGTCTTTATGGCTCGAATGTTTAATCATCATACAATGTCAATACCATTTTCAGTAAGAAAGAGGCAGATGGAAGTCTTTTTCATGACACATTTCCATGTTTTAACTACCACGACCTGTCATCACACGAATCCTTCTCCTGGCACACTTGTTCACACCACAGGGATTAAAACAAGAGCTAAAGCAACTGAAGTTTTCAACATCATGAAGCACACCAGATCACAGTAGAGAAAAGTCGCCATCGACACCAAATAAATAAGTGTAAGTAATTAAGTTTCTGTATTGCATGGGAGAAGGCAACAACATTTTCAAATAAATACAAGTCTGAAAGTCAGTTCAACAAAGCACAGATTGCTACAACTCACAAAACCTGATTAAAAATATTAAAATCTGCAAAGCTGTTTTTAACCAAACAAATTTATAAGAGGTAAAGCTCCTATATTATGGGCAATGTGACATTGACACTGGAACTGACCCACGCAATGATCACGTGACTACGAAATCTCCCCAAGACATTCTTATCTATAAAAAAAAAGGGACATCATGCAGAAAAACAGAAGAGTTATTGCATATCCACCACATACTGAGAGCAAGTAAAACGATGTATAACTTGCCAGCAAACAAAATAACCATTCACACGAAGTGCAACATATTTTTGCTGTTGTAAACCTAAACGATATTATTTCCCTTTCCCCAACTCTCGCTTGTTTCAAATATTCATTTGGGAACTGAACTGGAAACTTTAAAGAATGCTTTTACTTCGCTCTCACCAAAAGAGTTGGTAATTAATTCATGACTATTCATTAGTCTATGCCATCGCCTTCCTACATTGCTAACTAAGAGGATGTAAGTGTTCCCTCAGGATCTCGTATTGACCGACATAGCAAGTTGCAGATGGTCACGTGTCATGCTCTAAAATTCCAAATGCTTAGTTCTCTATCTACAAATGTCCTCTCCCTTGTTCTGCTAACTGCACAAGTACTGCTATGTCTGTCCAGTCTTGCTGGATGGAAATATCTCAAAGGACTTCGTTACCTGTTGCCAAAACTCCTCCATTATGACATAGACGAGGTCGAGCTGGGTTCGCCAGGGCTTGTACATTGCACACAGATCACAAGCGGTCATTGAGATGCCCATAAGCAAGTCCCTAAGGAAAAGCACAACCACGTGAGGACACAAAAAAGCGGCATCACGATCTACACTGAAGCAAGCACAGTTTTTTTTACAATAACAAGAGAAAAAAGGTTAAGATGGACCGCCAGGTGCCAGAACTAAACACAAATAGTCTTTACTTTCGTGAACTGAGTATAAATACGAATTACTGGGCCTTGTGTTAGACATTATTATTATTATTATTATTATTATTATTATTATTATTATTATTATTAAGTGGACAAGTTCTGAACCGAACTGTAATTTTATTATTCTCTAAATGAAGATAATGTGATTGTTCTCATGCAGTAAGGACAAGCAATCAGTCAGCCTTTAATTAACTCTGACAAAAGGCAAAGTGTATTATATCACATTTTCCATTATCAAGCACACTTTTATGTATCGTATTGTCCTTGACAACAGGCCCAGTTTAGTGTATTGTATTTTTCCACAACAACGCGCACGCCAAAGAAACATAATTTTGCACATTGTTTTGAGTGGGTTTTAACAGACAAGTAAAACTGTAAATACTTAAGCATCTTATACACCTCCTGAAAAAAGTACAAAGCAAGAAGTATGTTGGCTGATTAACCGAACAAGGTGCGCAAAGAAAGCAGTCCAGGAACACGCCACATGTCGAATGACCAAACATAAAGAAACAGAGAGAAAGAGAAGCCGCAACAACAATCAGAAGAAAAATCGGTGAAACGAAATCAGAAGTCTGGAGAAAGACTGATCACATTGTCCACATGTTCCTGACAAAGGGCACTGCCAGTCACCTGCTCATAGAACTCTGCGTAGATGACCTTGACCGTCTCGATCTGCACGTGCCAGGATTTAGTCATGGCGCACAGGTCGCACGCAGTCATTGTAATGGCACGTAAGAGCTGCCTGCACAACGGGCATCGCCCACAGATGGAAGATACCGCAAATGTCAAATGTCAATGTCACCGAGAGACACCAGGTGGAATCTCACAGCTCTCTGCTAGCAAGACTGCAGACAGGCACAGCAACGACACAACAACACAGATAACATAACATATACATCCATACAGGCAGACTAACACACAGGCTTTGGTCAGAGGTGTGGGGAATGGGTGGGAGGAGGAGGCAGATTAGAATGGATGGAAGGATGGGTAGATGAATTGGCTTTTCTGGTTAAATGTGATGTGTACGACAGCTGAGCGCGCAACCACAGTCCTACAACTAGATGGAGAGAGGGGATGAGTAACCTCCTGTCCACCCTTCATTTTCTTTCGAGCGAAGAAGACTTCATTATTGTCAATGACAATCTCAGCAAGAAATCTTTCATGAAAGTGTTCGAGAATGAGAGAGAGGGTAGCTTCTACAGCCCTTGAGTGCAACGGTCATAATTTCCAATGGCTCCTTGATCTTTTGGACCGATGTACAGGTCACTGGATGAAATGCAAAGGTCAGGGACATTTTTTAAGAAAGTGTGTCGGGAGCATCTGAGACCCTGTCATGTTGAAAAGATCTGCCTATTCTTATATCTGCCAAGTGAAATTCGAAAATAATGGTTTTGAAGAGATAGTTAAGGTGGATTAAGGGAAAGGACCTCAAGAAGGAAAATAAAAATAAAATCTTGGGGAGCTTCCAAACCCATCAACACCTGTGAACACTGGATGCCAAACAATGGCTAAGTTGAGCAGCATGTGTATTTTTCGGGGTGTGTGGGAAACAGGGCGTCAATGGAGACATACAGGCGATCACAAATATGTCTTGACAAGAGCACAGCTGCATACATAACCACAACCACAACAGCATTTATGCATGATTTTTGTACGACAATTGAGCATGTAAGACAAACAACTGTTTATACGTGAAAAAATGAATTATGTACAAAAAATATACAACAAACGAGTGTTTGCAAAAAATAAAAGAAAGAAAAGGGAACGGAAAATAAAAGACATAGGAGTGTTTGTGTATGACCAAGGACTGTTTAGTAACGTTTAATGAGTTCTTGAATGTAAATAACAAATGAATGGCTAACGAGTGTTTATGCTTTTTAATGTTTTTCTCTTCCTGTAAAAGTATGTTATCTGGCATACACAAGTAGACAAACCTGAAAATAGTTGTGTACAAATACAAATAATGTATTATTTTCACACACACACACACACAGAGTTCGGTACGATGAAGCTTTACTCGGTTTCAGGACCTACCTGTGTTCATCGGCATTCCAGGAAAAACCTTGTTTAGCGACGATGTCTTTGAGCCGTGCGCGGTTGGGAAAAAACAAAGCCAGATCCGTTGCCAGGATACAGTGTCTGATGTCACTAAGCACCTACAAAGATAAAACAGTGTGTGAACATGTGACGTCAACACTCGTTGGCTGACGGACGGTTTTAAAAATGCACTCGTCACCAAAATGTCGTCTATGACGTCATTAGCTTCACTATCGGAAAGAAGTTTCAAGAAGGTCTAATGGAGTTTTTCAGCGACTCTTAAATCAAAACCATTTCCTCTTGCGTTCACTATTACCCCATGCTGATCTAATGGCGGTTCCTGACCTTCTTATACTCATCCGATGTAAGGTGCTTGAAGATGTTGTGACCCTCGTGCTGAAAAAAAGACAAGAAACATATAAAAAATAATAGTATTATCACGAAATATTTTAACAAACTTTGGTGCACTAAGCAGTCTCATACTGTTGCAAGTAGACTGACTGCTGTATGTACAACATTGACGATATGTTGTGCGTGCAGTCTTTACTCAATACCCTGTTGTTAGTTTAATGTGTCTGTAGCAAACATCTTTGCGTGTGTGAGGACAAAAAGGTAGATAAAGGAAGGTAATAATGTAGGCACACAAAGAAACAATACTCAGCAAAACAGGTTCGGGAAGTGTGTCACAGAAAACAGTTACAGAAAGTTAAAGGCTAACCCGAGTGCTCGGCGAAAATTGCTAGAAAGAGAGAAAAAGTATCACAAAACATATTGCTGTTGCAGCACTGATTATTATCGTCTGTTTTTCGTGGCAGCTTCAAGCGGGGTATATGGCAATGAACATCAAGTCATTGAGAAGAAAACTGACAAACAAAAAAGTACCTGCAAGATGGTGACCGTCTGGTTGAAGTGGTGATGCTCCATCGTTGACGTGGAGTAGACAGCAGCCAAAGGGGTAGCACTCTTGACCATGAAAGCGTTGGTTTTGCCTCGATGGTCAAGGTCATGGCACAGACAGGCCACGAAGAGGGCCAGGCACTGCAAAAATATATTCATGGTATAAAATCGAATTTTTAATCTGAATAGCTTTTCCCCCTTAACCTTTATCCCATACCTGCCTCCTTCAGTTTTCCCCGACCTCTCACCTCTACTCCCTGATGACCATTTTCATCTGACAGTCTGAATAATAAACATTTCCAGCTTCCAAAATGAGGTTTTTACCTTCTAAAAGAAAAGCCAAATGATATGGCAAGTCTGACCGTTTCTTGTCTTGAATTAGAGATGGTCACCCTTTAAGTCGTTTCAAGCAATGACAATGACAATTTTCGTCTCTCACTTAAAAATGATGATGGATTTTTTACATTCAATGTTCAGTCTTCTTGAATGTAACTAGAGACTAATATTCAAAACATGATTATATTAAAGTCAGGAAGCAGATCGATAATGATGGGTGTGATGGACTAAGGAGACGCTCACCTCTAGGTGCGTGAGCTGGTGCTGACAGGTCTTGACCACGGTGTACATGGAGTGCGCCACGGAGAAGGCGTGCACCCAGTTATGGTAGGGTACATTGCGGTAGTTCTTCCTCACTGTCAACGTGAAGCGCATCAGGTCCGTGGTGTCGAACCTGCAACCAACGCTGACGTCAGACATGCAGGATGAAAAACGTGCGGCGTGACCTCACGCGCACACTTCACACATTCGCCACATACACCCAGCAAAACTACATGGCGCGGCTAAACGGTCGGTCGTTTCCGGTCTCAGTCCTCGAATATGACACTACAGTAATATCTTGGCATCAGCTTCACACCAAGGTACAAATGGTGACATTCACGTGGTAAGTTCTTGATCCCCAAATCACTATTTCTTTTTAAAACAATTTCACTTCTTCAGATTTGAACCTTCCCAGTTTCATCTTTGCAGTATTGATGCATTTTCTGGTTTACAACTCATTTCCCAGTCACAACCTGTTGCCCGGATGTAAACTCTTATCTCACCTCTGACTCCATATAATATTATCACTGGCTTTGTTTCTTAGCTTTTGTCGAAATCAGTGAAGTGCAGCACAAAAATATTTATTACCGCTATACACCGTTAATGAATATCTTATCATTTGTATTAAAATTGTTTATAAAAGTCTTTTAAGACATTTTATTTAATAACATAGATCCCATGAAAGCTAAGTAGAAATTAAAGATTTGTGACATGGTTATCATAGATACATAGACAAATGGATATTGGAAAATATTGATACCAAAAAAAAACCCCCAAAAAATGTTGGAACAAACACCTTTATTATTTGTCTGCCTCTAAAAGAAGCAAAGTGAAAATCACACAGTCATATCAGTAGATATTAGCAAAATGAAATAATTCTAGATGTAAATCATTAAAATAAACGTTGCTTGAATTGGCAGCACAATGGAATTATGTAGGAAACTACTACACTGCATCAAATAAAGGTTTGGTAGTAGAATATGTAGTCCAACAAGCGATTTCACAGTAATTCTGTGCTACCAGGAACTATAGTTATACACCGTCTAACATTAGTAGAATAATGAAAGCAAATTCAGGTTAAACTATATCTGGCTAATACTATTATTAACTGATGCTTTACGAGCAGAAACGAACAAGTCGTGAATGTCAATAAAAGAAAGGAAACCAGAATACCTAAATGTCTAGACAGTGTCAACAGAAGTACACACACGTCCCAAAAATATATATGAATAAATAAAAAAAATCGAAAGCAGACGACAGCAAACACTGAGAATACGCCGACGACCGGAGAATCTACAACTGCGCAGTAGCTAAGAAAGCGAACAACAAGGTGAGGGTCGTGTTTGAAAGGTTACACAGCAGACTGTTTACTGAGGACCTCAAGACGAGGCCAGGTAAGTAAAATAAGTCTTTAAGACTTTCTCATATTAGACAGTCATTGAAGGCAAGCCATCATTTAGTCCAGGATACCTTTGTTCTCGATTAGATGTTCTGCAAAAAAAGACAGGAATAATACAAGAAATTACCACTGTAAGTCATGCAGGGGAGATAAGTTAAAAAGGGAAGGAAGAAGTGAAACTACCGATTCCACTGGTCTGTAAGTGGATTTTATCAAACTCGCAAAAGTTCATATGAATGATACTTGAAAAATCATTCTCCACCATTACCAGTGCCACATCCACCATATCAAGCAACAGTCGGTTTCCAAAACTACTCCCCACTCCAAAAAAAAAAAAAAATAAATAAAAATTGATGACGATAAGAACTTCGGGAGTGTAACGGCCTGCTTGCAGCCATCAAACACGTTGACACCACCTAATGAGCCAAACAAGCTGTTAGACTAAGGAACAGAAAGCAGTTATGGCTGTCGGAGCGAGTACGATACCAGCAACACAAAAACACAAAATCTTTTCCGCAAATGACTGCAGAGAGCAGTCAGGCTGTGGACGTATGAACGCTCACATTGTACGCATACGGATTATTCATGAACACTAACACTAGCTCTACGCCATTCCGTCTGAAAGTAAAAAGGCAAAGGATGTCAGCAGAGATGTTGGACTGAACACCCAGATCAACACCTTTTGTTATCACAGCTTTTTCACTTTATTTCTTCTTCTTCCATCTTTCTTTTCCTCAACCTCCCGCTTCCTAAAAATATACCTTTATGATCAGGATTGAGTACCATAAACGTACTAGCGTCCTCAATATTCATCCTGGAGTGGTACAGGGGTATAGTCCCTTGAAAAATAGGATGTAAACACACAAGGACAGATAATGAGAAAGAAGAGGACAAAAGCTGGCAAGTCAGGTGCGATTAGATCCCCATGGAAACACAGTGCACATGATCTCGACAAAGTGGAGCTGACCTCTGGGCCATATCCGGCAGATACATTTGCTCCACGTGTAGGAGGGGCGATGACGTCAAGCGTGGGCATGCTCTTAACGACAGAACAAAACAACAAACAACAAGGAAATGACAAAAACAGAAATAGAAAAACAAGGTTAACAGTGTGCAACGTGTTTGTAGGCTTGCTCCTCTCTTGGGATAACTTTGTCAGAATACATTAGGTCCTTTGATGTGGCCTTTATCAGCTCTATAACTGTCTAAATGGACAAAACAACCTTTCTGGTTGCAGCTGTTGGCAAACATTATTATTGTTCCCAAGTTTCTTTCTCGCCCACTGGGACATGATGTTTTAGCGAAGGTTGTGCAAACTGTTATTCCAACAGATATGGACAATATTGTTCTTGACAGGGTCCCTCTAGCAGGGTCCTTTAACAGGGCCTTATAACAAAATGCACACCACATGACTCATAAATCCTGTTATGTGCAATAATTACACCGTCAGATACCGATATCAGGCGACTATATTGCAATACAAAGGCATCGGAAAAGAATGAAAAAGTATCAAAGCCAGATCGGCGACAGTAACAACAGCGATGACAACAACACATCAAAGAATATGTCGTTTGCAATCCACGAGTAAAAGAGGGACACTTAACCACATTTTAAAACAAAATTTGTTTAAGTTAAAAAAATAAAGAATGCATTTCATTTGAAAATAAAAGTACTTAGGAAGAAAATTTGTTTACAGTAACGGTATTTTGGAAGAACAATTTAGTTAAAATACTAAGCAATAAATGATGTTTATATTAAAAATACTTAAGAAGAAAATGTATTGACAGTAACATAATCTGGGCAAACAATTATTCAAAATTTTAAACAGCTACAAGGGCGTGTATTTGAAACAGGAACTCCAGTGTCCAACCGCAACCGAAATTTTAATGCGGGTAGAATTCAGAGGGGTGCAAATTAAGTCCCGTGAGGCGAATGTGGTCTTTCGACCGGCCTGCCTGCTAAAAAGTGAAATGCACTTGTTTTCGTTTTTGCATATTCCGCCTAGGTTCATTTGATTAAAATTTAATTTATCAAGTAGAACAGCGTTAGACATTGGCAGTCCGTGACATTCGAACACAGACAAGATAACAAACAACACGGCTGACACGTTTAATGTAGTCGGCTGCCTTCAAAGGAAAGGCTGGTTTTAAAATTTTATTTTGAGTGAATTCAAACAGCTTCACTTTACACAATAAGACAAAGGCATTATTTGTTGTACTCATTTGTGGTCCATTACATTATCACTAGGTTTGTTGGCCTGGGATTTTGGTATTTTACCGGCCTGCCACATAGAATTTTGAGACCGGTCCGCCAAAAAAAAAAAATTGCCCACCCCTGGGAAAGATGATCTAATTGATTCAATCAAAGACCATTTGAAGTAAAAAAAACCAAAACAAAACAGTATAACATCAACAGGCAAATCTCGTGAGAAAAGACGAGAATTTCCAGTAAGAGGCTCAGCATCAGTATAACTTTTTTCCTCTTGTCTTCTGCTGTAACTCATCTAACAGCCGCAGCCTCTCCAATGTACTGGCAGTAATAACAATAAGTGAATGCAAATTATAATAATAGATGCTTCTTTTTATAAACTTTGGTATACTTTGTGAAGATGATACACGTCATGTTATCACAACATCACACCCAATCCTCTGTGATAAACTTTATCTAGTAAACAAATCACACAGTCACTTGATTTATAAGACGATGTATATATAGGAATAAGTCCAAACAGAGGACAGAGTTGTAGGCGTGTAGGAATCAGGCCATGATTAGAGGAGTATTAATAATTATTTCACTGGGACATCCTCTTGTGTTGCGCGGGATGTCACAACACTAAACCTACCTCATAGGACTGAAGAGGTCTCGGAGCATATACAGCACTTGCAGCGGCTTCTTATTGTCCTCCACAGACCACGGTGAAAAAGTGTAACTGAAAACAAATATCCAGACACATGTAGAAATATACACAGTGCACAACATATACACACTAAAAATGTAGCAAGAAATGAAACAGAAGTAGCAGATGGGAGGAAGGAAGTTATTTCCGGATTGGAGGAGCCAGAGGAATTGAGTTATACGAAGAGACGAATGAAGACAGATGGATAAAGGAATACAAAGAAAAAGAGAAGCACAAGACCTACTCTGTTATGCTGGGGATGTTGTCTGGAATAGGCTCAGCCTTCAGAGCGTTCAGTTCTTGTTCCGTGCACTGGCTGTGGTAGGACAGCACCTCCAAGGCCACCCGGTATTTCTGTTCGGACCGTCGTACTTTGTCGTACAACTGCAGTAAAAATAATGTTGTGAGCACAGGGACTACAAAACTAGAAAGCGGGTACTTCAACACTAGAACACGTGTACATCGACACTGGAACACGGGCACATCGAAACTAGAACAAAAGATACTTTGTCACGAAAATACGGCTACATCGACATTAGAAAAGGGGTACATCAAAGGACAATTGTATTGCCACCTCTCCAGTTTGTAGTATGATATTAAATAGATTAACAAACACTTCTAAGATCGTGTTACTTGCAGTTTTGTAGATATTCATGTTGCTAGAATGAGTTCATGGGTCAAAGGAGAGACTGACCTTTGCGTGGTGGAGAGCCAGCCCGCAGTAGATGGCGAAAGTCTCGAAGGCTTCTTCGTCATTGCGAGTGAAAGATCCCGACAACTTGTTGACCATCTGCACCACGCCGATGATGCTGCAAAGCACATGGTGTTATCCATCATCATCTTCATCAACACAGTCACAAAATTGTCCTCCTCGTCATCGTCCATAATTTTATTTATCGTCGTTTCCTCAGAGTGTTAAGACAACCAAACAACAGATAGTAACTTTCGGAATAATTTTTATTCCCAAAGATCGTATATCACTGACCTGCCCCGGATGTAGATAGGCATGCAGAGGATGGTCTGTGTTCGATAGCCGGTCTGGAGGTCCACATCCCTGGTCACAAGCAAACTTCACTTGTAAGTCAGATACTTTCTTTGAATCCTAGCTTTTTGTCTTCTAACTTCAAAACTGTTCATGTAATAACCCATAATCTGTTTGAATCAAATCAACAACTTTTTGTCTTCTAGAGGAAAGTAAAGATAGCGTATAGCCATGGGGAAAGAATAAAAGTTGTGTGGAGCATGAGGCGAGCAGCATTTTTGTCACGTGTAATCGTGTAGGTATACAATATATAATAAGCAGCCATGGAGGTAGCATTAGAGTTTCTGTGAAGTCTGCGTCTCGTACCTGTTGAACCTGTTGTCACTGTAGGCGTCTTTGATGTTCAGAACCTCTCCTGTTGATGCCACATGGCCTGCCACTCCCTTATCCATGGGAAACCTGACAATATTTGTACATCGGTAAGAAACTTCATTAACTCGGCCACTCTTAGACATACATTCTTCGGCGACTTATGGCAAGCATTTTATTCCTTACGTTTCCAAAACACAAAGGTAATATCTTGCATTCAGATCAGGGTTAAAAAACAACTTATTTTAAAAGTTTAAAAGCCATACAATTTACATACAAATAATGTAAAAATAGCATAGAAACGACATACATGTAACATATCTTTAGCGTTTGCTGGCCAAAATAAAAAATGGAAGTGTTTAAGTCCATTTTCAATGTAGAAAAAGACACAATCTTATTTTAATACATTAAAAAGTTTGTATTTGTACAATGGCTTATTTCTGCTGACATAAGCATAATCTAAAGCATGGAGAAAGCGAAGCGTGGATAACTCGGACAGACGGTGTACAGACAAACCAATTTCTCTTCATTAAGGACAAAGATGAGACAGAGGAAGTACGGGAAAGGGAGAGAAACACACTCACACATACAACTGACAAAGAAAATGTAGTTGTCATTGTTTTCGTTATTGTGTGAGAAGAAAAATGTAATACTGGCGCTCAGCGTGTCATCGCAAGCCACCACAAAACACCCGAGACTCAGCGACTATGTAATGTGCCTCAAAGCATGACTTCCGGTGAGCAGCTGTGCCTTTCTGTGAGCAGCTGTGCCTTTCTGCATGATAGTAGCCTTATTACTAACACAGTTTCCCGGGTGTTGGATGGGAAATTCTGAAGGCTTTTGAGAACTCTTAGGGGTACTTTGTGGTGTCTTAACGACTGGCAGGCGATCAAGTATTATCATCTTCCTTCTGAAGATTTCAAGAATCTAGTTCAGCAAGTGACGCCACCCCACGTCACGTGATACCTTATTTCCTGCTTCACGTGCGTTTCGCCCTCTGCTCCCGTGTCAAAAATCCTGGCATAAAGCTCTTTGGAGAGAGCGTCCACCATAAAGAGGGAAGCGCGGTCAGCATTCACGAGAGTTTTAGCAAAGTTCTTCCGGGTCACGAGGTCAGTGAGGTCAGCAAAAGAGACAAAGACACAGAGACATGTGATTTGTGAAAGCATTGAATATGCCAGCAGGTGTTAATGTAAGAGTTATTCTTCCTTCTGATCAGGCAGCGCGGTGATGAAGCAAAGATAATCAAGTGAGGCGCTGGAAGCTGCAGCTAAAAGAGGATTATTGTGCTCCAAAAAGCATTCAGCTCAGCACACACTAAAAAAAATGCGGTGAGACAACGAAAAAAACAAAAAACAAAAGTAAGCCACAAATGCGTGGGTGAGGGACATGTTTGTGTGTGTTTGTGTGTGTGGGCGTGGGCGTGTGTTATGTGTGTGTGTGTAAGACTAAGCGTAAAAGTTTGACGATTAGTATACGTTCGACTTGCTGATGTCTGGTTCAAAGCACCAAGCAATTTTATTTCTAGAACAAAGTGCAAGCTATAAAGAGGGGTTGATAAACAAAAAAGAAGGAGAGATAATAAAACAATCCTCCCCACTAACACAAAGCAGAAAAAATAACCAGCGCGGAAACATTAAACATGAGTACAGATGAGAAATAAAAGCATCACTAAAAAGCTTCTGAACACTTGAGCTCATGCCAAAGGCAAAGGCCAACCTCCTTGTCAGTTTATGAAGAGCTGAAGAATATATTTAACAGATTGACTACTTTGCGTGCGGGCATGTTGTTCGTGGTGAGTAGTTCCTAGCTAGAACCTAAGTGCATTATTATTATTGATAACCTAAGTGCATTATTATTATTGATTGAAATATTATTTGCTTCCAGATACATCAAAAAGAACACCGTGGAAAATTGGCGAAAGATGAATAAAACTCTCTATTTAAACAATGTGTAAAGCTAGACTTTTATTGTAATTAAATTCACAATAATTATAGTTTTCCTAGCTAAGGAAAGGCGATGTACTGTAGCTTGGAGTTGCGCATTACCTACCTAGCTGTCCTAGCTGGGAACACCATGGATAAGAAGTGAATGCCAAAATAAAATGCAAATATGCGGAAAGTATTGTCCAAACTGTCTAGGATTTATAATGTAAACAAATAGGGTCCTAGGAAATTTCTACACTACGACAAAAATATTGAGGCTTTGTGAGGCTTTAAAATGGAAGAAAAGATGCCATCACAACTAAAAAATGATGCCACAGTGAAACAGCACTTGGGACAAGTGAATGTCAACTACAAGAAGATTGGCCTTTGCCCTTTGCCCTCAGTTTGGCCAAACGTTTCGCACCTTATCTCCTTGTGCTGGCGCTCGTCTGAGACAAAGCCCTGAGCGCTACCCACGTCGAAAATGCGTGCGTACAGCTCTCTGGACTTGTGGTCAAGGAGAAATAAGGAGGCACGGTCAGCACTGACCAGTTTCTGAGCATAATTCTGTGTCAGGCAACAGAAAAGATCAGCAACTAGTAAAATAACTTAGATACTAGGCAAACAAAGTTGTTTGAAAAGCTCAGTAAGGCTGCTTTAGAAACGTCTAGAACACGCTCCCTAACGAATATACAGAAACAAGGTTAAAAAAAAAAGGAACAATGCAAATCAAAATGACGGTGCAAACCTGAACATCAAATGGTGAGTATTTCAATAAAAAATGTGGTCCTTTTCACGAGCATATAAAATACATACATACATTTTTAAAAGTATGACTAAGATTGGATGAGTGTTCGTACACATATCTATCATTTTCTATCATAAAACGTGTTCTGAGGCCGAAAACACCCGCCCTCCATTTTTTTTAAGCTTGAGGAAAGGTGTACAGAGCTGCTCTTGTATTTTAGCCGTTGGGTCGAAGGGAACCATTCTGATTGGACGAGAAGGCGAGATGAACATGACTAGAAAAGTATATAAACATGGCTACAAGCTGTCCAGATACTGGAAGTTTCAACACATTACACGGAAAATATTCTTATTCTAATTTATACACACATGCTGTAAAACATACATACAGCCAGTCAAACCGACACCTTCTTTCTATAACAGAGCAAGTTTCTTCTTGGAGGTCAACTTACCATGATCTTCATGATGACGGAGTCCATACTCACAATGTCCTGGAAAACAGACCTGTAGGGAAAGCCAGCATGCCAGAGAAGTGAGTTTTTGATGTTCATATATATAAAGTTTATTAGCTGATAGTATAAATGTACACAAAGCTGGTTTTTATGTGTTTATTGACTGCTGTCATGAAATTAAACAATCTGGTAATTTTCTTGTCGGTGAAATTGTCCTAAATAACATGTGACCTGAAATGACAGCTGGGCAATCCTATTTGTCACCCGTGTGTCAGGTGAGTCGTGCCTTACATGTACGTGTGTCCATAGTGCAAATAAATGTCGGTGTGTCTTGTTTGTCTACATGTTTGTCCGTCTGTGTCTGTATGTGTCGGTGTCTCTGTCTGTGCCAATTTCTGTGGCTACATGTATGTAGGGTTGTATTTCTGTCTGTATGTTTGTTTGTAGCTATCGAAGCACACTGTTTAATAACTATTCACAGACGTTCACTCACTTCATTCGTCAGCTACACTCACTTCGTAACGGCCAGCAAAAATTCGTTTAGTTTTCTCTGTCTTGTCATGCTGTTGTGCATCTAAAAAACAATACAGAACATGTAGATAAACACGATAAACATAAATATTTAAAAGCTAATTTAAGAAAATTGTGTTAACACAGATATATGTAAATATGCCAGAGAAAAATATTACAACACATATATAGTTATAGTTACTACACGATTTTTGCAAGTGCAGAGAGATTAAGTAAACCTCTTTTTAAGCTTTCAATAAATACATCCATGTACTTTAAAAAAATGCATTAAAGATTTCAACCATAAACATACGCTCATACATCGATATAGAGTTTAAGATTTCACACAAAACTAATAGGCTTGCACAAGTTGTCATAATATGCGACCAAATATAGTTTCTACCTCTCACACACACACACACATACAAACACGCCCTGACGCAGACAAGAGACTCACTTTATTTTTGTACAAGATATTGAAAAATAAATATAGAAAGTGGTATTGCTGCTCAAATACTTTGCAACAAAATGTCAGAATACAGTCCAAACTCAGGGATTAAAAACTCAGAGATAAAAAAAATTGCACACCAATAATTCACAAACACAATCCAGCAACATTTAAAAGCTGTATATGAATGTCTGGCTACTGTTGACAAAAGTGTTGAGAAGCCAAGCAAAATGTTTTAGTTTTCAAAGGCAATACCTCAGCATAGAACAAAGCAGTGCTGCCCAAAGCCATCAAAGTAGAAGCAACCTGCTCCAGCCGCAAGGGAAAGATAATCACGATTGGGTTAATAGGAAAATTATGTTACTGAGATATGGTTTCGGTATTCAATAAAGAGGCATGATAAAATAGATTATTTCCATATTTCACAGGGGAACTGTTTCCAGCATCTCTGAATTATGGCATCTTCCAAAAAAAAACAAACAAACAAACCACCCGAACCATAACTATTTACCTGTTACCAGCTGTTTATTATTTTATAACCAACGCAAGATTTTAATTATTTGTGAAAAAAGCACAGATTTATCGTTTTAAGAGAAAAGTTCATTTTCTTCTATATGTGTACATTAAAAAAAAAACATTTTGAGTAGAATAGAAAAAGTTACATGCCTGGTAGCTACCGAGAAAGTTCATAAGTGATGGAGACAATGTCTAGTTAGTCACAAGTATCGATAAATAATTCTGTGGTACATAGCTGAGAAGGAAGCCTTATTGCAATTTAAAGAAATTTACAGATTTCGTAATAAGCATTAACTACATCAGAATTCGATACCTTATAGAGCTCTCCGCAGAAATATTCATTGATAAAGTATAAGGTAGGGCAACATGTGTCCAAAGGTAATGAAGAAGTCACAAATACTTCGTGTTTTTTCAATCATTTTTCTGAATATTTTATCCTCTTTTTAATCTTCTCGTCTTCAGCAGTGAGGCTTTGTTATCTTCGGTCAAACAGATGAAAATAATGGCTCCCACTCTTCCTGGCCCCACCCTCTTGCTCTCCCCCTTTTTTTAATAACTTCTTATCTTACGAGTGTCAACACTTACGGCAAACCGCATTTCTAATTTTGATCTTCAATTCGCCATTTTTTAAATTCAAAGTTCTTCAATAAAAGAATTGTGTTATGTCATATATATATATAGTGTATATTGGAGTGTGTGTACTCTTCGCTTTAATTCATACTGAATGTCTGGATGTAACTGTGATTTTCCGAACCATAAAACGAGCCTCTGGCCTGCTTAAAAGAGCTCGACAAGTTCTTTAAAACTAATTTGTGCAATGAATTAGACTCTCAAGAAATAAAAATGAAATTTAACAGGATGCGTTTCCGTTACAAATCTTATTAAAGTGAAGCCTCGTCTTACTAAGCATGATTCTGCTCCACTAAAAAGCCAGTCTCTCCATTGTAGCAAGCTTGTTAATAGGAATATGAAAGGCAAGAAAGCAGCTCTAAACCTAAAGGCCAAACCCGTTTGTTTAAATTCTTGATTAAAGAGGTTCTGTTACCTCCATGTAGGCCACAAACATGTCGGCCCATAAAAACATGTAGACAGCAACCTGAATACAGCCACCAACCACAGGTCAGAATATTGCGACCAATCATTTATCACAATATAAAGATTAAACATGGTTCACAATACTCGCATCTCGAGTTAGGTGCTCGACAAACCAGCACACTGATTATCAAGGACAGCTCGGGAGGACATTATTTTTAATTTTTAAGTAAACAAAGAGGTTATCTACCTCTAATTTTAAAGAAAATAAAAATTGATTAACATATATTTCTTCGCATTCCTTACTCATTTGAATGTTTGTTGACAAGAAGTATTTGCTTTGTGTCGGAATCATTATACAATTATTTTAGGAATGTTATAAAGAAAAAAAGACAATATGTGAAAGTTCCGGAAATTTCGTGGATGTAATTCTTACGTACCTCCTCTTCTTCTTCAGTAAAATGGCTGTACTTGGAATACCTGTAGAACTCTACAGCACCTACAACAGATTCAACATACAATCACCTAGCAGTTCACGTGTGTGTGGTGTTGGTGGTGGTGTGTGTATAAGAGAGAGAGAGAAAGACAAGTGAGTGCTCTTGTGTGAGTGGGAGTGCGTGGTCTGTGATATTTCACAGCGAGAGATCACTCACCGAGCACAACACAGTTGCCATCAGTTATGGGGAGTGCCAACACAGAGTGCGCCCTGTTGCTGCCGACACCAAGGCCGTCGGGAAATCGCCTGTCCTGTAAACACATTACAGCATGCTCTGAAAATACAAGACCTTCTGCAAAATCCAAATAATATTTTCTAAGGACACAAGCACAAGATTTGAAAATAAAATGGATTCAACAGACTTTCATTACTTTCTCTCTCTCACACACAAACAAAATTCTCTAATTCACTACCCCTCTATTAAATATGCAGACGGGTGTTCATTCTGCGTATAGCCCTGTCGAAGTTTGACTGAACAATAAAAAACAAACGATTCCATGTTGTCTTCCACTTTAGCCACTCGTTCTTCTTCCAAACTTTGCCATCCAGAATCCCCAGATTTTGCGAAGATTATTGTGAGTTTAACGACAGCAGTTCTCTTTCAAAGAGCTAGATGTTGTTCATTTCAGTCCCTTGACCATTACTTGTCGTTGGGTGGTGAAGCAGCAATGCTAAACAGATGCAGTTCACAAAAGTATTTAGCACAGTGGCGCCATCTGCGTCCAGCATACTACCCTTTCGTGGATAACTGCTCCACCAGGCAGCCCGACCTCGGTATTGGCCTCCATCAAAAGTGTTTAGAAAGACGGGCCTTGACAGTGTCACATGGCCTAACCACACTCTATTGCCCCCAGGAATCTTGAGTGCCGGCAGGGGAGATAACAGTACTTTGCATACAGCCGTTTATCTTGCCTACTGTCTCTAAAGTTCAGAGCAGTTCGCTCACGTCTCCAATGCCTGTATTCTTTTTTTTCTGTCAGAAAGCAGAATCCGTGTTACACTACTAAAGCTGCGTATGAACAAGCAAGGATTTCTGTATTGTCAGCCTGGCTATTGCTACTGTCACTGTTGGTCCTGTCCAGTCTAGCCTTTGCTACTGTCGGTGTTGGTCCTGTCCAGTCTGGCTATTGCTACTGTCACTGTTGCAAGAGTGATGGGGATTTCTGCCGCTCAGCTCCCACATTTTGGACAAAGGACGGTTTGAAGATACTTGGAGCTGTTGATCTATTGTCCGCTGACGCAAATCAAGAAGCTTAATTGATCATGAAGCGGCCCGGTGGCGCAACGGTTAGCGCTGTTAGCGCCTGTCACCAATACAGTGAAGGTTAGCTGCCCTGAGTTCCTTTCTCGGCTCTGGCATGCTGTTCTTTCTCTGCACGTGGCATCTGTTTACAGGGCTGGCCGCCCTTCGCCAAGGACGGTCCCAAGCCCGGCTGAAAAAGGAGGAGGGTTGGGCGTGGGGCCAGCACCCCTACCCCGTAAAACAAATCCTTGCTACCAAAACATCGACAACGGTTAAGACTGTAGTCGATTAGTCGATGGCCTATGCCCCAGGAGGGGCGAAGGGCCTAAAAAAAAAAATTGATCATGAATCATGGGCGTTCACTCTGGTCACATTCATTACAGCTTCCCCCCCCCCCCCCCGCCACCTTCAAGCTTTATCCCCTCTTTTGTCCTGCTGAAAACACCAAGGTATAAAGCAGATATCTGACTGACGCCTGAAATAAAGGAAAAAGAATGTTACAGAGGAAGACAAAGAGAAGAGAGAAGATATGCACACTTGCACAGTCAATGTTTTCGTTACGATTGTCATCTCACCATGGCCAAGTCCTTTAACCTCACAGGTTCCTTGGAGTAGGCCACATGTGATGCCACAGTCGCTCGGTACCTCGTCTTCTCAGTTCGCCCCTGTACTATCTGGCCGCTGTCAGCGAACACGAGAAAATAAGCCAGATAAGTAAGTTTCTATACAAACAAGCAGTTAAATGAGAATGTAAGCGATAAACAAAATCAAAGTAAGGTATACATTAATAGAAACTTGGAAGAATCAAGGTAAAAAAGTAAAAAGCACTACTAAAGGAAGAAACAACTGGTAAATGTTTGAGAAAAAATATTAAAGTATTCTTAATGTAATACCTTTATTTGTCAATCTTTGTACCAGATTATAACAAGAGTTCATTTAAAAGCTTCCTTTTTTTAAATCAGACATTACTCAAGGCTCAGCATAGAATCATGATAACAGGACAGACATTGGGTGAGGGTTGGGATGGGAGGACTACTTCAGCTAGTCTGTCACAAGGAAAGGATGCAGATTATATGAGGATCCACAATCTAGTCATCGCCTGTGATCGTAAAGAACTGTAGAAAGTATTCTACACTCAGTAAATAAAATATTCCTTGTGGAAGAAGGACACAGTTACTACTTCTATGCGCACTAGAGTTGTCACTCCATAATGACGGGGAAGGAAAGAAAAAGGATGGAAGTTGTAGAGAAAGAATAGAGGGAATGGAAGAAACTGAGAGAAGGAAGAGGAAGGACTGAAGGAGAAAGAAACAATTCTGTGACCCACTGACACCTCTTCCCGAACCCCTCTGCATTCCCAAACCTAAAGTCCGTGACCCCGGTTTCTCATAGCTCTCGAAATCACAAACTTGTTGTTGAAGGTTCTTGCGTAGTGTGGATTTATTAAAACCAGACAGGTGACACAGGTATTCCTTCAATAGTGAGGTCCGGCTCGCCGCATCTCCATCTTCTAAGGTAGACAACCCTCCCCCAGCCCCCAGTCTCTTTGTGTTACTTGTCCTGGACGACTTCCACTACCTCGGCATGGGGCCAGAGTTCACAACGTGCGTCAGAAGGACAAAGGCAACACAAAGGCAAAACATCGACAGGAGGTAAAAAAAACACAGGTATAGGTGTTTCTTCCATAAATGAGATAGAGATTCGCACTTTAAATGTCAGGTGGAGAGAGAGAGGGAGGGCGGTGGTGGTTAGAGGGTGCGACACAAGAGGTGAACAGGTAAAACCTTGAGATAATACATATCTCGCCTTAGTGACATAGTCATCTGCTTGGTAAACTTTCAGATTTGTCTCCTTACTGACAGATCAAACACAAGCAGACGCCACAGACGATAAATAACACGTGACGAAAATGTGGTTTGTGGACTGTGCAAGAAAAATTAAATTTTCAAAGTTCAAGAAATAAAAAGAGGAAGGAAAATGTAATTAATTTTGCTTCAAGGTACTTACCTACTATCTGTAAATATATGACTTATTTCCTGAAAGAAAAACAAAGCATGTTTATATGTCATTACATCTTTTCCAGCCTTTCATTCGAGTTTGCTTGCTAGTTAAGTGTTTAGTCTTAATATCGACCACAATACCGTTAGAGTACTGCGCGCGAGCGAGTGAGAGAGAGAGAGAGAAAGACGAGAGAGAGAGAGATTGGGTTCTTATCTATATTTTGAAATTAAATCATGTACAGTTTCTTCAGCCATTTCCCTCCCTTGCAGCTATTCCATCATTCATTGTTTATTTTGCAAGCTAGTAACTTTCCAATCCATTGCAGGCAGCCTCACGTGCATGTTACTGTCATCACATGTCAAAGTTCAGCAAGCTGAAATCATCCTGTACTATTATCACATGTAAAAGTCCCACAATGTGACCGGCATACACCTGTAACTGACCATGCCAGCATCATACCTCTTTGTTTTCGTCCACTGCGTACAGGTTGTGACCATCCGCACACACCGCTGCAAAAGGAGGAACAACACGTGACCTCTTCAGAACGTGCTGAGTAGAACTGGCATGATGTTAGCAACATTATTGAAACACTGACACAGCTGCTGGTCCACAAATATGTCCATCAAACTACCAACATTGTTGGTTTTAATTTGTCAAGATAATTTAGTGTTTGGCGTTGACTTCTTCGATCTTAATTATCTTTTATACAAAATAATTATTTTGTTAATACGCTAAGTGATGGAAACATGTCTAATAATATTTCCCGCCGAGTCTTTAATAAAATACTGGGATCACTGTCTTCACTTTATTAGTCGATAAAACCGCGTCTTGTTTTGACATAAACACGCTGAGAATGGCGTTTATAAAAGATGTAGCATAAATGCTAAAAATATTTCTCTTTCTTTGAAGTTTTTGTGACTGGTAAAGTAAAAATATAATGTCTTTACCAGCGGACACACAGGCAGACAGCTCTAACAAAACCGCCAGTTTGCCATGCTGTTGGTTCATTTCCTTTGATAGTTCTTGTAATACTCTCCCTTTGCTTGACTGGATGCGAGACTGTCATTGACAAAATATTTTACTGAGTTAGAAAACAAATTTATCAAAAATACTCATAACACATCACCGAGAGAAGTAAAATAAAGACAGAACACTTACAAAGCAACATGAAGGTCCAATAGAAGTTGCTCTTATACCTGGAGTTCAGGAGATACAGTAGATTGATATTTTGCTAGCTAGGAAATAAATCTTTGCCCACAAAGAACCACATTTCAGTTTTGCTTCTCATTTTCATTTTTTCTAAATATTTGTCTTCATTATTTCATTACAATTACCATCCCACTATCATCATCATCATCATCACCATCATTCATTCTTCTTTTTCAAGGTGCAATGTTGAACAGAAAATTTTTCCCCACCAGCGGCAAGGATTTGGTTACAGATGGAGTCAGAGTCTTGGAGAGAAGGAACATACCTTCCATTTTGAAAGAGATGAAGTCCTTGCCTCAGTAGTGACTTCCCCTGTCAAAGACACAGTATCATGTCTGAGTGTTTTACAAGGAACACAACCCTGGCATTCTGTAGGACAAAAGGGTCGCAAAGACATAAGACACACACATTGAATACCAAACATATTGGTAAGTGTTGATGATGTGTGAATGATGTTAATAAATACACAGAGATGATGAGTACAAGGGAAATGTTCGTGGCACTGGAAGATGTCGAC
Organism: Pomacea canaliculata; assembly: GCF_003073045.1. Lineage (NCBI taxonomy): Eukaryota > Metazoa > Mollusca > Gastropoda > Architaenioglossa > Ampullariidae > Pomacea > Pomacea canaliculata. Next base: position 20,369,964 of record NC_037599.1, on the reverse strand, counting down.
ATTCCACAGCAGGACTGACACATGATGCGATGAACAGAACATACGGACATGACATGACACGACATGACACTTCATGGGAGGACAGGCAAACAGGGTAACAGACCTACCATTGAGTGTATGATGATCCAGTCGATACCTGTTCCCTGCCCGAGAACTAACGTTGGTCTTTCTCTGCAACCAACGTTCAATCTGCTCGGTGTTGACGTATGCGGTCACGTGATGTTCTAAGAATTCTGGGTTTTGCTGTAGGTATTGAGTCACAAGCTCTGGAGTAAGATCTGCAACAAGAGTCAGCAGTGAGAGTGGTCCTCAGGCCCAGATATTTAAGACTGCGCAAACTCTGTTTATGGAATGTAAATGTCTGAGAAAATAAAGGAAGTATTCAAGTTCTCGTGCATTTGGACAAGCACATAACGATCTTCCCTTCATCTGTACTGGCAAACAGGTCTACCCTCAAGGCATCATCAACACGAATAGACTAATGATTCATAACTAATCAAAAAGACCTTAAATTTTCAGAAATTTCACCACTGATGTCTAGGGTATGGCCATTTTAATGTGTTCTAAGCTGTTTTGACGGGATTAGTTCTGTTGCTGCTAAAACATTTATTTATTAGTTTTTCAGTAACCTAATCTTTATTGTATATTTATGTTTAAAATGTAAAACGTGCTCCCTGGTGTGCCATCTGGTCATAAAGATACAGGTCCACATGATCCTGTCTGTGCATATGACAAGTCTGTAGTATCAGTCGGTCAGACAGTTCACTCCCGCGGTTATGAAATACTCCTTGCGTGCAGCCTAATCCACCCATCATTCGACCTTTTGAAATGTTATCTACCTTCATACCCAGACATCGTAAACACACCTCCTGGGGTAGCAGGGCAGTGAAAACAGGCTCCCGGTGAGCGCATTGCTGGGTAGCCAAAGTGAGGAACCGAGTGAGATGGTTGTTGTTATTACCTGTTAGCAAGTCAGACACCCGCCGCGCGGTCATTGTAAAGTGCGGCGAGGTTGCCGCGCGGTTCTATTGTGGCAAGAACGCGGGAAAGGATTCAATAAAAATACTAAGAATAATATTTTTTGTTGGTAATAACAAAGGCCACATCGTCACAAATAATCCATGTCAACATCGTCTTTGTCATCTTCATCGTCAATGTGGTAGCAGAAGCAGGACGCGATCACTGTACTACAGTACTGCGATATTGAGATGATGTGATGTTGTAATATTGTAATTCTGTAATGTTGTGATTCTATGATATTGTGATGCTGCAATTTTGTGATGTTGTGATGCTATGTGTTCTAATACGCAATATACTTTGCCGCTTTCTTTCACAAAAGACCGACTAGAAAAGTGAGCAAGACTAGAAAAGAAATCGTCTCTGTGATTTTCCAGGGTATACTAAACTTTCAAAGACACAAGATTAAAGAAGATGACTAAGTGCACTTGTGGGGGCCAGTCTAAGCATTTCAAAACAACTTTGTAGATGAAGGGTATTTGTAGAACGAGATACGGATATGAGGTCAAGTAACAACGATTGCCACCACTATGTTCAGTGTGTGTCTGAACTTCGTCTCTAAACTTATATTTTTTAAAGTTTCAGACATAGTTTCATTGGTGGGACTGCTGGTAGCTTAGTCGCTGGTGTGCGGCCCCACTGACAAAGAAAACACACATTCAGAAAGAACTTAGGGGTACCAAAAGCGGGATTCGAACGCACGATACCAGATCCTCGCACTCTCGGTGACAAGCGCCTTACCGTTGTGGCACCGAACGCGGTTCAACCGGTGCGCGTTCCCGTGGTTACTGATGGACCCTCCGCTTCCATACCACTATTAACATTTTCTCGCACATACTTTAACATTATTAGGTTCTGTGCAACATTATTAGGTTACGTGCAATATTTGCTTACACGTTACAGGTTGTTTTTTTACTACACATCTTTAACATGCTCACATACATACAAGATCTTTACCAGAAGTTACTTAAATACAGTTAACAGACAGTATTCGTCTAGTTTGTTCCTCTTTAGCCACTACAAGCATATCACACTAACACTAGTGGTCTAGTTTACTTCCCTGCCCTCTGCCCTCTGTTCTAGATGTTACCATTCGTCGAGGTCAACAAAATAACGATCTTTGTAATAAGTGAAATAGAACAGTGAAACTTAAAAAACAAACTTGTTTACCACAGTGCGGTAAGGTTCTGTTTTATTAAAGCCAGACTCACACAGGTTAGCTAAGTGGAATGTAAGAATGTAAGTATGGCTGTTTACAACAAACTTTCTGCTGATGATGGCCATAAATGGAGACATTCCCCTCAACTTCTTCCCCACATTTATGTTAACCTTTATGGGCGATTTTTAAACGGAAATCTAGTTTTATTGCAGACATTTTCAAAGACTTTTCTTCTACCAGCTTCATTCAGCCAAGTCAAAGGGCATGAAACCGGCTTCAGATAATTGTGTCTGCTCGACTGCTGCTTTTTATGAAGTGGAGCCAGTACAGGCACGCGCTTTAATAAGTACGCCAGGTACAAAGAGATTTCGCTGTACCACAATATCGAATCCTGCTTCAATAAACTAGACAATGTGTCACTGTTTGATAGAGATAAGAGTAGAAGCTTCGAGAAATGAAAGTCTCCTGTAAAGCGCTATATAGTGTACGAAAACGAGGCTGGTTATTATTTTTAGCGGCGGCCTACGGGATTCGAAAGCAAGGCATTGTTCCTGTCGCGTGAGGTATATTTGAAAAACGAAGACAACGAATAGGTATTATTTTCTCGCGTGTGTTGAATTATATAAAGCTCACATTGAAAACATAGACACTGATTTCTGTGGTCTTCTACACACGTTTAAATATATAGGTAAAAGAATTTGACAAACAACTTGTTTGTGACAGGTCCACAAGAGTTGTTTTTAAACAAGTTGGCTGAGAAAATTGCAATATGGAAATTCCCTAAATATGTGCAAGCATTTCTCCCTTCTGTTAGCTTTCAAACATTCACATGCGCAGACGTCATGGAGGAAACGGGATCCGCTTACGTTGTCAAGATTACAGCCAATGGGAGAGCTGCGAGCGTGATTTAAGAAGACGTGTCCATGTAATTGGGAACTGTCTGGGTACAGATGAATATGTCCACAAGCATGTTCACACGGGGCGAAGTCTTGATGCAGGTGAAAATGTCGATGCTCGTATACAGTTTATCCCAATCATAAGTAAATTATTACTTTATATTTGTGAGAAACTAGTCAATGTGGATCAAAAAGGATCAATCGGTAGAAATAGAGATGTGAGACTACACTTCCTTTTCTGATTATTACTTTGTTTACATCAAAGCTAGTTAATTAGATCACACCCGGTTAAAGATTAAATTACAGGTCAACATGTCTTTAGTCTTTGTTACATTCTGTTGCTATCTTTGCTCTCTTTTATTTGTTACATCAATTTTTAGCCAAGTTTTCTGTCTGATATCTACGCTGTGTAATAGTAGCAAAGGCAAACACATATATTACTGTTCCACGCCCATTTCCTCCTGTTGCCACTCGTGCCTGGATGTTTTGTTGTTGTTGGCTTTTATTTTGTTGTTGTTGTTGTTTTGTTCTTTGGGGTTTTTTGGTTGTTGTTGTTGTTGTTTTATTTATTTTCTTTTTTTTTTTTTTGCTACTAAAACCTGAATGTTCTGTCAACCACCGAGGGAGATAAATGCGAAAACTTGGCGTAGTCTAGCCGCTTCGTTTGCAGGGGAGAGTAACTGATGTTTATCTCGCCACTGTTGCACACGACAGCTACTGCGTCATCCCAGCCTAACGACAGGTAAACACAGGTCACCACACTATTAGTCGGCTGTTTTCCTGTCCCCATGATGGAGAAATCAAACAATTCATGTCTGTTGTCAACAGGCACTCCACTGACCGATTGTCAACACGGTATTCCCATCGGCTTTCAGTCAACAATGCTTGACAATTACAAGGCTAATGGCGACGCCCTCAAATTCTCCATAGGCTTCAAGGGATTCAAGGAACTCAAACTGAAGTAAAATCTTCCTGCTTCTTTAGTTTTAGTTTTCATGGATTTTTGTTTTTCGTTACATGATTGTGTTCTGGGATCCTATGGATGAAGTTGTTTTACCCAACCTGTTCCTCTGCCCGGGCAGGTAGAATAGTTGCCCCATATTTATAGCCTCTGGATGGTCATACCCAAACCTTCTTCTCAGTGGGTAACATCGAATTTAACTGATAAAATAGATAGTATGTATATTATAGCTATATTATAGCCTGTACAAATGGCTTTGAAATCAAACAAAAGCGAATACATTTTTTCCAGATGTTTTAAATCAACTAGGTAGAAACCATTTGTTTGTTGTTTTAAAGATTTTTGTCAACATGTTACTGACTTTCACCCTTTTGTTCCGATTCAGCTTCAAAATGGCTGCTACCATACATCCCGTAGCTCGTGACAAGAGCTGTGGGAGCCCATCGATGGCTTTGCAACCTTAATTCAATTCCTTCCAACAGTTTTCAGACCACAGTCAAAGACTTCTTCCAGAGTCTCCAAAAAATGAAATAATAACAATGAAATTAGAAACTTTCCTTTAACCAACATCTTTTTGCCGGTAGCATCTGTTATATTTTTATAAAGACTTGCTAATACATTGCTTACACGTTTTGAAATTGTTAAAATATTGTTTTTACACACTTTCATAACTGTCCTATCTAGAGAGCCTTTAGTTGAACGAAAGCTGTCTCCACATCGCACTTTTAACTGCGCACACACACACACACAGAACATTTCATGGATATAAGACAGAGAAGAAGACGGATATTTTTTGTGGATTTAAAGGAGACGAAGATGGTGGCGCGACTGTTTTTCAGCTCAGAGACAAACACCCTAAATTTCCTCCTCGAGGACTTGGGGTTTGAACTGACAATAGGAATCTCAAGATCCCTTGAAAAGCAAGGCTGCGACAGTCTCCGGCCATAAAGCACATACCCTAGTGACGTCACAGAAAAGTGTGAGGGCGCACACATCCGGACACCAGCATGTTACTGACTGACCGGAACTCATTCCCCTGCCTCACCCACCTCTTCCACCTCCTTCCATCCATTCCCCGCAAATGACACGCGATCTCGCGTGCTGAGTGCAAAGGGTAGAGTATCCCTTTCAAAGGTGGCATTCGAGTGTAACGACTGTTTCCTGCGGTTTAATTTCATTGGATGAAAGCGGAAGTCAAGAACCCGACTCATGAGTGATCAGCAAAGGCTTCGTCTTCTTAGCTTCTTAATGGGAGCAACGTCCCACCACCAACCTTTCATCAAGAACGGGAGACAAAGCTGCCCGTGTCTGTATAGAAGCTATAATCGGATTTATACACAATGAGCTGTCTTGCCGATGATGAGGTGAACTACTTTCCCAGATGATGGAAGCCCAACATGATTGTTCTGTTCATTGGTGTAGACGGAAAAGGCGACAATTTCTCACCTAACGACTGCGCCAACCCATCATTCAATGCTGAGTTGACAGAAGACATGTTGCAATCCATAATCCGAGGAAGACAATATTAAACTTGCATTTTACTCAAGCTCAGTCTGAAATTGGCAATGTATGCACGTGCCCTCGTTAGCTGCAGCATACGTGGTCAAGGGAACAAACCTCAAGATTTTGATGGCTCAAATTAACGGGATCTCACAATGACAAGTTTTGTTACTTTATTAGTTGTCATAGAAACGACTGTACGAAGAGATATTTAATTAACAAGAATCCTAGAACAGTTCCAACGAGAAACTTTTATTTTACACCCTCTGATCAGTTCCAGTTTTTTTTCTAGATTCTGCAAAGCAGACGACATTTTTCGGTTTTGACTATGAGGGAGCTTCAGCGCGTTTAAAGCTAGTATGGAGCATGTTCATAAAATTGATATTAAAATAAACCGATATTTTCAGCAGGTGGAAAAAGGGAGTCCCTGCTCTTGAAGGTTTTCAACTGAATATAACCCACGTGACCCTCATCGTGTCATTGTCATACCCAGCGGCGTAGCTTATCGAAGTCTGACGTCAGTGCGACACCGACACCAACGGGCGAATAATTTATCAAAGTGCGCATGTCACATCCACATTATTCGAGTTATGTGTTCCTAACAGCTGTGCTGCTACTTTTATGGCCCTTTATCAACATGTTCACCTACCTGTCTACAGAAGCTTATTCATTATTACAGTGCTCACGACACTGCATTAGAGGATGTCCAGGCAAAATTTGCAGTAGTTCTCATTTATAAACTGTTTTCAAACAGGCAGAAGTATAAAATAACACTACTACTACTACTACTACTACTACTACTACTACTAAGAATAATAATAAATAAATTAGAATAGAATTTGTAAAGTGTATTTAATCATGAGGACGAGAGCTCAGTATATTGTACACGAAAGACTAACCGATAGTCAACTTCACAAGAAACATAAGCGTCAGCAAACGGATAAAACCATGGTGTGTACATATATATGTAAACTAAAATGGACGATGATGAACTGAGGAATACGAGTGATTATGCAAGATATTTCTAAAAGCTTCGAACTTAGAAACTTTGAAGAAAAAGGAGCAGAGAATTCCAAACTGAGAAAAAGGAGCATCGACCGATATTCTCCCGTCTGTGTGGCACAGAGAGGAGGACAAGAGAAACAGACCAAACAGACCAAACAGACCAAACTCGGGTATCAGTATACACGCATCTACCTCGTGTATTCATCGAGGTTCTATTTCCTCATATCTTATCATCATCATCTTTTTTTATTCTTTATCGCCTGTAGTTTTGTGCGTATGTGTGCGCGCGCGCGTGGTACAGGGTAGTTTACTGGTCGAGAGGATTTGCACTAAAATCTGACACAAACACACATAAACAACACAGCTCAAGACGAGGCCGTCATATCCTTTTGACAGCAAGTACATCAGTAGAAATAAAGTACCATCTTGGAAGCTGTGAATCATCGCGGATTGTAAACCAGTCCACTTGACAACCCCGGCGGTTGACAAGCACACTGTTCATAAACTCGCTCTGAAGACTTCGCCAGATGCTCACATATGCAGACATTCACAACGAGGGTTTGATGTTCTGAGGCTTTCCTCAATCTCTCCTTCATTCACTCACTCACTCAAGTAAACGCACACAGCCAGGGTGTGACAGGAGTGTTCTGGATCACACTATTGGTGTGATGATGTTCCCATTAGCTCACCATGATTGTCCATTTGGCGAACTTGTTAGACATTCACAAAGATATTTTCTAGAATTTCACGTCGGGTATCAGTAACTTAAAAATAACTTTTTAGTGAACCTAGTTTCTCATTTACAAAGTTTATTTTTCTGAACACCTAAATGAAACAAGTACGTGTTCCTCCTGCATTAAACTCTCGTTGATGGAGGGGGTGGGTAGCGGGAGGGTGAGAGATAAGCCAGCCCCAGATGTTGATTTCTCAACTTGATGTCGGGTATCTGTCGACAGACTTCGTGTCTGAAGTTTTTGGGATGGAATGAATCCCCCTCTCCTTCTTCGTGTAACGGCTACAACCAGGTAACCGTTTGATGTTTTAGGTAGTCTCCCCTCCCTTGTCTCCTATAGCTCACCCGCTGATTCAGCCAGTTTCATGTGCATGATAAAATGGTTTTTTGGGAGAGAGGTAAAGTCGAGAAGGTCAGCCAGAAGTACGAATGGACGAGAGCCATCATGGAGGGTACAAAAGGTAGGCGGGCGGAAGGAGGGAAAGATGTAGACCAGGTAAAAGGGAGCTGGAGTCGTAGCGATGCACCTAGGGGTGTAAATGTCCATGGGCATCCACTATCCAGTACACACATCAGAAAGTGAAGCTCAGTACAAATAACACGTGCTAAAAATTCGGCGACCGGATCATCCCCAGATGTTACAAAACAACGGTATCGAGAGCGCGAGAGAAATATTGCAAGAGGAGAGTCAGGGTTCAGGGCCGGTCGCACGAGGGTGCCTGTCCTCACTCCCATACATTGCCTCCTGGATCTCTTGTTACATTTGTTTTCTGTATGGACAGAGACAGGAACCCTCGTGCGGTCCAGGTATGGGTAGTGGCACTCACCTGTAAGCAGCATGTCCATGGTGTAATAAGAGAACCATATTGCGGCTCACAAGTACACTGTACACACACGATGCACGCTCTACGCCGTCGCACGCAGACTGACGCAGCGGCCGCCAAGTCTCGAGAAGAAGAACTGTTTCCTCCCTCTCTCAACACTGGCCAGGAGGTTATCGCCGTGGCGGGGCCCTAAGGTGTCGCCGCCTTTCGCGAGGTCCCAGCCTAGGGTGGGCGGGGGTTCGGGGAGCTGGAGAGTCAAACCAAAAAAAAAAAAAAAATCTGGCGGGCCCCTTTATCAGCGACAGCACACGTCAGCACTAACGAAGTCTCGTTACAACCTTGTCTTCGCCCGGTGTGGCTCGTCGTGTAAAAGTCGAATTCCTTTATTTCAGGAGGTAGAGGTAGAGGAAGGGTTGTTGTGGATACAGATGTTTAATGGTTAGTCGATATACTCGTAGAAAGACATGCATTGATATACCCGGAGGAAGATATAGTTTAAGACAGTTTAAGCAGACGCACCCTCGGATACATACCCGTAACCAGACATCCTGAGATTCCTTATAATGTTGTTGATTTGGGGAGGAAAAAGTACTTCCACCGTGGAACGATTTCACACTGTGGGGGAAGGGGGATGTGAGGCATAAGAGAGAAAGGGAGGTTATGGGTAAGAGGGGAAGGGTGTGGGGTAGGTATGGGAGGTAGGGTCACTGCTCCGTTGCAGATGTGTCAGTTACTGTAGGTGGGGTTCTTTTTCATTGGCTGCTAGCTGCTCATTGCTGCTGGTGGTCAGTGTTTTTTTTTTAAATTTTCTTACTGGGCTTTATTATTGGAGATCAGTGTTTATGCTAGCTACTTTTTCATGGATGGTGCGTGGGCATGGAGATATAATGTTTATTTTTGCTCCTTGTGTGTTTTCTGTAGTTTGAGTGTTTTGTTGGACAGCAATTGGAGTGCGAGGCGAGGCGAGGCATCCTCTGTCTGCAGAGTTCTGTCGGTCTGGATGTTCTGGTGGGAGGAACTCCGTCTTGTAGCGATAGCTGTCACTTCATTATTAGTTCTACAGGTCTTGTCTCTGCTACCACTGCCAGGTAAGCTGTGTACGAAGGTGCTCTCAACACTTCTTATAGGGCTCGAGCCTGAAGCTTACCACAGTTTGATTTCAAAAGAATTAGAAGTGAAGTTGCATGTAATAGTTCAGATACTCTAGTTAGCAGACGTAAACCTGTAAACAGAGATACCCGGACACACCCGGAAGCAGACATACTGGAACGCAAACACAAGTCTGGACGGCACGTGATGCGCGTTGTAGCCTCATAAGCGGTACAGTAAGGGAGGGACAAGAGAGTTGCCAAGGGGAGGTGACAAGTGACACGGCGACGGAAGGGTGGGGGTGGAGATTAACGACGGCGCAGACTACTATTGGCAACAGTGTCGCTTGCATTCAGTCAATAGGAGAAAGGTTGTGCCAGAACCACTACACGCACGATAAAAGACTGCTCTCACAGCTATGACGTCACGAGAGCCGAGGGTATAAAGCAACTCGGTTTTTTTTTCTTCATAAACCCCTCGGCGAAGAAGACAAACCCTGTTGGTGTTGGGACTGGCACTCTTTTTCTTCATTCCCCCTTCTCTCTATGCGCTTGTATTTGGTGCACGTCTTTTTTATTCTGTGTTTGTCAGCGCATGTATGTTGTGCGCATGCGCGTATGTGTGCGGGTAGGCGAATGTGAACACGAATGTATATGTGCAAGGTTATTAATGCATGTGAACACACATATATCTGTATGTTCGATTAGTGTATGTGTTGTGAAATATTAACTGTATGTACAGTGAACCTGTCGACAATTTTCCGTTTAGGGACAATGTTCATGTTAATGTCAATACACACCCTGTTCCATCATCCATCATCCACGGACAATTCAGACAAACTTGAAACTATTCGTCCCCTACATTTGAAAGAAACTGCTTTCACCTGCTGCAGTATTGCTGCCGTTATCCTTACTGACGACAATGATAATTATTACGATGATAATGAAGACGAAAACAATAATAACAAGAATATAACAATATGAAGAAAAATCAATAACAAAATAACAATACCACGAACAATGAGAATAAGAAGAAAGCACGTGCAGGCCTGACAGAGACCATCTGTTGGAGTGACAGTTTACAGACGAAGGGACTGTCATTTCATGTCTCATGTTGCAGTTCTTTACAGACACTCAAAAACCTGTCAACGATTTCACGCTTCCCTGACACTGACTGCAGTCTCCAGCACTCGGCTCTAATCCTCACATCAGCCTCCATCCCAGTGAGGGGGTGTATCCTTTAGTACAATGGGTCATCAATACAGCTCCACACTGAGGTAGACAGTGGTTTCTGTGTTGTTTAGCTTCTGAAGATATGAATGACTCACAAGGAATCAGAGGAAGCACCAAAGGTATTTGGGGTAAAGTTCCTAGGATTAGTAATTTTTCTATCTCTGTCATCCTCTCCCTACCACCTCCACCAGTGGTTCTCCGCTCCCGCAACTTATCAGCTCAAATTCCGTTGACCTTTGTGTTTGTCAACATCCTTGAAATGGTTGACAAGGGCAGCCGAGAGTGGTGTGTGGTCCTTCGAGATGCTGGCACGTCAAGGTAGGTCGTTTACCTACCCGTGTGGGAAACTGGGTTAGAAAATCAAGCAGATTATTTCCCGTCAGAAGCGACCTCAGATAGTGATTAATATTATTTTTCACACACACAAACTAACTACCCCCTGCTATACAGTTCTGATGGTTAGCCACAGATAAACTGCGCAAATAACATATATTAATATTGCCTTATAATGGTTGACAAAAGCAACTTATGAAAGCCTGTCTTTGTTGTGTATACCATTGGCAGGATCATCTTTGTCTATGGGCCCGTCTGGTCATGAACATTTCGGGCTATTCTAAGGGAAACCTTTCTAGGACATGATGGCGTGTTTTATTTTAGCGATGTTTCATTATCTTTGATAGTATCTCGGGTTATCAACTGCCTCTTTACTCTGTTATTCTTCTAAATGGCAACCTTACAAAATTTCCTTGGTTGTAAAAACAATAGTTAAACAACACTTTTTTCAAAGCGCCTAGACGGCTTATGATGTATGAAGTAACAAGTCTTTAGCATTTGCGGGTTAAAGATTAACCACTAATGTGTACACCTGCACCGAGCGCTGCAAACATTAAAAGAGAATAATGTGCGAGGGCAAACTAAGTTTAAAGCTAATTTACTGTAACTTAATATACTAGAGATAAGCGATATAAAATATCCTATGAAGGACTTCAGTGAAGAGGCTTAAAACAAAATCCCAGTTGTTAACAAATTCTTGACTTGCTTCAATAACCAAAATAGTCGATGAAACCGAGATGCTTTGCCCATCGTATCTTTGTCTATTCGAGCCCAGCTGGAGGTTTTAGTCCGCATGTACCCGCTTCTAATCGCTTTCATCCCCACCCACTCATCCACACACACGCACACACGCGCGCGACACATGAAGGGAGAGCATTAAAACATAAGCAGAGGATCACGTGCGTGTAACGGTCGTCCTTCGCATGGCGGGTGGTTGTTGTGACACAGTTTATCAGTCTGAAGCGTAGTTCCCTTTTGTTCTATGTGTCTTTTTAATTTTGTATTATTCATGCGCAGGAAAGAGGTTAAAATGATGACACGCTTGTACACAGTAAAGCATAATTAGCATGTAGTCCTAATTTCCTAATGTAAACGTATAACCCTGACATCCGTAGTGCTGACCTTGACCTGTGTATGATGTTCGTAGGCGTGTATCTATAGAATGGAAGACAGGTATTCATCTAGACTGAGGGCGACAGTATTTTGCACTGATAATCACCCAACCGTTAAAAAAGTATCAGATGGACCTCGGTGAAAAGTCCTCGTTTATTTTACACCCCACCAACCCCTCGAGCTAGATCACATGACCCATACGTGCCGTTAGGTCTGGGAAATAGTTCCAAAGTTACAACTAACTCCTATCCTAATGATGATCAAAGTAAGAAGCTTATGTTTCATGCGCAAAAGGTAACGTGCAAGAAACAGACTACCCGTATAAGAACTCGTTCACTCGCTGGGATCTCGGCTCACAGTAGGGCTACACACTCTCGGCAATCTCAAGTCACGAGACTTTTATCCCAGGCTCAGCGATCGAGTGGCACTGTAACCACTTGCGTGAAGGAAACATTGAGGAAAGCTCTCGGCCAGCAGGGTATTTGCTCGATATGCCGCGCGCCGGCGGGTACAAGACGATCGATAATCGATCGATTAATCCCCACCCCTGTTGGCGGTCTATCACTCAGGGGATGATTAGCTTGCAGATTTTCAGTGGCTCACCCGCGCCGCCACCCCTATGCCAACAAGCGTGAACTTGGAAATACGTCACTTCCGCCGCCGACATGCCGCACACGTTAAGGACCTCGTCAACAAAAGGGTTAAAAAGATAAACGAGACTTGGTCTCAGTCTGAGAGCTTTCTCAATTCAACAATTTCCACTACTGAAGAGTAGCTTTCCAGCATAAGAGATATGTGTAGATATTTTCTGCTTTTAAGACCATTGGGTGGCCAAACCTTTCATAAGCCACGTGTTCACAATTACAGGTACATGTAGTAGTTTCAGTAGTTTCAGTTTTAGTAGTTTCATTTGTTTTCCTTGCTTTATGTCTACATATGTGTCTCCATCTCTTTATCTACGTATCCTTCCATCTGAGTGTGCAATAGCATTTGTTTTAGTGGTCATTACAAGATATTAATCATCTTCTTCTACAATAAATTAGTCTCTAAACATAGACGTGCACACACAAAAACCAACTCCATGACACCACAGTACTACAGTGATATACATCGCTACATCTACAGCTATTAACAGAAATGTGAGCTAGTATTCATGAAGCTATCCATGCACTAAACATGGCGATATGGATTGATCCTTTCTCTATCCACAAGACAGAAACTATTATCTCCTGAAAGTAAGGGAGATTTCTATGCTTGAGTTTGGAACTGAGCATGTTGTGCATTTGGAACATTTGGAAACATATTTGGCGATAAGTGTTGATAAGCACAGTGCGACCTTATGTGCCGCGCTGCACGAGGTAAACTTTAAGCCAAAAGCAAGCTAAGTGCAACAGCGTGAAGCAGAAGTGTGACGAAGCCTGGGACTAGGTGCAGTGCGTGGCCAGCTGGCTAAGGAGAAGTCAACGAGAAGTCAACTAATAGTATACAATAAAAATAGTTAAACTTACTGTGTATTGTTTATCATTGGGCTCCTGAACTACAGATAAAGAAGCGTGCAACAAACGCGTGCAATATCGCTAAAACAGACAATTCAAAGTCAGAGAGTGTGAAATAAACTGTCTACAGTGTGAAACAGCTTTAACTGAACATGAAACAATAGTAAGCTCCTCAGTGACTCCCATCTCGGTTTTTTTTTTTTTTTAACGGTTGATTTATAGTTCAAACATAAACAAGGCTTTCGACACCATCGCGAGAAGCCGACTTTAGGGTCGAGCACTGCGACCCTTGACTGAGCTCTGATCGTGATGAATGGCCATGGAGAGGAAAGGTCGCTTGGCACTGACAAGGCACAGTCCGACTGGCGAACAACAGTCGCTGGCTCGATGGGATATGGGAGAAGTGCAGGACTCAGGAGCTCCTCCGATCACTAAGTACTCCTGTCGGGTGCAGAAAGGGTCTTTGCCATTGTTTACGGCCTCATAAACGCCACCGACCACAAGCAGCCAGTTTGGGTAACACAACTCTGAGTGTTTTGATAACAGCGAGTTGTCGTACATGACAAAAGACGATTTCTAGCAGACAGCAAAACATTCAACTGTTACATCATCTGTTACACCGAGCATTGGTCGGGTGTTACAATGGTGGAAGGACAGAAATGTTTACAAGTATGTCGCATCATGTTAGTTTTGGGGACCTTTAGAAGGGAGAGGTGAGTAAGAGAGATGGAGGAGGGTGAGGACCCTCGTTTTTTTTGTTTTTGTTTTTTTTTTTATTGTTTTTTTTTTCTAGCCAACGCAAACATCAGATGCGACTTCATTTTTCTGGGAACTGATTTCCTGTCCTTCCTGTCATCTTGTGTTTTGTTTGTGTGGCCAGCATTTTACACGCTGATTGTTAAGGAAATAATTTATGAGGTCTAACCACGAACTTGTATTACTGGACTGCTGGTAGACGCTTTTTGCAGTTAACTACTAAAACGAGGCATGAGACTACAAAGCTTCCGGTTTAGTCACATTCTTTGTTTAGGCTCGCCGAAACTAACAACGGAGAACTTCGCAAGAGGCTAAGCGTTGGTCTTGGTAGGCAGACAGCAATCCACTTATACACGTCAATGGTTTAACTGTAACTGGGACCAGGTAAACGTCAGCAAACCTTCTCACCTAGTCCGTCTTCCACGCACAGACACCACGACCACGACAACAACATGTCCACAACGACGATGTCACCTGACTGACAGGTCCGAAGCACTGACCTTGAGGCCTGAGGTCGTCCCCGTTGGCGATGCCATAGGCATAGCCATGACCGGAAATGACGTGAGGCGCCTGGCTGACGACGCTGTAACCTGCACGTGCAGCATGACATTTGTCGCGTGACTTTCGGGCAAGTGTGCAAGGCGGGTGACAGGTGGCGGGCGTGTGAACAGGCGCTCGTGTTTGTGTCACTCGCCCGCCTCCAGCAAAGCAAAAGGAAGCTACTAGAGCAGGGTGCAAGTAGTGGCGCCGCTACTTAAATGTCTACAAGAGTGCAAAACTGTTTTCAAATCATTGATGTAAGCAGGCGGTACTAATCTATGTGATACACCTTTACAAATTATCTCGATGCAAGTCTGCCAGTAAAAGAAAATCTCATGCACAAAAAGGTCGTTGATCACCACACTCATGTCATAGAATTCTCCTCATTAATAGACGATGCTAGCTTTCTTACTGCCTGTAGCCTTGACAACTATATCTATCTAAACTCATCAATGTACTTTCCTGATATCAGGGGAGCTAATAATGACCATGATATGGTTTGAAGCTTGAATATAGGGAACGACAGTAAAATTATTCCTACAGAATTTGGAAACGGATATTTTTCTCTGTGCTCGCTCATTCGAAAATACGTTTTGCACTCGAGTAGGTCTTTAACTTTGAAGAGTCAAGGTTCATGAAAGCCATTTTCTTAGCTGTCGATGAGGTGAAAAGAAAAAAAGTTGACAAAGAAATAAAGCAGCAAACAAATAAACAACAGAAAAAGGAAAAAGAAGCGAATTTGACTATCATAACTAAGACAGAGTTACCCTGACAAATGTCAATGCTGATGCTGCTTGGTTATCTAAGTGTTACCAAAGTGCTTAAAAAGAAAATATATCTATATTGCAATTTTAGAGTTTATCCGATTTAATATTCTGTCTGAGGCTCCAAACAACAACACTTCTGTGTTGACATAAATGTAAAGATATACTTGAAATGCATTGTTTATACTGTGTGCAACAACAAATATCAATCATGCATGTGTCTGGCAATCTGCACGTGTGGGTGTCTGCACGCGCACTTGTGTAAATAGACTCAAGAGTAGCTGTGTAAGCGGAAACAGCGATCCATAATGCACGGGACAGTGAGTGGTACTCATACCTACCTGTGACAAACATATCCTGTAGGGTCTGCGACTGGTGGCTGCGGTGAGCTCCCCTGCGGGGGTCAGATGAGTTGTGGGGTATCCGTGGCCTCCAGCGGTTGGAGGACAGCCGGGTGTTTGCCCCAGCCCCCTGTAAGGGTGGCAGACGGCGACTAGCAATCTGACGGACCGGGCTGGACATGGTATCGTGTGCTTGATGTTTACATCACAATAGTTATTTACTTCCCGTTGTCACGTGATGTCGTGGACGCGCTGAAACAGAGATGAAACTGCTGTTAGTCGAATCACACAGCAGATGAATGGTATTTGAGAGATTACATTACTGTCAACCTAATCGAACAAAATCAAACTTTAACCAACAGATGTCAGACAAACTAAATATATCTCACATCAAGTGCTGAAAAACTGAAATGATCATATTGTCTCTGACAAGTTGTTATCGGCATCTCCACATGATTAATGAACCGAAAATACTGTACCCAAAATATTTTCGACATTAGCTTCTTAATATAACTGCGAGGAAACAAATTATTTTCACTTTTTCAAACTTGCTTTTATTATCAATCAATGTCCCCGCGACACAAGATCGTGACAATGATATGTCACCAGACAGAGACAAACAGATCGATCAGATCGACCACACAACAGTGTGTGGTTAGTGTAGAGGCGTGCGCACGCGATACTTAATTCACACTGTGCACCTTGCATGCACTAGGGACACCCCACTGTAGCCATTGTACCCACTGAACAATTCGCTCAGACTTTTAGACCTTACACTAAGGAATTCACACAGTACATCTGGCTTACAATAAGGTTCTTAAACTGTGAGACAAAATGTACGAAATATTCAAAGCCACTGTTTTTGTTTCTTTCCCCTTATGACAGGAAGCAACCTCTACAGCCAAAGTGTTCGATCGTGCACATTAGAACAAAGAGGTGACAACTCACAGGTAAATGTGTGGCGAGATCATCAGGTGTGCACATCAAAAGAACGAGGTGACAACCCACAGGTAAATGTGTGGCGAGATCATCAGGTGTGCACATCAAAAGAACGAGGTGACAACTCACAGGTAAATGTGTGGCGAGATCATCAGGTGTGCTGTCGCTCGGTCCGTGGCGATCTCTGACGGAGACGGATTCAGCTTCAGGGCGACGTCTGGCGGAGACTGTAGGCCCCACGGGAGGCCAGCGCGTGCTACCCCCTACAGACACCTGCGCCCTCTCGCCAATAAGCGTTCGATGGCACAGCAGCAACAAAGCAGAAATGAGCTGATCGTTGCCATGGAAACCTGAAAACATAAAAGCCGAGGGTATTTTACAGAAGCCCTTTCTGGACAGCCGAGTGGTTAAAGCGCTGGCGTCCGAACTGAGAGGTGTGCCTGTTCAATACCCGTGTAGCGCAGTCGACCCAGCTGGCCGGAGTAGGTACAACTTAGAGTGTTTGGGAGGATAATGCAGCGAAGGGGAGGAGATAGGCACCTAGTGGGATCTCTAACACCTCACTCCCTAACGACCTGAAAGGTCAGGGGACTACTTTTACCTTTACCTTACTTGCTTAAAGAGGGGAAGAATATGTCAATTTGTGAATAGGTTTGAGAAGATGAATGACGACACTGGATGATATAATAAATAAAAGTTAGCTTTATACTCCTGTAGTTTCGGTTTTCCAGTGAGGTGATTTTGAACAGCTTTGCTTCTTTAAGAAAATCTCTTTCGATTAAGTACAAAAAATTAAGGTCAATAATCTAACGAGCAAATGGCACCCAGTAGACAAAAAGTCCACAAGATTGTAAAAGATGCACTAAAGTCAAAGAATCAAAATAAAACCATGTATAGCAGCCATTTTTAAAGCTCAAGGTAGAACTCATGATATGACCTTTAATGCCATTTGTCCTTCCGTTTACCACTGAGTTAAATCACAATCAGATGCGGGATGTAACGGTATGTAACGGACCCCCAACCTACGTCTTCAATCAGCTTATGATCACATGGAATCATTATTGACCACTTTCAGACCACGTGCCTCTGGACGTGGGCAGGCAGCTGCGATAAGATCCGTTTGAAAGGCAAACATTAACAAGAGAATGGAATAAATTATTAAGTGCCGCAGAGTCTGCAAGTTTGAAAAATACTGTTGGCCAGCCAGATACACCTGTAACACATGTACATATTATTTTTTTTCTAAAAAAAAAAAATTGCTGAAGCTTGCAAAAGTGAGCAGGTGTCTCGTGTGGACTACCTGAATGGCTGTGATCTATGGCTGTCAACTGCTTGAGACACTCCTGGTCACGACAGGTGAGGGTCTGACACTTTGATGGCGGCTGGAGCAGACACTTGGTCGTCTTTATGTTGAGACTCAGCTTACTGTTCTCGTTCATCACTCGACCATCACCCTCACACAAGTCTCGCCCTGTTTGGTTTCAGTCTGACCAAAACTAGAGAAGACTGAATTCTGCTATCTTTGTGTAAACAAATAAACTGATACAAAGATTTGAATACTGAAGTAGTATTTTGTTCAACCTGGTGAAAGGGCAATCTGTCCTCTTGGAAACTAATGACATAGTGTGTTAAAGGAATTTTGTTTGATAAAGTACTACAAGTCCAGTGCAGATGAATTTCCTATGCCCGATACATTAAAACATTGTTAAAGAAAACTCTTTAGACAGGAATGTGGGGTTCTATCCTCTTATTTCTGTACTCTGCTCCCCTGTTGTTCATTACTCTGTTAACTTCTCAGACATCACTACTGCCTATGACTACAGATGCCTACCACTAATTATGTCTGTGGATCTCTTATGTCGGTAAGAAATCAGATATTCAAAGTGTTTTCTGCTCGAGACATCTTGACACAGACACTTGATCCATCAGCTTCAAAAAAATGTCAAGGACTTCAGCAGGAGAAAATGAATTATGATAATCAAAGTGAGTCTCCTTTAGTCATTTTCGCATGGCCAGTACGAAAGTCGGTCAGCCGTTGTTTCAGTTAGCGAGGGTGTCTACTCACAAAGACTACCCACAGAATTAACATGAGCGTGAAAAGGTCAGGCACGCTTGATTATCTTTTCATGGCTGACCTCACTATAGATATCGACCTGTCTTAAATAAAACATCGCACAAGAGATGAAGAGGAGTGCAAGCAAACTAAAAGCAATCATCTAAACATTTTCATTTCAAACGTTGTTTTAAACCGATCAATCAGCAACTTACATGGCCGTGAATTTTTCATGCTGAAAGTACAAACTGCCAGCGCAGGCAAACACCCGCCAGTGAGGGCGTGTAGCCTCGAGCAAACAAAACTTTAGCAAACGAGCTTAAGAGGACTCGGACTCATTAGTACATGAATGAAACTTTGTCACCACACCTTTTCGTCCATCTTGTCTGCCTTAGCTAGCTTTTTCACTTGCCATTAACCTGACAGAATATCCCATTTGGCTTACTGAATATCTGATTAGCCTTGGTTTTACTTTATGTGGAAATGTGTAACCGATGGTGATAGATTCTAGTTCCGTGTACTGAGTTATTGCACCCTTCATCTAACTGGGAGGGCCTCCGCCATTGGTTGAATGTCTTGATACAGGTGTCATCCAGTACTGTTCTGTCTGCTCTATTTTCTATTTATATTCTTTGACAATAGCGGGAAATGTTTAAATCCTTTAAATTAGTCGGCTGAAGACATGATCAGTTCCCTCAACCGTGACCTACTGCTCCGATTCTTTAAACCAGTCTGTTGATAAATTGTTCAGATTCCTTAATCCAGTCGAGAGCACACATTCCCTGAACCAATCGTATGATTAGTTTAGATAACACACATTCGGTTTCACATTTCTAACCAGTTTGGTAGACAGTAAAAGTAGCAGAAGAATGTCATCAACCGATCGGAAAGTCTGGAACCCAGGGTCAGGATATGACCAGACGACAATAATCAGCGCATTCCTTCCACTTATCGCGTGCTTAATATCGATTGGAAGACAGGTGACTGGTGCGTTTACGACTGGCTTGTTAAATGATGAAAGCCACAAGCGGAAGTGTGCATTGTCCTCTGATCTCCACAGTGGGGCGGACTATTAGGTGGTGACCTTAAAGGCCTGCTACAGTCAAAACAGAGCAAGCAGACCAGCCAGACATATCGATCTGATACCTAATTCCCAGATTAGATAAAAAACATAATAACGTTTCAGAAATATGTACAGGTGAGTATTGGTGGTCTTTGATAAGCTGCTTTAGAGAAAAGCAAGAAATTTAAATTTAAATGTCAATTTTCGCAACGAAGTATTGTCAAACTAAAATACTTTCAATCATTTGTACTCGATTCATGTCCTAGTAAAAAGCAATAAAGAGAAAATAGTATCCATTTATTAGTGTCAATTAAAATAAACCTCTTGCACATGTTCATTTCAAAGCAAAGTCTTCCCAAATATATTAATCCAAGGTAAATATTCACGATCCATTCTGAACAGGAGAAAAATTACCCAGCTTATTATCCACCTAACCCTGAAAATCTACTTAATCACCATTATTGCTCTTTCTAAAGACATTAGAAGTTAACATTTAAAACAGGGATAAGAGTAGATAAAATATACTGAAATGCCATAGTCACATGCTTTATTGCTTAGTTTGCTATTCCTTGCCAAAGAGACATTTGTGTCAGGCTTTATGCTCCTCGCAATGTTCCCATTATACAAAACAAAATTAAATTAATATTTACTTTTCTTAGCTCTCTATATAATGGATCGTAAATTTTTCAAGATTTCAGATTTCGTCTAACGGGAAAGAAGTAATGTGTGCTTCTTCTTTAGAAACAGAAATACACAGTCACACACACACATACACACAGAGAGAACAGGACAACATGTACTCTGCCACGCATACTTTGTATAGACAAGCTAATGTTTATCATCTTTAGTATTTACTTCAGTTATCCTTCAATAGTCTGCGAATGTTGCAAATTATTTTGGTAAAACGTAGTTAGAGACACGGATTTAGTTAGGCTCCATTGTTTTCCCCGTTGCCGTGGATACTAAGTGAATCTTAAACACCGCGGCTATCCGCAGTCTAGCAACACCTCAATGTTTGTCCACAAATTAGTAGCAGTGTCCAGTCAGCGAAGAGGAGAATAAACTGTGTGACATCTTCTAGTAAGGACCCAACCATATGAGATGATTTGAAAAGAAAATAACAACTGGAAGAAAGAGGATAACCAGTGTGATGTCTTCACATCTGTTAATAAGCGATTTGTTTGTCCTGTAAACCCTCCTGAAAAAATACGTCTTGTTTGGAGCAGAAAACAAAGTGGAGTGTGTCAGCATGAAGAGCAAAACCAATTCTTGAATTAGCGGGTTAAATATATATATCTCTTCCTACCCCACCCCCACTTTACTCTCCTACTCTTTTGTTCATTCTTTCTTTCTTTTCGCCTGAACCACAGAAACCATAATTAGCAGGCGTAGAAATTTGTTAATTTCAATGTTGAATATGTTTGATACGTGAATACTCTTACAAAGAGACAGTCGACCCTTTACATAAAATTCCAATTCCGTCAACTGCTTAACCGTTCACGTTCTAAAATCATTGAATTCCATTTACGCATGCGCCATCCACAAATGTCTGCCAGATCAGGAAACATAAGTGAGACCAAAAAAAAAAAAAAAAAAAGAAAGAAGCGGCCAGCAAAGTGCTTGGTAATAGGTTTCTTCTGTCAGACCTCGATACTAATTGGCTGATAAAATATGTCCAGCTGGGTTCAGGCTGTAATTGATATTCCCACCTTGCAACCAATCGGTTCGCGTGCCCAGCGAATTTGAAGAATGTGGAATTAATTGCTTGCAGAACTTTCCAGAACCAAAGGGTTCATAGCTCATTATCCAGCAAACAAGGTAGAGGTTGTAGAAACAATAGGTAAGTTGACACGAGTCTAAACTTGAAGATAGTGTCTGATATGGCTATTTTCACTACAGGAAGCAGACAGTTGCAGTCGTTAGCCGTGTTACACCCACATTCTAGAATATCCTGAATGTAGTTCATTAGAATAGGAACTGCTTTCTACAAAACAAACGAACGACATATTGTCTTACAGGTTGTCTGATGTATTGTCTTACATATTTTGTCTCGTATATTGACTTAAATGTTATCTCAGTTCCATCTCTGTTTACATGCTCGTCTTTCCTCTCACCCTTTTCGAGCTTATAAATAAATATGAAGAAATAATGTTCGTAGCAATTAAGCTCAAAGAAACTGAAATTATATTTATAGAAATAAGGCTGGAAAGAAAATTATGTTTACAGAAATTATTGTTATACTCATGTCACGACGCCTAGCGCGTTCTTTCTCTCAGAAAAAAAAGATTTGCCTGTACGAGTCTGCCCGTGTTTACTAAACGAAAACTCAAAAGAACAAATCCTGACTAGAAAAATACAGTCGCTAACACAATGGCGTTTTCTTTGACTATCACACTCAATCTTCTACTCACTCGCAAGCCACATCGTCTTGGCAAAGGCTCTCTTCGAACTCAATCCGTCTTCTATCCGCTCTCTATCCTCCTTCTCCTTCCACTCGCTAACGTTCTTTCTCTTCTATCTACTCTCTAACGTCCTCTTCTTCACTCTGCCCTCCAACGTCCTTTCCTTCTAGCTCCTTCCAAACGTCTCCTCTTCTTCTAGCTGCTTCCTAACGTTACCTCCTTTTTTGACGTCACTATTTTTTTGACGTCACTTTACGTCATTTATCACGTTCCATTTAGAAAACGTCCATCATTCGCTCCCTTGCATCCACACACGCGCCCAGTCCTGACACTCTGACTAGATCCATGACAACTCATTACGGTCGTTAGTAAAAATTAAGGTCATGAAAATAATCCTTAAAGACATGTTTTCATAAGAGTTGTGTACTTCTATAAAGATTATCACACAAATCAATCCATCTTCCAGGGAAACCAAGACTACTGCTGGCCCGCTGTCTGGTCTCTGACCCCAGGGGTAGATATTACATCCACTCATGCCTTGAGTACCCCGTTATCCATCTCCAGAAAATATAGCTCTACTGGAAATAACGGACAAAGAAAGCAAACCAATTCCAGGAAGACCACAAATTGCAATAAAAAATAACCGACAAACGATCTCTGAGGTAAGGAACACCACCGCATTGACAACGAGTGTCTGACATAAGGCTAACTTATCTAACCACTTTCCCCGTGCTAGCCTTACATGTGTCACTTTAGCATGCATGCTGATGAGGGTCGCGACCTTTGTGCAGTTCACGACGTATGGTTACAAGCAGGAGCCGCTGGGATTATGGAGGTTAACTGCAGGCACGTGGCTGCCGCCCTCAGACCGCGATATCGCATTCCACGGTGGGCAGACCCAGGCTCGTATATGCGGATAATACGCCGAGGGCTGCATTGTTGTTAGCAGCGGTGGGAATTATTTGCACGCGCTCCACGCGCTGCTCCTTCACGCAAAAACAGAAATCTGTGCACAATTAAAGGTGTTTATATATGATAAACACGTTTGCCCCTCAAGAAATGAGATTTACCCAAGATAAGAATGTTTACAAATGACAAACTTGTTTACATTCAGTAGATGAGTGTGTGCTCAGCATAAAATGCTGCAGTTTAATTTGTTTACATACTATTGAAATGTTTAGATACAATCAACGGGTTTTACACATAACAAAAGTGTTTGTGTTTGCAGAATAAACATTAGAATACCTTTATGCAAAGTGCACGTGCGCTGTTTTCCGAACTTCCTGCAGCCCAAGATGAGTTGTCGATCGTTATTTCGCCAAGCCAAGCGACAAGAGATACAATTTGCCCTCATCGGACATTCCGTCTGGTTGAAAAGAATAATTACCCTTCATCTTCCCTGTACATGCAGAATCCACGAATTGGAAAACACACACACACCCGCATGAGTGTAATCATTTCCCACTAATAAAAGAAGTTACTTATAATGCATTTAAATGTTTAAATCTGCACTTAAATTTATGGCACATTAGGATGGTGTCCGGTTGAAGATCTGGTGACACTTAATACCAGGCATTGCACTAAAACAACACTAAAGTACTCACTATCCTGAAATATTATACGATGAGATAAGTCATACACATTTTTGCTCTCGCATGTGTACGATGAATTACTAACACCTTGACGAGCCCTCGCAAACGGGTATAGTTAAGATGAACAATAATCGTTTGGCCTTCAGCTGTAGTCAAAGAGATGGAGAATGAAGACAGTGGATGCTGAAGGTGGAAGTCAGACGAAAGTACAATGTTTAAAGAGCTGCACGAAGACGACAACACAACTCGTCCATCGGATGGTAAAACCACAATGTTATTATTTAATTATTTACAGGTGGTTTTCAACCGGTCTTCTTTTTTGCATCGACACAGACATATTCAACTGCCTCTCAAGGACCTCCATTTTTCTTGACCTAAGTCTATCACCTTTACAGGTGTGTCGATGGTGAGTTGTGTTTTCTTGACCTAAGTCTATCACCTTTACAGGTGTGTCGATGGTGAGTTATGTTTTCTTGACCTAAGTCTATCACCTTTACAGGTGTGTAGATGGTGAGCTGTGTTGATAAACAGTAAACTGTTTGAGCTCGACTGTGTGACACCGGGTGCTAGCCACATTACCACAAGATGATTTCTACCGGTAACATACCAAGATGAAATGCTAATTAACTGATTAACCTTCCACAGCTATCAACCTTTAGTAATCAGTAAGTATAAAGGGTTTAACGATAGGCTTATCGCCCAGACGCACGATACACGTATATATATATATCACTGCGGTTGTCACAAATCGACATTTCTCAAATTTTGTGAAAATATTAGCGGTTTGTTTTTGTCGGTCTTGTTTTGTTATATTTATTGACAGTAGAGACGCCAGGTGTCTCTGGGTCGTCATCGCTGACCCCTTCGATCGATATCCTGCCACGTATCGCCACGTACACGAACTGTGAACATTCAGAAAGGTTTGTTTATGAAAGCCATGAATTGACCTTTAGTTTCCCACAAGCTTTAAAATTCCATAATGCCTCACGTAGAGTGATTGTTAAACAGGAAAAGACTGGCTGTAGCGAGAGTCAATACACTCGAGAGTGCCAACAGCTGAAATCAATCTCTTTTCAGTTTCTCGACCCCTTTGAGCATTTGAAGTGAATAGGAGACATTCAGTGTGCAATAGAAATGAATAGACAGACATTCATTTCACCTATTCCTTTCAACAACTTGCACTGACACCCCTTTCTTTTGTCACTAGGAAATGTCTCCTCAAAATCTTGTCAAGAAGAGAGAATAATATGAGCCCGACCTGTTCTTCGTGGTCTTCCAGATTTGTGTAGCCATATTCTTTTTAAACTTTGCAGTCGGTGTGTGTGTATACCCTAGTCGTGCTTCCAGAGCTCTGTAGACACATTTGGTTGTTTTGCAGGTTGCGGGGTAACAAGTCAATCAATAAGCCGTGAAAATAGTTCAATGGTTAAAATAATGTCTGTTGCTACAATTGAAAACTACACAATTTAATTTGTTTTTTGAACTTACGAGTTTCAGAATTAATCACCGTTCTGTTGTTTTCTACTTAGGCAAGTTCGCGCGTACACATGCAAAGATCTGTAGGTTTGTGTGTTTATATTCAGAAAAAAAAAACATTGTTGTGTCCCACTTCAGAGCAGTGTATGTGATGCTATCAGATCTCCGGCATTGCTAGACACCCTGCCAATGCTTCGCCATACCGCCTCCTTGATCCGCAAGTTTAACAAACACATTACAAACCGGAAGTGATCAGTCCGCTGTCTGGGAGGTGAGTCTTGGAGGTGAGTCCACTCCGTCAACAACACTGCACTCGTGCAAAGCGAAATATGGGAAGGGAAAAGAGTATTTCATGGGTAAACAAGTTTAAAACAATAATCTGTTTATGTCTGTTTGTTTGTTTGTTTGTTTGTTTGTTTGTTTGTTTGTTTGTTTGTTTGTTTGTTTGTTTGTTTGTTTGTTTGTTTGTTTGTTTTCCTTACCTCACTTTGTAGAACAAATATATTTTTGTTCTTAAAAACTTTCGAGAATATCGGCATTATACTCCATGTCGTGAAGACAACAGTCAGTGTGGACACAATTTGCTAAAAAAATATCCGACACTCAGACAGCAGCTGTTTTTTACAAACACTAGCATAGAGGACTGATTGTTTGCAAAATGACAATGTAACTGGACACCATCAAGGCAAAAGCTAGCTTCTGGAAGCGGGAAGTACAAAGTATTTATTGTTCGTAGGATGTCAAGCTATATGCACTCTCATATAAAAGTATATCCCCAAACAGGATTACGTATTTCACAGTTTCCATACATTTGTCTTACTATGGAAATAATGCTTTCTGAACAGTCTTCAACAAACATATTCTGGTGAGCAAAAGAAGAAGAATAGTGCACTTTTACAGTGCACCTTCAGAAAGTCAGAAAATCTGGCTAAAAACTAACCATCTTGTAAAATTCTTGCACATCGTATGTCTCACACCACTGCTGATGGATTATGCAAGTTTTAAAGTGCTTTGCACACCTCACACACGGCCCAAGGGCAAAGCGCGATTAGCATAGTTCTAAGACAGCTATTTATACGCCCTGTAGTGCACCCCGGGTTGTGCTCGATGAGAGAATTATGTTCTCAGGTGGTGTGTGCCACATCAGAAATTTTTCACAGATGGGCTGTGCACGATCAGACAGTGTTCACAGGTGGGCTGAGCTCGACCAGAGAGCATTCTCAGGTAGGTCTCCTCGATCAGAAAGTGTCGTCAGGTGCGCTGAGCTCGAGTTTGTCAGGAGCACCGCGACAATCAGACAATGGTCGTCGGTAATTACAGGAGCTCTGCTTCTTATTTTTTCCCCTTGTCGAGATTCTAGCAAAAAATGTTAAAGTGGTGCTTAACATAACAATTTAAACCTCGTCCTCCCATCTACACTACTTCTTACCTTCTTTCCCGCGAGCTTTTATCGTCTTTTTAGAACAATAACAACACCTGTCTCTGTATGAGTTTTGTGAAAGTTTTTATCTCTTTGGAGGTCAATACTTGGCGATTTGAAATGCAAATGATTCTCCCTGCTTGGCAGACGAGATCTTTTTCTTTTCTGTCCTGAGCTTGTTATTCTTCAGGTGAAATGCAGTGGGGACAATGCCATCCTGCGGGACGAGACGAACGAGCGAATGTGGTCGGTCGCATTAAGGACTTTTGTTATTGCCAAGTCCTTCTTTGTAAGCCTCGGATTCACTCTATTGTCGATGGTCCATCGGAATGAGACAGTTGTAATTGAACTGAGTTTAACAGTATGGTGATAGTCAGGAGGAGGTACCAGATGAAGTTTCTCCAAATAATGACCCCTCCTCCCTCGTGCTTGACTTCTGATAATGGTATGGCCGCGGCTGGGATTGGAAAACCATTGAAACAGCGGCCACCAGCAGAAAAGCAAAATGTGGTGCCGGTGGTATAACTCGGCATTTACATAGGAAAAGAAGCCTGTGTTGCACCTGACAAACAGGTCTTTACACAGTATGCACACCTATTTACAAAATGTAACGGCGTTTACAGATGACAGAAGCGGACCACAAACCCGTATTTGCATAATATCAAAACGTGTTTACACATACCAACGGCTTAGTTACACCATATAAATTTATTCTTACACATGAAATATGCCTACTTCTGGACAGAGAAGTGATCACCACCAGCAAAAATCGTGTCGAGTGATGTGTTTTGCTCGTTAGGCTAACTGCATGTCTAAGAAAGAATGTATTCACTACCACCAAAAACTTAATAGATTGTCGCAATCTGACACGGACATGAGAATGAGAGAAGTGAGAAGTGTAGGGGGATAAGGGAGAGAGAGAATGAAGAAGTCAGGGAGTTGCTTTAAGCCGTCAGCAACTAAAAGGTTAATCACGACAAAGCAGTCGGCAGAAAACAGCGCGTGCCCGAGACGAGATGTGAACCCAGGCATCAAATTCTGTAATGGTAACAAACGGTTACCAGGTGCGCCACCGGACCGCACGTGGGAAGGAGAAAGAGCAAGAGAGAGGAGCAACCAGAACCATGCTACCTGCTGTCTTAATATCTTTCTTTTTTTCAAAAATAAATTTAGTCAAGATTTGCGTTCAGGCTTTATGAATTATTCAAAGAAAAACATCAGTTCTGGCCATGCGCTCTAACCCTGTATAGTTTGTAATTGGTGTCAGCATCTTATTCACATTTTCTGACTTCTGCCTGGAAAGATGTGTTAGCCGTTTACACAGTCCTCGTCTACAAAAAAACTAATCTTGATAATTATGTCTGTATCTAGTTTCTTACTACCTTTATAAATCTAACGAATATAAAACTATACAGAGTACAGAGAGTATATACATATAGTAAAAAGAAATCGGTGCAAAATAGACGAACCTTCAGCATTTTTCCTTCTGTTAATGTTCATTTCAATTTCTTTATTCTTTATATATTTTAGCTGTCTTTTATTTACCCCATTAAGCTTTTCAACTAGACTGTATTTCTATAGACTAATGTCTGTCCAAATAAAGTCTCGTTCTAGCTAATTTCATGATCAGATCATTCCATGGACTAGACATTTTCTCAAAAGTAAGCAAAACGCAATGAAATGATTTGTGTTCAAGCGCACAGCATGTGACACAGCTTGCAACACATTCTGCTCAGAATTAACGGCCGTAAGCCGCTGGACACCTCGCCCAACACTCAACATGCACACGTGACCATTAGCCAGGTCCCCACCAGGAATCAGAACCACAGTGCCTCTGTCCAGCACCTCGCAGCAAGGATCGATGCCAAAGAGCATAACACATTAAGGGGTGTGACAACCAGCCAAGCGTGGAGGTCGCGCGTCTGGGAGATGGAGTGCTGTACTCTGGGGATTTCATACCCGGGGTATCTCTGGCCGTTCGCGCTTGTTGCTGTGTCTACGAGCAACATATACTGAAGGGAAATAATCAATTCAGCCGGACTGTATTCTCTGTTGGATGTTGTCTGATTTATTTTCGTTCTCTCTCTCTAACATCCCTTTATTTTGTAATTACTGGGAGGAACATCTGATCATGGCTTCAAAATTTAATCATAAGTGATACATTCTAGATATATAAATAAATAAATATCTGTACCACATGTATGTTTTACAACTTACCTTTTTTCACGTATTTTCACTCTGAAAGTTATGTATCTAGCCAGGTTTATTTCTATTTTACTTAAGCCATCGTGAAAAGCATTGTATTGAATCAGTTAAGTACCTAGTCCTCCGCAGTACAAGATAGTATTACAAGTACTGTATTAACTGTTTGTTAAATTTGGGTGAAGCAATAAACAAACACCCGTATGACAAAAAAATCATGTATATTTATAAATTATGTTTGGAGAGGGGAGAGAAAGAAAAAGAGTGAAAAGGGCATTAGCCCCAATACGACCCTGTGTTGTACACCAGTACAAACTTCCTCTTTCTTATTTTTTTCCTTTCTCTCTCTCTTTCTCACACCCACATACTTCACTCTCTCTCTCTCGGTTACTTACTTCAGAAAAGTAGACAGCTTCAGTCGTGTCGCTTAGGTCTCCGCTGCTCAATGCATCGACAGGGTAACAACACGGTGACAACCGCTGCAGTGTAGGAAACGGTCAACTAAGTTTGTTTCTCGTCGCTGGTCCTTTTCACGGCACCGACTGACGCAAAGCTTCCCACACAACAGTCCCACTGGCCTCCACCCTCTACAACCACCACCATATCACCACCCCGAACTGCGAGTCAGTCGTGTCACGCCAGGAAAGCCCTGTGTCGAGCGCTGACGAGGCGGATCCCGTAGCAGACGTGAAAGCGTCGCCACTGGATAAAGAAGGGGAGGTCATGCACATGGCGTAGTGGCGAAGTCAAGCAGAAAATGTCTGAAACAAGATATCGGAATGCACTTTGACTGCTATACTATCCTGTACCTTTAATATCCTTAAAGTTGTTGTTATTGTTTATTTTTTTGGTGCGTGAATATGCGATCTTTGTGAGACTGTGCTAAGTCGCCCTTCAATTAATCCCACTACGTGTGGAGCGAACATTGACATTATGCAAAATGAATAAAAAAAACATTCTTTATAAAACAAGCGATAAATCTAGACTACAAAGTAATGAACGGACATTTCATTATGCTAAGTGGATATAAATGTTTAAAAAGCATTCTGTATAAAGGAAGCTATAAATCTGCGGATAATAAGACCCACCACGAACCTTGCTGATAGCTGACCATCGAGAAAATGTCTACTAGCTGTTATATCGTCGTCTAGCCACAGGATGTCAAATAAACGAGGGTTGAACACAGGGAATACCACACTCTGTGCACAGCTCCAGCTTCCAGCTCCTAAGGGTTGAATGACTCCTTCAGTTTTATGTGGACTGAATCGGTCTAATTCCACATGCATACCAAATCTTTATGTCCATATATCTAAGAAATGGATGTAATGAATCCAATCACCTCAAATCAAAACTGATGGGTAAGCAATAAAACACAAAGAAATCCCTTTCAATGTTCCTTCCTTCCAATGAAACGTATAAAGAATAAATTAAAAGGTAAATATTTTGTAATTAAATTTTCAAATTAAGACGCGTTTAAAGTTTGATAACACCCAAACTGGGTCTACTTTTATTTTATTGGTTATTGTCTCAAATTTACACGATTTTAATTTTGTACAAATCACATTTATTAGAGCATACGATGCGTGGCTTGGTGATCATCGAATTATCGACTATCCCAACAGCATTGAAAACATGTACCGCTGCAACCGGCTTGTCATGTGCTTTTGTAAACAATTAAAATGAGGTTGCTTATTACTGATAAAACCCAGTCAGAATGTTCTACACATTTCTTAACAAAATATAGTAGCGACAAACGAAACCGGATAGAACTAGTGCTCCCCTCTCATCAAAAATCACACAGAATGTGAGAATCAATTATGAAGGACGTTAGTCCATTAGAAATAATGCTAGAACATATTAATTATATTGAAATAAAAACTCCATACAATAGATAGCATTACAAATGTTCTGCTTTACAGAAATGGTGTTCATTGGATACAAAGCCATTTATTGCATTACATTGCAAATCCTTTGGTTACGTAGCAAACATCATGCATTACATGGTAATACAAAATGTATATTACAACTTTCATACATTAATTGGCATTGGAAATTTCCCGAGTTATAGAGCATAGTCATGCAAAGTCATGCATTACAAAGCCCTGCATCACCCAACCGTATCTGACAGAAGCTAAGTAGAGCCGTTAGGGAAAGTAGTCCCACAAGCACCACGTGCGACATCAGACGAAACACCGAGAATTATCGTTTCATTCCGTGCCTAGACAACATTCGCTGAACTTTTTGTTTTCCTGAAACAGATACGGGACACTGGAGATGCAGCCTCAGTGTCACCCTCGACTGCATTCTCTCAGTTCAGTATTAAAGCGGTAGTGTTGTAAGACCTGCTGCTGTGACCCATCGTGAACTTGTCTGTCGCTGCTTTCAATTTACTCGCACAAGGAATTCAGGACATCTGGTTTTTTTGTATGAAGGAGGGCAAAGCAGTCTGGGAAGAAACAAAACATTTCTACTCCTAAAGATCTTTGATCGAACAACTCCTCTGGCTTGGCTTTCTTTTCATAATCATGCTCAAACATTATTCAGATATTACCTAATCATTACCAAGACATTACCCAGTTCGAAATTACCTCCACGTGCAGCTGTCTCTTTCTCAAGATAGAAACTGATGTCTAGAACACTCTATATGCTGGTGACCTATGACCTGTGGGGAACACCATACGTCGACAAGGAAGGTAGGCTGAAAAGCGATCCTCGCTGTCGCTTTAAACAGGTAATTTCACTCCAAAATGTGTTATTGGAGTCCACCCCTTACTGGTCATGCCTGTTGCTCGTTTATCTATCTGCTTACCTGCATTGGAGCGGTTTGAAGCAATAAAAATATGTCATGTCATGTCATGTCTGTTTGTGTCCATCCTGTTGCTGTTTTTAAGTCTCTCCCCTCACACATACACACATGTAGGCAGCACGCACGCACGTATTCCATTACCCTAGCATTACCCTTTCCAGTCCTCACTAACAATAGTGGAGTCTGCACAAGGCTTCACTCAAGCTCAGGCAGAAGTTTGTACGAGGGGGTCACCATGTGTCTACAAGATCGACATAGGTAAGAACACCTTTCTCGGCTCTTTAATTTTCAGACATTCACCATTTCACTTGTAGGTTGGAAATGGTCTGGCGGTCAAAGCGAGGAGCGCCCTCAAGCGGCAAGTACAGTCGTAAAGTTTTGTACTCGAAGCCGAAGACACCTTTAACAAGACTGAAGATACATGCGCGCGCGAAAAGAATATAAAAAAAAAAGAAATAATTTGTGTAGGGGTTGTTGTTCAGTGTTTGAATGTGGTGCTGCTATTTCACCCTCGAGCTGCACAAAAGGGTGAACAGAGCAGTTAAATTATTTGAGGCATTGAACCGTTCGCTGGTAATGGTCGACCCTTCCATAATCTGGTGTGCATGTGTGCATGTGTATGAGTGTGCGTGTGTCTCGTTCTCTCTCCCTATATCTCTCTCACATTCGCACGCGTGCACGCACTACCTTTCTCTCTTCCTCGCGAACACACACACACAGAGAATACCCATGTGAACACGCCTAAGAAAAATCAAATACCCC
The DNA here is from genome assembly GCF_003073045.1 of Pomacea canaliculata. Classification (NCBI taxonomy): domain Eukaryota; kingdom Metazoa; phylum Mollusca; class Gastropoda; order Architaenioglossa; family Ampullariidae; genus Pomacea; species Pomacea canaliculata. The sequence continues at coordinate 20,337,490 of NC_037599.1, read as the reverse complement.
AAACCCACCATGCACGCACCTATATTATATCATTATATTATATCAGGCCAGCAAAGCACGTACACACATACACACGCGCGTGCGCACGCAGCACTGGCACGATGACGTGTATGTGACTGAGTAGTGACTCAGTGTTGATATTTGTTAGTCTATGTTTACCTGATCACGATGACCGCCATTATCAAAAGATTTTGTTACTGTACGAAAGCATTTTGCTGCTATTGCTTATGAGTTCATTGGCACATTCCTACCCGACTTGAAACAATGGCATTATTACAACATTGCCATCAATAATTATAGCAATCTTGCTTTGCTTTTTGTATTGATTGCACCAATTCTGACAGTTTATACGATTCAGTCGACATTTCTGAAAACCCTGTTGCGACACATCCTTGACTGCAATACAATGAGAAGAAATTGTTTTTGTAAAAAGTGTTTTAATGAACGCTTCAAAACGTCTGAACACGTGGAGCAAGGTTCAAAACTGGAGCAGGAGGATTTCACATCAGCCGCCAAGGAGACGTTGACCTTTGACAGACATGCTGATGGTCACGTGACTGAATCATTTTACTTAACGAGCAAAGAACCCCCCCCCCCCTAGCAGCTGGGTTGTCCCTCCTGTGCAACTAAATTCAAACTAGGCAACTTGACAGATTCACAAACACTACCGCGCACCTCTTTACACCCTCGCACGCACACATACCCACGCATGCACACGTTGTCATGCTCTCGATATAGAAGCACTTCATGCACTAAGAAGGATACAGGACAAGTCATTTAAATATATATATACACAGATATATCACCGGCGAGACCGTGGGACTTGGTGCTCAAGTGTGTTTTGAGAGGACTGTTTACGGAGACGAGTCAAACAGCAATAAGTGTTTAATATTGTGCTGTTGTTGTTTTTGATTTTTATGTTTTTCTGCAGCGTTGTTGATAATAGTCTTATGCATCTGCGTGTTTTTAAGAAACATATTTGTATGCAAAAATCCCTGAAGCTTAATCGTGTAAACACCTCTTGGGCTTGTTGTGGCTTTTAACTCCCTCATTCGCTCACTCTGTTGTTCACCTCACCCAATCACTCATTCTGCCTCACCCAATCACACTTACTTTCACTCGCCCACTCACACTCACACCCAATCCCTTACTCTCACCCACTCACCTACTCACCCAATCACTAGTACACTCGTACACACCCTCCCTCTCTCTCGCTCACACACACACTTTCACTCACCCGATTCATCTCACACACTCACCTACTCTCCCCCAATCACTCACACTTCTCTCCCCCTCACACAGTGTCAGCATCAACATAAAGTTTATGTCAAATGTGCCTTACAGCATGAAAAACTAGAGTTTTGGACTCCTTAAGCACCTATATTGTAGAGTATATGTAAGAGGTGGTCTAAGTAAGACCAATATTTCTGTTTTGTGAAATGAAGCACCAGCAGGCAGGAAAAGAATCTACCCGTTTAGTGGACATTTTCTTTTTTAGTCATCTCAACTTCTTCCTGTTAACACCAACCAGGTGACCACACCCCATCAAAGTTCTTCGGATCCGACGCAGGGTCAGGAGGCGGGAAGTTAGCGGGAACCAGCAACTTCTTCCAGTCTGCCAGCCTCGCCTGAAGCTGGCGTGTCACATCCGGGTACTTGTCTGCGATGTCGGTGGTCTCAGTCGGGTCGGCCTCGATGTCGTACAGTTGGTAGGTCGGAACGGCACCTGCGGCAACAAGCGGCAGATGAACAAAAAGGTAGTCTCAGCGACAGGTGGGGGCTACTTTAATCGGACAGGTGGCACGATAACAAAGGTGAGATCGTGTCGAACACAAGAATGAGAAAGCACGCAGCTTGCATATGCCGGTAAATATGTTGATGAAACTTTACTTTTCTCTCTCTCTCACACACACACACACAAACACATGTTCCTCATTGTTTAAAATAATAAATATCAACAAAATCACCCGGGGAGGGGGGGATAACATTATGTGAGCAATTTTCAAAAAAAATTGCGAGGTCAATAGTTTGAGCATAAACAAGCCTCATGGGACTTTTTTTATTATTATTACACGATAAACTGAGTGCTTGAAATGTTGACAAACCAAAAGGCAAAGCTAACAAACAGCTTGGACGTTTTACCTTCCGTCGACATGTCAGAAGAATCAACTGCCCTGTCCCACGCCTCGTCATAAATGTTGAGGTCGTCCGTTTCCTCGACATCCTGACCTATGGTGCCTGGTCTTCCTTCAATCAGCTTATAACGACCCAATCGCAGAGCTCCGTTCTGATCGATTTCGTCAATGTTATACACAAACTCGTCTCGAGGGCTGGGGCCGTTTTGTAACAGAGCCTGCCATTGGCTAATTCCGTCGATATCGGTTTTCTCTAACAGGTGCTGTGGTGGACAAAGAACAGCTTTTTAAACAAAATGGAGGATTTTACAGGTCTTAGAAGTCATGTACACCACCTCTACAAAAGTTGTCTTCTTATCATCGTAGTAAAGATAATGTTTGTTACATCATCGATCTGTTTTGTTTTCTTTGTTTGATGAAGGATCTCACTTTCATACTTTTGTTAGAAAAAGTAGTTAACTGCAATTACCCAACACAAGCACGTGTTTCATTTTCTGTGAAATTGCACAATGCTGTGGACTGAGCTGACAAGGCTAGTCTATGGAAATGCCACCAATGAGAAGTGACGATCGTACGTAGTTAACCCTCATTATAATAAATTAACATTTTATTCGGTTTGATGTCTTTTTTTTCCTTTTGCTTCAACGGGCCACTTGTACTGTATTGAATTGTGTCTTGTGTTGTTAATGTCTTTGCACGTTGTAACACTCAATTAGAGGCTTAAAATTTGTTGTTAGCATGTCGACGGTTGCATGCTAAAGCTCTGAGGGGTGTTTATTGATATTTTATTAATATTTCCTCTTGTGTACAAGCGTTGTACTTGGAAGCCTTGCTCTAAGTCACATTGTTGATGGCTCCATTGTGCATCTTCTACTTCTACCACGGACTCATCTGTCCAAACTGATGGCCAAAGATATTGAATGCTAGCAGTATTTACTATCTTTGTGCTGGTTGTCTGCCTAAACCTGTTCTTAGCCTCTTTAAGTTGTGGGCTGTCAGGTCTCAGTGAACCATCTAGCAGTTTAGTGTCTAGAACCGAGATAACAATTTTTGTCATCAACAAACTAGCAATTAAATTGCTACTTTAATACTTTTTTTTTTCTCTCTCTCTCTCTTGGCAAAGTCCTCAACCTTCACTTCCCATGACCTACAGCCCATAAACTAAAAACACCAGAGACCATAAAGCACAAGCTTTTGTACCTCCGTCTGCTGTTCTTAATATTGGTAGTTAAGCCGGAAGCGAATTTGTACTTTACGCTCGTTCTGGTTTGTTTGTTTGGTGTTTTTTTTTTTTTTTCTACTTCGGGTGCAATGCAAGGGAGACAAATGCAAACCTACCATGAAACTAAAACCCATCAATCACAAACTTGAATCTTTCATGTGGTTCACAAATTGTCTAAAGTGTCATCATTAGCATGTTCTCACATGAAATGTTTAGTGAAAATAAAAGCATAAAATTTAAAAATTATAAATTAGTTATTTACATTGGCCTTGCTGCCGGCAGCAGCCGACAAGATGGTCGGATACCAGTCCACGGCATGAAATAATCCGTTGTAGGTGTATCCTGTCTTGTTTAGCCAGCTTTGGCTGTAGATAAAAGCTGTACCGCGGGTTCCTCCTTCCCACAGAGTACCCTTCGACCCTCTTAGTGGCCAATTGTCTGCCCCTGAAATAAAAAAAACCTTTGTCTCAAATAAAAATTTTGCCATATATGTGGACAGAAAAAAAAAAATCATGCAGTAAAAGCTTAGTGGTGTTTCTCTTTCTTTCTGTTTGTGTGAACTAATTTCTGCGAATATGACGGTGTTTTTACAAGTATAGAATGTATGAAGAGAGAAGAGAGTACATTGAAATAAATGTTTCTGTTACCTGCTGTATAATACTTGCCAAACAAAGTAAATAGAAACTTAACCCACAAGCAGGTAGAAACAAAACCAGAACGGATTCAAATGAACTCAAATCAGACCTCGCTAACATACTCCTCCGAAGTTTAGCTTACTTAAATTACATGATTAATGTTTATCCTTCACCTATTCCCAGACCCGAGTCAAACAGGCTTCAGCCCACAAAAAAGTGTCACTGCTTGAACCGCTACATGTAAGAAAGAAAGCATTTCGTCTTTGACGAGTTTTACCTGTTTCAGGTAAATGTCTTTATCTAAGGTGACCAGACGTTTCGGGGGCGAAAGCGGGACACGTGCCGATGATGGTGTCGTCACCGTCAAAGAACGCCGAATCAGCGTACGGTATTCAGATTTTTAAAGACAACCGGGACATTTGATGGTCTTTCCAGAAAGCCAGAAAGCGGGACATTGGGCGTCCCGCCCGATGAGCAGGCGGGACACGAGGTCAAAAGCGGGACTGTCCCGCCTAATGCAGGACGTCTGGTCACCTTACTTTATCTCACCTTCAGGGATCGGCCCGCCGTTGTCGGTTGTGAAGAATACGATTGTATCTTCCCACAGCCCCGCCTCCTGCATGGTGCTAGTGACGTTGGTCACCGCCTCATCCAGGGCAGCCACCATCCCGCAGTACAACCGCCTCGACTCCTTGACCACCTTTGAACAGTACCGCTGCACGTACTCCTCAGGAACCTGCAACGGGTCGTGGACAGACTGGAAAGGGAGGTAAATGAAGAGAGGCCGCGAGGGATCGTGGCTCTTGATTATCTCCACTACCTTCGCCGAGAACAGGTCAGCGGAGTAGTGTCCCTTGGCAGCGACTTCCACGGATGTGTTGGACCGGAAGTCATAGGCATCGCGGCTGCCGGTGTGATTGTAGTAGTCCTCTCTGGCGTTGTAGAAGCCGTAGAAGGAATCAAACCCCCTGAAAGTCGGGGTATAGTTCCAGTTGCAGAAGCCTAGGTGCCACTTGCCCACGATGTGTGTGGCGTAACCCAGCTCGCGCAGCCGTTGCGGGAGGGTGATGACGTCAGCGGGCAGGTAGGCTTTCTGGCTGGCAATGATGGTCTTGTGCTGCAGGCCCAGCCGGAAGGGAAAGTAGCTCGACATGAAGGATGCCCGGGAGGGTGAGCATACGGGCTGCACATACGAAGAATTGAGGATAATTCCAGCTTCCGCCATTTTGTCTAAGGTTGGCGAGTGGATTTCAGAATTTCGAAAACCCACATCGTTCCAGCCCAGATCGTCTGCCACGATGAAGAGAATGTGAGGATTTTTCGACGTCACTAGCGGCTGGTAAAATGTTAAAAGAGCCATGCAAATAACAATGGCGGGTTTCATCTTGTCGACAGTCTTTCTCAAATTTTTGGCAGGTTGAGTTTGCGACCACAAATGTATTTCTCCAGACACACAGCTAATCGGCTGTCACCTGTATTTATACGCCTTTGTCTACCTGGGTCTGAATCATTATCACATGCGTCGTGTTCGTCACGATGGCTCTGATTAGTTGTCAGTTTAATAAGTTGTCAGCTGTTGTCCGCCCCGAGATTCGCAGTACATTCCTTCGATCAACATCAAACTAGGTCGACGCCCTCAGGTTCGATAACTGTGTAGATGCGTCAGATCAGACTCGATTGCATCCCTTGATATTGTTGGGTTGTAGCCACGCTTTAAAATAACATTTAAAAAAATATTTATTAGTTAAGAAAACTTTACTGAAATAACAAGCACATTATATCATGCTTTCAGAGCCCATCACAACAAACTATGTCTTTGTCCATCTTGACCTACAAGATGAAATAAGAAAATTATGAAACATGAGACAAATTGTTACCAGAGGTGAATAATTATTTTAAATTATCTAAATCAAAGCAGTAGTGTTGGAAGTTAAAGAGCAATTCACAAATATTATCCTTGCAGAGAATTATCATCAACATGTGCTTAGCGTATTTGCGTTAAAAATTCGAGCTTAGTACTAAAACATCTGAATTGGGAGTATGACTCATACACCTATAATAACAGGACACGAATTTAATTTTTTTTTAAATTAAATATTATAGTTAAGCATACAAAATGTGGGAGGGGGAAGAGAATATTTAGGCAAAGAGAAAGGAGTAACATTCCATTGCATCTTTGGTATTGCACACATCCCTGGAATAGAAAGATGAATTTATTCTTTCTAGCCCTGAAAGGTATTTAAATGTAGTTATAGTCAATCAGTAAATGTTAGTGTGTCTCCCCTTTAAAAATAAGCATGCAGCTAAGAAAAGCTCATGGATGGCTTTCACAGGGAACAATAAAGTCGCTTACATTACCATCCATGGCGGATTTTTAAGTCGAGTCACGCGCAGAGTCGAGTCACATTATTCACATCAAGCTAATCAGGTCCGAGTCAAACCAATCAATACAACAGCAAGTCATTACTGTGTGTCACACTGCCATACTGTAGTTTGCTAAAATTATAATAACAATGATGTTTATTTATAGCGTGCTTCCCTCACCAAGGAAGGTGGGCTTTGGGAGCCGTACATGCCGGAAGTCGCACGTGCACACACTATCAATAAACATCAAATTGCGTGTTACAAATTCATTCACCATCACTCAAATCACAGCTTTCTTGCTCTTTCATAAACGTGCGCACCCATGCAGAGAAAAGCATATACACACCAGAGCACAAGACATACCACTCGACAAGACGAGCGAGTCAGTCATCCTCAAAACATTTACTGTCAGCTACTGCAAGGACTGAAACGACTTTACAAGTGTCATTTGTCTTCCACTTGAAATCGCCCTGAGCACAACATGCATTTCTTGCAACCGTATTTGTCGGTATTCTAGTCTAGTCGTTTTACTTGTGTCCGGTTTGCTGTCATGCGGAAGTTAAGCTGGCAAACCGATTGGTATGATAGGCGGTACGTATTTACACACTACATTTAGATACTAAACTGCACTTACAGAGTGTATTTAAACACAAATCTCCATTAAAATATTTTGTTCTTTTGATAGTAATATTTATTTTCCACTTTCTCTTTGGGGGGAGGCGCAAATTAAGTTTACCACACTGAACAGGAGAGTATCTGTACTCGCAAACTGCTACACAGTGAAGTGGTGGGTTAAAATAGTCTGTAGACCACAGAAAGGCTAGTAGTGGGGCTATTGAGCTGGAAAGAGATTATTTCCAAATTCAAAATCCTTTGTTGTTCCAATCAAAAAAAAAAAAAAAAAAAAAAAAAAAATCCGGTTATTGTTTTATAGACTAATAGTCTACATTCAGAATTATATGCAAAATAAATTTCTATTAGATTTTGTTGTAGATGTACCTTTTGAGAGTGTTTGTGAAAGAAGGAGATAGGGGACGGGAATATGGTGCAGGGGAGGGGGTCAGGCAGCATGTAAGGGAAGTAGCCTGTCATAATTGGGGTAAATGCATTTTGTTTAAAAAAAAGACTGTTAGTTCCCTTACTCCAAAAAACTGATGCATTTTATGGTTTACACATTACATACCACAGCAGACTGTACCATAAAAATAAATCATATGGCACAACACACTGCACTTTAAGAACACATTGCACACCACAATGTACCCTAAAAGCAAATTTTAAAAATGCATTTAAGTTTGACGATAATTCATTCACGATTATCCTCACTGCTTATCCCTCTTCAAATCAGCATTCCAAAGTCAAATTAGAAAGTGCAAATTTATTTCAAATTTTCTTGAAATAATTAAATGCTCACAACATTAAAATGGTGGGAATTGTTTTCAGCAGGTATAATTTTGTCCACGTGTTCAACAAGCTCATGATACAAATAATACTGCAGTGCTTTCAACATCAAAATATCCCTGAAATAAGATTAGCTGATAGCATGACATGGGCAACATAGAAATACTTTAAAAACACTAAACAAAAAACTAAAGCCTAAGAACTTAAACACAGTGTTTTAGTTAACAAATTTCTTGACTTATGTTCTTTGAGTTCTTTAGGCCAACATTAAGAGAGCTGAACAACATGCATAACCCCTACAGTATTCATCTACAAAATAGTTCATGTAATGTGTATGACTTTCGGAACTTTATAGCTTTTTTATAACTTTTTTTTTCATGTACTCACTGCAAACCAAGATTCTGTCATTAAATGCATCCAAGATTCATGGATCAACATTTAATGGCGAGCAATAGTTCATCATATTCTCAGCAATATGTGTCAAAAGTATCAAAATCTTAGAACTCATTTTTATCTCCTTTGACCCTTATCGTTAGTACATGAACATGCAATGAAATACCCTAGCATGCAAAAATCTCACTGCAGCCAAAATATCAATTTGATTCAATGTTCTGAAGCAATTTAGAAACTAATAACTTATAGAAACAACTTTTCAAGCATTAAGCAGTATTTTGATTTTTTGTTGATTGTAAAGAGACAAAAGTAATACTTCTAAACAGCACTCAAAAGAAAAAGCATATCGCATCTGCAGCAACTTTCCCAAAACCTGAAAACTAGCATCAAACACTATGGCAGAAAATGTTATCATGGAGCTTTCAGCTTCCAGGACTTTAAGATTATAACTATTTCCTCAAATTTTTTTTAGGAAACACTTCATATTTTAAATATCAAAGTGTTACCAAACTAATTTAACTTACATTTAATTTTACTGAGTTTAAAACATTGCGAATGATTTATTGTGTTGCTTCCAGTGGATTAAAGACTTCAATTTATGGTCATTACTTTATGAAAGATCGGTTGATGGGGAACATTGAAAGATAGAAACAAGCCTGCAGGGCTTCTGCTTACGCAAAAAATTGCGTACAATACGCATTAAAAGTTTGGAGGACCCCTTCATATTTCGTCAATGGAGTCCCATTCAAATTTGGGCGAAGAACAGGGACCCCTTAAAAATCTGAAGAAGGGCTCCCTGGGACCCCAGAGATTTTAGCCTTAGCAGAAGCCCTGATTAGTCTATCGTAATACTAGTTGTACAGAGAAAGTTTTATGATAATTTTGTCTATTCAAATGTGTGGTAGATGTTCCAACTCTGTTTGGATAACTGTACTCTCTCACCACAAGTCATCAGTAACAGATTTTCCAATGAATCGTGGATTTCTTTATGTGATATTTTTAAAGAATGTATAATGCATATGTGCCAGCATCAAATAAAATTATTTACTAGTTAATGAAATTTGACTGAAATGAAAAACACATTTGCATTCAGAGCCCATCACGAAAAACTAGGTAAGTCTCTGTCCATTGTGACCTAAAAAACTAAATTATTATATGAGAAACAGAAAATTATGAAACATGACACATGAAAATGAAGGATGGTTTTGTTCAATCTCCATAAAATCAAAACAGAAGTGCTGGAAGTAAATAAGCAATTCACAGATTTTAAAATTAGACATTACAAAATTTTAAGCAGAAGATTTTTTGATAAAATATTTGAATGTGGGTTTTTGATATTTTTAATGTGGTTTTTTAAGAATAGAATAGAAGAAAAATTACATTTATATAGTGCACAATGGAATAATTTCTGAAATCCTTAAAATACACATGATGCTACTGTTGCTACAGAAAGGATAGAATTTCTTCCTAAAGTTCCATTGGCTCTCAAGACTATGAAAGCAATACCAGCATAGGTATTTAGAGTAGCAATAAAAAATGCCAACATTAAAGCCATGGTTCAGGCGCAAATATAAACATATGCAAATCTGCAGTATCATTTGTGTTCACAACACTTTATCATGTGTGCAACATAAACTGAACTCATCAACAATGCATGTAATCCAGCATAAGCTGTGTACGAGTTTACCAGTCTAGAATGGGAGGCATGGACTCGAAAATTAGGCACGATGACCCAAATCCTAATATATCTTCTTCCCAGCATCCCCTCCTAAGCCCCCCAAAACCTTCTGCATTGCAACATCTAGTCTCATCTTTTAAATATCTTCGAGGTGTAAAAATCAAAATGCCTTTTAAAAAGGAAAAATGCATATCGTGTAAACAGATTAAATGACAAGGGTTAAAGTACCGTCCCTTTTGTTCTATGTCTAAAATAGACAGCAAAAGCATTTCTTTTACAATCATAAAAGCACATCTAAGCCTAAAGTTCTTCATGCAATGAACGTCCATAATCAGTCAAAGAGTTTCCTACGAATTCTTTGGTCTTTGCAGCTATCTCTTCAAAAGACAACTTGTCATCTTTGTCTGCATCGGCTATTTCAATCAGGTGTATTGCCTCTTCCTCCGCAATTTCATCTACGTCTGGGACAATGTAAGTCTTCAGCTCATCCAAACTGAGCTGCTTGTCCCCATTTTTGTCAAGGTCTTCAAAGTTTGTCTGGGCAGCTTTATCTGCCTCCACATTCCCTTCACCTGCAAAAGAGCAAATCTTAGATGTGACTATGTGAATATGTACGTGACTGAGTCAAAATATTGCGGCCGTAGAAATGTGCATGGCGTTATCCTTATTCTCCAAACTAAGGTGTATGTGACTAAAGTGGTTAGATGTGTTTATCTAAAACAAATAAACGTTCTAATCAATAAATGAGCAAAACCTAATTGACTATCACTGTCCAACTGACTAACTGACATGACATCCAGGTGTTGTGTAAAAGTCACAAATAATATTTAACTTATAAATCTAATTTTCAATGAAATGTGCAATAAAACAAAAAAATGACACCTAGATTCCTGAAAAATTAAAGAGATTTGTCCCCTCCACATTTTGTGACCATGCATCATTTCCAAGTCCCTGCCTAGATTAACTGTCACTGCATAAAGTTTACTACCACACAACAAACCCTTGATCATATCTTACCATGTAAAGATTTGGCTGTCTGTAATGAAAACTACTAATTCCTGAATAGAACCTTTTAAGACAGTCAAGCACTGATATTCTTCCTAAAACCAAAAGAGCCCCCCCTCTACATTAAAAATGATCATTTTAAAGTAAAATGTAGTAAAAATATACAATTACAAAAATAATACTAGATATTGTCTATCAATACTTTGAGAATAAATTTTGAAATAACTGAAGATAGATTTCACCTGGAAGAAACTCTTCCAAAGATATCATCCCATCATGATTTTTGTCTTTCTCTTCCAGATATGTCTCCAGCTCATACTTGTGCATGTATGGAAAGTTTTGTGGAAAGAAAAATGCAACATATTCTTCTTTGCTCAGCTTTCCATCCTTATCTAGGTCTGCCCCTTGGAACTTTCGTCGATCCTCTTTCACCATCTATAGCAAATTAATCATGTATAAATGTTATGCTTATTTCACGGTAAAAAAATCAACATGTCATAAAAAAATACCTGCTGCTGCTAGTCAATGTTCTTGCCTAACAACAAAACTAATATTTTTATACCCACCAAAACCTTTGTAAAAAAATGGACGCAACTTCCACAGTCTCATATAACTACAGAAGCACATACATGACCCTCTAGATCTCTGTGACAAAAAAGGGAAGAGAACTGAAAGACCTTACCAGTCTGATAGACAGTTTAAACACATACAAAATGAAGACCAGCACTGATAAAAGCAAAGTCATGGACACTGGCAATGGCAAAGCTGAGATCTACATAAACAAAGTATAGGTCGAAGAGGTAAATGGTTTTAAGTACTTGGCAGCCTTCCTCTCCAGATATGGCTGGTCTGTGACAGATATCCACATCATGATCATGACAGCAAAAGCAGCAAAGGATAGGCTGAACATCAACTTTACCATAAAGTATGTATCGCAAGTTCTAATCCTGTATCTTGGGCTGTTTTTTTTTTCTCTGCATGCTGTTACCTGTTGACAGGGTGAGTTGCTTTGCCATGACATAGCCTTAGTTGCTGGCTCAGCATTAAACACCAGTACCTCCTTCCCTCTATGCTCTTTCCCATTTCCATGTGTCTCCCTTGTAGTGTTTGCCATTATGTATTGCAGGATCATTCTATTCTCCTAGCCACAATTACTAATACATTTTACTAATAAAATATTTGTTACCTTCAGTGTTCCAGCATTGTCCCTCATCTCCTCTGTCATTTCCTCTGCATCACGGATGCTATCTTCTAAATTCTGTAGCTCCTCTGTATTGAAGGAAAACATCTGTTTTAAATATTCCTCCCATGATACAAAGCCATCATTGTCTGTGTCTTCTTCAACCATGTGCTCAAGTGCTTCCTCGCGATCTAGGCTCCTGACAAAAAACAAAATAAGCACTATGCAACCTATGTCCAGGTAAAAATATTGCTATACACCTCTAAATAAAACACTGTCACTTTTGTTTAAATAAGCCCTTTTTGTGCTGCCTATATGGTTCGATGAGGCTGAATATTTGCCGTAGCAATTAAATTGTTTGTTTTTGTAGTGGCTTACGCTCTACCTCAGAGCAGGTGTGCAAAAATTTGATATCCAGGGGGAAAATAAAAAATGGGGAAGATGTAAAAGAGACAGTAACTAGAGGAATATTCTTTCTATTAAACTATATGATACTCTTATTGTGTTCACTGCTTAGTTTGAGAAACAGTGAAAAAAAATCTTTCAAATGCTTGGAATTAACATTTTGATTAAATGTTACAAAGTGTTCCCATTACTCTCTGTGTACCTTCCTGAGGCAATTTTCAATGTCACTCATTACTTACATGAATGATGCAACCATCCATTTGTACATCTCTGCCTGTGTGATCAAATTATCACCATCCTCATCATACTTTTTAGCTAACCCTAGCAGTCTGCGTTTCGCTTCTTCTGGTGACAAGTTTGCAAATGCATCGTCCAATACACCTGACCCTGAAATGAAACAATGACATTTAAAAGCATGTGATTCTTACTTTTGCCAGAGCACCATACTTTATTCTGAGTCAGACATTAACTTTTCTAAAGAAATTTGCCTGTAGATATTATGTAAATTAAGCAAGAAACAGTCTTTAACAAAATAATGAACAAGGAGTTTTCAACACCTATCCTTTTCAACTTTAAAAACCTAATCTTAAGTATAAAAAATTCAACTTTTAAATTACAAGTCAGGCTTTAAATTGAGAATATGATTGAGAAAGATCTTTATTACCTAGTACGGCCTCATGATCATATGCTGCATTATGCTTTCCATCAGCATTTTTGTGAGACACATGTGGCCCATGATTAACATGTTCTAGACTGCAGACATTTCCAGCAAGCAGGAGGAAAATTAATTCAATTGTATGCATCCTTTGTATGGAGGTCTTATTGCTGGAAATGAAGTAAGAACAAAAATCACCTGTTATGTAAATTATAAATGCAATGTTTTGACTTTCATTAAGTTTCACTTTTCCCTCTCATGCACATGTGCACGAGCAGGTACACACAATATATATATAGAGAGAGAGATTCTGTATAGTTTATATTTAATACTTTGTAATAGTTTTAATGGTATTTAATAGCTTTTCCCATTTAACTAAGTGACCGCAAAAAATAAAATCATAAAAATCTAAATACTTAAAATATCATATGTTTTTATGTTCTCGGTAATACTCCAAGTTTTAATTATTGATGGAAATTCTTAACAAAAGTAAGCGATCTGGCGCGATAACATATAGAATGATCACGAATTTGTATTACGTCCGTGGAATGATGATGTGACACCAGATCATTTTGGTAGTGACGATCACTATCTGTCTATTTGCAAAACTTCTGTTTGAAAATTTTTCACAAATATTAATCTTTTAAATCAAATAAGCTATAAACTGCAAAATTCTTTGCGGTAACTGGTATATTTGAAAATGTGTCTACCTTGCAAATTAAAACGGCAACACGCTTTTGTTGAACACAAATGCTGCGGCAGACACAATTCGTCAGTTCATCCTCAGTCCCACTTGTGTAATGCCTCTAGCACGCAGGATATTCTCTTCACCGACGTGGCAAGTCTGCGTCAGATAAATCTGCAGCTATTGTGACAAGCGCTGGCAGTTCAAAGATCAAATGATTTCCATCAGTATCTAACCCTCAGGCAGACGATTTTTACCGGAAGTAAGAGGGTTAAGGGAGGGGAGGGAGGGGAGTAATCCGTTTTTGTGAGGGTGTCATCGCTATAAAGGAGAGAGATTGTGATGATGTTATCTGTAGATGTGATCTTTGGGAGCTGATTTTACTAAAACCAAAGATTTACATACAGTTGTCAGCCTGAAACTCTATAGTTTACTTCAGCATCTGGCGTTTACTGGTCAGAAATAAATTATATCCCTTTACCCCCCCCTCCAAAGGGAACCAACTCCGAGTGCAACGTCAGATATGCCGGTGTCTTACAGTCACGGACTCCGATGACAGCTGATTTGTACATCTGATTGATAGAAAGCAATCATTTCGTTGCAGAAAGCCTAAGGCCATTCACTTGCAGATCCTATAAACAACTTACCTCCTTGTGGCAATACACGTCAGCAGAGAAAAGGGTCCGAGTGTTCTAGTAATGTAACTATGGTAACAAATTATTTTACCTAGACTCGACGCCACCGTGTGATGACGCATGGAATGATGATGTGAACGATGGCTAAACTTAAGTTAGTTGCGAAGAAAAATTAAACTGATTGATGCAAGTGTTATAACGAACATGATAGTAGGTGGTAATATCGATCACTGAAACTCGCTCTCCTTTGCGGTAGATGCATGATTACAATATAATCATATATATATATAAGAGTGTCATATTCTACGTCTGAGAAAAATGGATTATGAAAATCAGATGGTAACATGTATAGCTGTGTATTTAGTTATAAGATTATGAAGTAAATAAAATCTCATAACTCAATTGGTGTTACATGGTTAGATCGGTTTGTTGTTTTGAGTGGAAATCTATACATACGTGCTTCCACCTAGAGAAGGTCATTAAAGGCTGAGGGTAGAGAGAACGAGAGGAAACCGGAATCGATCCTGCGAAAAGGTGTCACACACAGAGAGTAATACGATATCAGATCTGAAACCAGTGCCTCTCAATCTTCGGTCAAGCGTAACACCGAAAAGATTAGGCATATTCAAAAAGCGAAAGCAAAGATGATAAAGAAAAGCATCATTATCTGATTTTTAAGAGGTTTATTTCACCATAAATGAATTAAAAGGTGCTTGAAGTCATGGGTCCTAGAATGGATTACATTTTTTAAGTTCTCTTTATCCTGTGACGACTTGATACATAACAAGAGGGACTGAATGGTGACTTATATTTTAATATCTAAAATACTATACGCGTAGCACCAAACACCATCTAATGTTTTCTTTGTGACAGAAAAGCAACCTCTTAGAATGGCATGAGTCAGTAAAAGAATGGGCAGGCCGCGGACTTACTTACATCAGATAAGTTTCTCGATTATAAATAAATTCCTACCAGCCGCCTCAAACCTCAGCGGTCACATGGATTTCCTTTTCAAACTCTTTTTTACAAAAATCCCGATAGATAAGCTAATCTCGGGGTCCTGGTTGGTTCCCTTTGTTGGAGTCCCAAGATAACAGATTCTATTTTTTCGCATACATTGTACTTGCTCTCCGCATCTTGAAATTAAAGAAATTGAAGAAAAATATTTAAAGGGACATACCACTAGTCCGTCAACCATTGTCGAAGCTGCATTTCAATCGTCTAACGGCCGTGCGATTGAAACACTCTTAACAATTTTTTTCACTCTGACGTGTTAGAGAAGAAAAGTATAGCGATGATAAATAGGCAACAGCTTCTCTTCTCTTGTTTTCTTCTCATCGTCGTGCAAGGTGCAGAAATAGGTCGCGATGAGTTCTATTATGGCCAGTTACCAGAGAACTTCACGTGGGGCGTGTCCACTGCTGCCTATCAAATCGAGGGCGCCTGGAACGAGGGAGGTAATCCGCAGATGATGCTTTCTAATTAATTTATTTTGCTTTACCTGGTCTGTTTGAGTGCCCATACAAAAATTAAGTCATTTGTTTTGGAGGTGTCACAAACGTGCAGGGCTGCGTTTCACTTCGATCCTGTAATTCTACTTACAGACTAGATAAGGTCGATAACCAAAACAGTTTTTAGATGTGATGCGATCGTGCAACAATATAGTGCACATGGTTGAAAATAAGAGAATCGGTCGATTTGACCATCAGTCGATTCGACCACGACCCATAGTCAATTCGACCACTGCCTAAAGTCGATTAACCTCTACTTACAACAGTCAAGCAACGTAGGCTGGTCTTCGCTGGTCATGTGACCTGGCACGACACCTTGTAGACAAATTAAGTGAATTTTGTCCTTGACTGACACACACATTTACAGTCACACAGAGCAAGGAATCAAGGACGAAATTCACTTGTGTGTGGGGATGGGGATAGAGAGTTGGGGGATCCGTCACTGTATCGCATTATGCCCATAAAAATAAAGCTTCTAAATTTTAAAAAGTCTATCAGAACGATCCTAACATTAATACCACTTTCTGAACTCGGACTTTTGCTTGAACTTGATTAAGGACAATATAAAAATAGTCCATTTATGCAAACCTACTTGATCTATAGATAACCTTGTATGGCTGAGCAAGTCTTGTAATGAACAGAAAAACTGGTTATCAGTGCAGTCTCTCCTGATGATGTACTTTACAGAACGATTATTGTTTAAAGAATTTTTCAAACAAAGGATGACACCTAACATGTGGTTTGTTTCAGGCAAGAGTGAACATATATGGGACCGCTTTTGTCACGAGGGTCATGTCGACCTGAACATGACAGGGGACGTGGCTTGTGACAGCTACCACAAGTGGCAAGAGGACATCCAGATCCTCAAGGAAGTTGGAGTAAGAAAGATAAATGTCACGGGTCAAAGAACGCCCGGATATTGCTATTTTCTACAATTAATAATCTTTTGTTGAATGCATAATTAAGAAAAAAATTGAGCGGAGCCCTACGATTGGTAATGTACGGGATTGTAAGTTTAGTTGCTTATGTGTTATGTGTTCGGATATGTGCGAGGTGTTTCTATTTTAAGTGTTTGCTCAGAAAACTGTTCAGATATTCAGATGTTGCGCCCTTTCTCATTTCCTGCATCTGAGTTTTAAACTGTGGCCACTGTGGACAGGTCAAACATTACAGGATGTCCATCGCGTGGACGAGGCTGATCCCTGACCCAATAGGTGGCGAGGTGAACCCAGAAGCAGTCAAGTATTACCTGTCTCTCCTGTCTGGTTTGAAGACTGCCGGCATTCAGCCCATGGTCACGCTTTTTCACTGGGACCTTCCTCAGGTGTGTAACGGCCGAATGGGCGGCAATATCAGATTAATAATGTTATTACTAAACACATATCTTCCCCTTTTGTTGTTGTCAGTAATTTCACCATAGAATAAAAAAAACAACTATTGTTAAATAGTCTATTTATAGTCTAACTGTATCACTCACGAAGTCGTTGCAGTAGAATGTGATGGGGACGTAGCAGTAGTCGCAGATACAGAACCGTGAGAACTATGGGGGTCGGTGTGGAAGCTCAGTTGTGCACTTGAATTTGCCCCCAGGGTAAAATGTAGGACTTGTTTATCTTACACTCGATCGAAAGGAGCGGATCGTTGAATGAATATTAATTCGTGGTCGAAGGAGTGGTTGCTAACCACTGCTTTAATAAGCAATGGGTTATGGAGATTGTACAGTCAGCCATGCAGCGGTGTACAGTATCTGAGATGAGAAAGTACTGGTCAAGGGTCATTTAAGCATGCATTAAAGAACATCCATGTCAATAATATCTAATAATCATGTCTAGATAACAATCTCCAGTTTACATGCTTTAATAAACACTGGGTGAGATCAGGTGGTACTCGTTTATAGTCGGGCGTCCACCCCTTGTGGCACTCGATGGTCTTGCCCTGCTTAATGATGTGTATCACTGTTTGCAGGTGCTAGAGGATTATGGGAGCTGGGCCAATGCGTCCATCATTCCGTACTACAAGCACTATGCGGACCAGGCCTTCGGTCTCTTTGGCCATCTGGTAGGTTCAACCAAACACAGCTTTTAGATAAATGAATAACTTTCGTCGTCGCCAGACACATCTAGGAATCTTCAAGCGAAGATAACTCCCAGATGAGAGGTTGGCATCGTACATCGTAGCCTCATCCATAAAAACGATACTCAACCACGCACACCGGATAAAACAATTTGTTGTGAATTTTTTGTTTGACAGTCTGTTAGGTGGATGGTACATACAGGCCCTGTTTCCGTATTATTTATCTGTAGGAGAAAAACAATCATATTTGTTAACCAAATGTGCTGCAGGTAAAATACTGGATAACCTTCAACGAACCCTGGGTCATCACATGGCAAGGCTACGCTACTGGAGAGTATGCACCCGGAATTCAGCAGCCTGCCACCCTGCCCTACAAACTTGCCCATAACATCATCAAGTGCCACGCAGAAGCTTACCATCTTTATGACCAGAAATACAGGGCCTCGATGAAAGGTGTGTTTATCCCCATGGCTTGCAAACTCATTTATGACTAAAAATACCGCGCCTCTATGACAAAGTGCGTTAATCTCCATGCTACCCCTGAAACTACCTTTATGACTAAACAAACAAAGCCCTCTTGACAGGTGAGTTAGTCTCCACCCGTCACAACAACCTTTACGACAGAAATACCCAGCTTCTATGAAAGATACATTAATCGCTTTTCATTACTACTTCAAATGTTAGTTGATTCCCACGGTTACAACTTCCGTTACAGCCAGAAATAAAGAACCCTTAAAACAGGGGCGTTAATCTCCAACTCATGTTTCTGCACACATTCAATATTCATCGTCACCATAAACTTTTCCCCACAATGGCTGTTATGGCCGGTGCGCAGATAATGTTTCCATTGATGTTGTTGTCCTGTGCATGAAAGCTTCTTTTCCAGGGCTTGTATTCATGGACGTCGGTTAAATCAACGACGTTAAAGTTAACGACCGTTGGTTAGGGAACCAACGGTTAAATCCTAACCGACGTTAGAACTAGCGGCACATGGTCATCAGGTATTGCTTTTTGCTCTCCGTAGCTTGGCGACGCACGTGCAAAATGTCGTTTATTTCGTCTTTATATTATGATCGATCTCAAAAACTAACCTGTAACTAAACCACAACGCTAACATTGGATTAAGAGATTTGTCGGAAAAGAAAGCCACTCAACAGCAGTCACTCAGCTAGTTATCGCCAAGTTTCTCAACGCTGTAGGAAAGCAATAGTCGCTTCCGGTGCGAAGGTCAAGATACTCGCAGTTACAAATCTCAGTAAATACCGGAAATGATGCACGTGCAACTTGTTTGTGCAGGGCTGGTGTCCATCACCCTCAACTCCGACTTCTTTGCACCCAAGGACCCCAGCAACCCCGCCCACGTGGAAGCCGCAGAGCGAGCCCAACAGTTCTCCTTGGGCTGGTTCGCCAACCCCGTGTATAAAGATGGCGACTACCCACAGGTGAGGGGTAGGGCAAGAGGCAAGAAGTTTTCACATGATGCACGTGGGCACTTACAACAAATAGTGAAATAAACGAGAACAGGATGCACATTACAGAAGTACAGAATACAGCTGAGAAACTATGTATTAAGTATACATGTCTATGTCTATACAGAACTCTAATTTTTTATATAGTTATACTAGGAATCATCAGCATACATATATATATAGCGAGAGAGCATTATTAAGAAATTTCAAAAAATAAAATAAAAGTAGAGACAAAAATACATGTAAACATATTTCAAATAAAAAATAACAAAATAGTCATTATCCATTATGGAACTGTGGGAGAAAGAGTATTCAGCTTCTGAGATGCAGTTGAAGTATAGCCTGGAGTTTAAAGACGATAGCTGTGGGGTCACAGGTCATGAAGGACTATGTTCGTCGGAACAGCGCGGGAGGCGAGTCTAGGCTGCCGGAGTTTACAGAGCAGGAAAAAGCCTTCATCAAAGGTCAGTAATTATTAAAGTGATGATAGTGAAAGGACTGCTTTAAAAATAACAAATTCAGAACCTTTTTGAAGTAACAAATTCCTGTCCACCGTGAGTTTAAAAGATTTTTTTACGGGTGGTATTTTAAGAAGATATATATCTCGCAAATGGGAAGATTGCGAGTTTTAGAAAGTGGAAATCCAACCTGTGTATCAACAGCATCTAAAGACAAGTAATTTCCAGGGACACTAACCTGACTCCGAACTCTAAACGACAATTATACAGAATATTAGTAAAACTTCGTAAAATATGACAAACTATTTTGCTAGATTTTCTCTTCTCGTCTTTTCTCTTTTCTTCTCGTGTGAGTTTACTTGAAAAAGTCACTCAGGCTGAACCTAATATAGCGGTTTGATTATTCTTGTCTTCGAATATCATCTTCTGTTTGTGTCTACAACTTTGTCACACTGTGTGTACACACCAGGGACCTACGACTTTTTCGGTTTGAATCACTACTCGACATCGCTGTGTGAGCCGACAGACGCCGAGTATCAGGCTCGAGTGCTTCCAGGTTACACCAGAGACATGGAGGTCAAACTGTCCCGGGACCCCACCTGGCACAAGTGGGTTGCTTCTGGTGTTTGTCAACTGTGTCACTGAAACCTAGACTGCATGGTCTGTCGGCAAGCTTGTGTGTGTATGTGTCCCTTACCTCCTTTCTCTCATTAGTCTCTCCTCGCTTTCTCTTCTTTTCTTTTTTGTCGCTCTTCTGTGCCTGTCATTGTCGCCATCATAAGAAAACTCGCCCTCGTGTGAATGATATTATGAAGCTGCCCTCTCATTCATCATGTGACCTCAGAGCGGCCTCCTACTACCTGTTTTACGTGCCCTGGGGGATGCGCGGGGTCCTCAACTGGATTCGAACCTCATACAACCGGCCGCCCACAGTGGTCACGGAGAACGGAGTGACTGACAACAACGGCACCCTGCAGGACTCCCACCGCATCGAGTACCTCAAGACCTACATAGACGAGCTCATTAAAGGTTGTCACATCTATAAGAAATAATAGTAATAACAACAACAACAATCAGAGAGTCTTGCCATATTAATGATATTTGTGCTAGACATTATGTGGTAGAATATATACGCCGTCTGTCTGATGTTATTGTTCCTGGCTTCAATGTTTCGGTTTTGTTATCTTAGCCCTGTCTAGCACATAACAAATATTTTTCACAAATATTGGCATCACGCGTCCTTTGACAGATCTGCTTTCATATTTTTTAACATTTTTTTTCAATTTGATGCTCCCAGCGGTCCTCATCGACGGATGTGACGTAATAGGCTACACTGTCTGGTCCATCATGGATAACTTCGAATGGGCCCGCGGATACACGGAGAAGTTCGGAATCTACTACGTTGACTTCGATGACCCTCAGAGACCGCGGGTTCCCAAAGATTCGTCCAGGTTCTACAAGCAGGTCATCTTAAATCGAGGCTTCCCGAATCCGGAGATTGTTGGTTGAAGATGTTACTGAGTTACGTATCTGCCGCCACAGCAAAGTGTACACAAGTATTCAGCACTGAAATAAATGTGATATCCTCTCAATAAAAAGTGAAGTTTATTGTCAGTCAGACAATATCTGATTTTATCAAACCGTTTAGAACATCATCACCATATTTAATTTTCGATGTCACAAGCTTGGCTCCGCTCGCTCCCCATTCTCCGAATTCTCGTCTCTTGTGCAGAATACCCTGTCACATCACCACGTGACCCAAGTCTTTCAGCGTGGTGTCGGTGCATCGCAATTTCGTTTGAGTAGAAGATTTTATTATTGTTCTTTGTTTGGAGCTAATGACGACAGCTAAGAACACTGAAAACAAACATTAAAAACGGAAGACATGATTTATGGCATACTACACCAGTCGAACTTGACCTACAACCTTCTTGTACACGAATTAAGGGAGTATCCCTGCCAGTGGTGGTGGTGGTGGTGGTGGTGGTGGCGATGGCGGTGGTGCTGGTGGTGATAATAATAATAATTGTTAAATATTCAGCACCCTTCGCTAGCAACTCAAAGCGCTTTGCAAAGAAGTATGTGGACTGGCATAGGTTTCACAAAGAACTTCTCTCTCTCTACCTCACACACACACAAACACAAAGACACACACACACTTTGTTTTAATTATTCCTTTTTTCTCACATACAGATGTCTGTGCAAATGAGGGGTGTTAGGTCTATTGAATGGATGTGCAAAACTGATACTGTCTGGGTGTAAATCAATGTAGGGAGAGGCCGAGGGCTGTCCCAGGTCTTGCCCCGCCATCTACCTTGTCTCCGCTCGATGTTTCGAGGGACAGAAATCAAGCTGGTGCGAAAAATAACTTAGCCACAGAAAAGAAGCTGCACTGGTTTGAACTTGCATAGGGCGAAAAGGATATGGAAACCGTGTGATTGACGATCGTGTCACCTGAAGTTTGCAGAGACAAAACTAACAGGTGTGAGATATTTGCATAAGGCTGTATGCCTGAAGCGGAATATTAAACAGACACGTCAGCTTTACAAAACTTGTTTTTAAAGTCTGAATAGGGTAGGGTTCAAATTTGTTTTCTAATGATTGGGTAAAGCTCGGTGTGTTTCCACAAATATGGATGAACGCACTCTCCTTGCTGTTCTCAAAATACACGACTACAAACATGTCCATATGAATAAAGCGGTCCGCAGCAACAGGATTTATGTGTGTGTGTGTGTTTGTGTGTGTGATAACTGGGACCGAGTGTTAATGAGGCATATCTGTGTACAAAGCTGAGGTTTATTTTTCCAATTTTTCTGATGTTTATATGCGTGTATTTTGAGAACGGAAGAAGACTATTCAGCCAGAGTTAGGAAAATAGTATTTTTCACTGAGTTTTACCCGCTCCCTAGAAAAACATTTTGCATTCTTCTAGACCTTTAACTTTAATGTGGTTTACAGTGTTGTTAGAGTATAAATAGTTTGGTGTGATCAAGGGCAGTCGTGACAGGAAACTGTCTTTGTCAAGAACCAGATGGGAGGGTGACTTGTTTCGTGCGCTCGTGCGTGTGTGCGTTAGTATGAGTGCGTGTACTTTTGTTTTTTGTTTTGTTTTTTTGTTTGGTTTTCTTTTTTTGTTGTTTTTGTTAGTTTTTTGTTTGTTTTGTGTTTTTTTTTTTGTTTTTGTTTTTGTTTTTTTTTTTGTTTTGTTTTTTTTTTGTTTGTCTACGATACTTACATTTCTAATATAATTCCCGTTCACTGATTCAAATACTTTTATTTTCCTTTTTATCAACAGATGCATTTTTATACATATTGTCCACAGGTGTTCTGATCACATTTGCACTCAAGCTGACCTAATCTTAATTACATTAATTACATTTTGTAGTATATCTCACGTCCACCCCATGTAGTATTTGTTTACTTGCAGATTTAAAGGAACTGGTAGTTTCTCACACCGATCCAACATTCAGTGCTACATCACAACGAGCCAACTGCAGTGCTTGTCACAGCAAGCTAGGCTTCGTAAACAATTCCGCCACAAAACAAGGTTTGTCGAAGGCGAGATTCGAACATAAACTATCAATGTGTCTTGGTGGCAAGAGCTTTGCCACTGCGTCATCAGGCTACTGGGGTAAGGACAAGGGGAGAGAATTTATTTATTTATAACAGCGTAAGTACGCCTCTCTCTCTCTCGTTCATTTACCTGGGATCTGAAAATATATATAATTATATACATCAATTTTTCACTTACAAACTTTTTACACGAAGGATTCGAACATAAGCCATAGTCATCAACATGTCAAGCCACTTTTAGTTTGAGTCTGAATAATCATTGAATAATGACACATTTTAAATTGCCAGCAGAAGAAGAGAAAGAAGCGTATCTGTTCATTTTGGGTGTAAAACAAATGTCAAGGGTTCATACCGATGAATAAGAGTGAATTATGCAGATGTAATTATCTCTCTTTACAAAGAATAGTCTTTTCTTTGTGGAGGAGGAGGGTGGGGATGTCAACCTGTGTAATTCAATCCATCGCTCAACGGCGCATCGTCTCTGCCTGGAACGCGAAGGTACCTGCAGTTCTTCAGCTCCTCCCAGTCCTTGGGATCTATACCCTTCCTTTCCTCGGGGTAGTCCAGTTCGCGACACCGCAGCCCAAAGGTCAGGTTGCGCAACATCCGGTCGAGCTGAACGGAGCGCCGCCTACTGGATTTGCCTGGTTCCCTTTCCGCTGTGAGGTCTCTGCTCTCTGAGAGCGACCCTCGCCGCTTGGGTGCGACGAACATGGACACGCTTGAACTGCGAGACCGTGGGGAGGTCATCGTGTCGAGGTCACGCAGCGGCTCGGGGCAGTAACTCGCGCGCCGCGCTAGGTCGTGGAGGCTGCTGAAGGGGGATAACTATAGGCACGGAGTTGCTGCGAGAGCGCTGATAGCGGAGATCGAGAAGGTTGCCCGAGGACTGACTCAGGGACTCTGAGTCCGAGCTCAAAGAACCAACACTACCATTCGATATCAAGCTGCCACGTCGATGACCCTGACCTGCGAGTGACGTCTTGCCGCCCTCGACCTCGACTTTAGGTGTCACTTCCGGGTCAGAATCATGACCGCTGATGATGATTTGTGGCATAGACGTGGCCACGTTGTCTTTGCCAACCACTTCTTTCTTTTTATGATTGACAGGAGGCAAGGTTGGCTGCTGTTGTGTCGCATGTTCAATCTTTTTTGCTGCTGATTTCTTCGTCGTGCTCGAACCTGTAGCCGGATCTTTTTCTCGTGGGTGAAGATTCCGCAGACGTGGCACTCTGGGCGAGGTCAGCTCGAGCGTTGGACGGTGACAAACCTGTTGTCAAAGACCCTCTTCTGACAGGCCTGGCAGACGGGCCGTTGATGTCGATGGCGGAGACGTCGGTGGACAGCCGGCGAACCTGATTGGTCTGATGGCTGAGCTCGCGCAGTCGATTGGTGCGCTGATGTTCTAATTTCGCAATCTCACTGCGCAGGTCTTGTGCGCAGTGCGTGTTCTGCGCACTCACCGTGCGGTACTTGCTCACAGAGGAAAGATTGCGGGACTTCGACATCTCAGAGAAAGAAGATGGAAGCAGAGCTCAGCCTCGTTGTGGATAAAAGAGCAGAAATCGCAGTGTCTGTCAGGTGAAGGACGCTTAATGCTTCAGGATGAATTTCATCTTCTGCAATCAAAACAAAAAATGTGTTCACTGCCACGGACTTATATTCCGAGACCATAGAACTAAAGAGAAATGAATGAAGAATAAAAATAATGGTAGCTGCGAGTACGAAAAACCCCCGTGGACCTTAGTGCTCTCCCTTTGTAAAAAAAAAAAATTCACAATGTGAAGGAAAAGATTCGATTCAGGTATTCAAAGGAAAGACTTTTGCTTGAATGAACGTGTCTGTGTTCCCTCATCTGTTCAGAATCCGACAACAAAACCTTTAGTGGGGAAACGATTTTGTGCATCCATTCCTTCCTTGCGATAAATAGAGTTAGTGAAAAGCACAGTGAATGTAAATATTTCTGCCTTTTGTATTTCCGATGAATGTCATCCTTGCGATAGATTTTGAGTTCTTTTTTTGACACGGGCTTGGGAAGGTTAAACTCAATGTAAATCTTTTATTTCGTCGATATAAATCCGATCGGGAGAGTAACTTTTCTGTAAATATTAAAATGTTCAATTGATGTAGTGCCTTTATTTATATTAAAATTGTTCAGCTTTGGCGTATAAAATTTATTAATTTAAGGCAACAGCACTTTCAGAGTCGAAGTTAATATATCTACTATATATACACATAGGGACAAAAAGGAAGAATATATATATACTTGGGTAATTGTCTAAGCCGTATATATCCTTTCTATCACTAATCCCAATAACGAGAGTCGAACATTCCGCAATCATAACTACCAAACATTGGCACGTGACCCTGTTTACCCTCTCATACGTCCCACACCTCTTGTCCCTTGTTGCACTCGGGCCTTTCAATGCTCTCAAGGAGAGACGGTGTTGATTTTCGTGTTGGGGTTGAGTTTTTGTGTCTTCTCACCCACACAAAGACTCCAGACATGATGTATGTTGTTGAGTCGTCTGCTCACACCCACAGTTGCCAGCTCCACTGTGTCCTTCCCTCCGCTGGGCGTGAGACTATTGTTGGACGAGTTTCACAGGCCTAGAGGTGTAACTCGAGAAGTTAATTAGCACAGATTGACCCTCGCTTCCAGAGCAGAACGGGTACTGGTAGGTAATACTACTCACCCCCCTGTGGGCTGCACACCTCTTGGCAAAACGTGTTGTAGTCACGATACCACGTCTCTTGTCTGGTGACAGATGACTGGTGACAGTTGTCCGGTGACAGTTGACCGGTTACAGCTGACCGGTGATAGTTGACTGGTGACAGTTGACCGGTTACAGATGACCGGTGATAGTTGACTGGTGACAGCTGACTGTTACACTCCCAGCTCAGACCTGATGCTGTCCAAGTTTATCTCCGCGACTTGTATTCTTTAACACCATTTGGTGAAAGGTTTGTTCGAGGTCCAATGCAATGTGTTTGTCGATAGTTTCAGAAATTTCATGTCCTCTGATTATTTATTTACATTCACATCCACGCTCAGCTGAAGCTAGTACAATACAAGCAAAGCTACCCGGACTTTAGAGTCGCGTGGTTACCTGGGGTCACCCTACCGATCCTGCCAAAACTTGTCATTTGAACCGCGTTGTCCCTAAATCACTCGAGTGTGGCGACGCCACGGTCCAGTCACGTGCCAAGTGACCTACGCTGATAGATGTCTAATGTACAGCCCCCTACCCCTCCCATAACATTCTCTCTAAATCGAATTGTAGCCCTTTAGCTAGCACTTATCAAAGCATCCCCCATCACACGCTCTCACCTTTTATCTAACATTGATTTGTCCGATCGGTTAAAGGCCCGGGTGGACCTGAACTTACACCTGGGATAAGCACTACTCAAACTCAACCCTTGTGTTATTTCGTGACAACCTTTTCCTTCACCCTCTACTACGCTCTGTTTCTCCAATGTATCAGGTTCCCTTTTCTGGTGGCGGGTGGTTCTTGAACCCAAGACCTTCTGGTCCAAAGTTGGGTGCACTAATCCACCAAGTTACGAAACCGATGAGGGATTTTTTTTTAATGAACGAAGGTGCGTGTATCTCTATTGCAAACATTCAAATAATAGTTTGTTAATGTATTTACTCTAAATATATAAGTATATATCCTCAGTAATAATAGAAACAGTCGCTTTGCGTTTCTTTCAAAGTGAGTGACGAATGAGAACAATTTAAATAACCGTATTTTCTCTCGTTTTTTTCATCATCACATTGAGAACCTACATTCTCACCCCACCACCCACAAAAATGCATGCGCACGCACGTGCAGGTGGAGGAGACCTCACAGCACAGAGAGCCTGTTATCTGCTGTCCTCTTGTTTTGTCGTTATCATCGACTGTCGAGGGCTGAGGATCGTAGTCTGCTAGAGCCCGCAGCTGCCACACTATCGCGGAAACAAGCAAGTTGAGACTGGGCGGCCCTCCAGGCTTTCAGAGCGAGAGAAGAAAACAAACAGGTGATAAAGGCATCGAGACCGACACCTGGCGGCTTTTAACTGCTGTCAAAGTTCAAGGCCGCTCTGGTTAACGGAATCGGCGCACAAACAGCAGAGATCAATAGTTCTCACCTGTCTTGCTTATTTGTGTAGTGGGCTTTGGTCGTTATGAAATTGATTTTTAACTTGTTGTTGATCAACACGGGGATAGCGGGTACGATTGTGCACGGATGTAAATTTAAATATTTTTCTCTCTCTCCATTTCGGTCCATCGATCATTAACAGAGTCTTTGGTCTTTCCTGCCTTCCTGTCCTGATATTGGTCTCCCTGTCTACCTGTTTGTCTCTCTACTTGTGCTTCTCCTACCTGTGTGGCTGTTTGTTCACTTGCTCATTTGTCTACCTACGTGACTGTTAGTCGCACTTACAGAGATACGGACATGAACGAGCGTCATGGCTGCCTTTGCCTGCTCAACGGATCCTGTGGGCAGGACACCTGCCGAGTCTTTGCGAGTTCTTTCAATGTTGGGTATCAGAGCAGAACGTTTTTATGAAATGAATGGAGGTCAGCTCGCTTCTAACAGTGATCTTGCAAATCTTCTAATCCCTCTCAAGACTGTTCGATTGCTTTGCCGTCGGTTGAAAGAAAGAAAAGAGGGAGATAAATGGGTAGAGATCGTGTATACAGTGAAATGTAAGTGGTCCACCGTGTCTAAGGCAGGGGCTGTGGAAAAAATTGTTGACCCATCTTCCTGCCTGGGTGATCCTCGCTCAAGTTACACTCTGCTTTGTAGTGAATGTCATTGACCTTAGCCTATGGCGTCTCCTCTTTGCAGTTGGAAAAAAAAAGGTGCAAAATGCAATGTTTATGTTTGATAAACGTGTGATGACATTTTAAAGCCCTCTAAACATTCTACTTTCGATAAACAGGCCTGTGCTTTATGAACGCCCCTTTACGCTTGATAAATTTTACTTTAGAGTGATTCAACTGAAAATTTGTAACTGAAGTGAGCTGACGCCATTTCCCTCAGTCACCTCTAACTGAAAATGTAATTGTCTAACCTGCGCTTGGGCAGCATAAGCTTAATCTTCAACTTAAAAACAAATCCTCGCTAAAAAACCCCTTTCAAAAAAAACAAAAAAAAAACCTGTGGGTTCCGTTGAACCTGACGGTGACTGTCACGCGGTCAATTTAACCGCAATTAAGTCTGGAATAAAATTAATTGCGCGAGCCAGGGAACGATTTAGTGATTAAAAATCCTTGTTCCCAAGTTTTTAGAGAGCACTTATGTACGGTAGGTGGCCTTCAGTGGCTGGAGAGAGCCAAGCCAGAACAGCGGCGCCCCAGAGTGGCAGCTGGTTGCCAGGCAACAGGTGCGAAAGTCGTCTAAGGTAGAAGGACCCGGTGACCTCACTCGGCCAGACTTGAGGTCGGGGGCGTGGGGTGGGTGGGAAGATCGTAGCAGATGCCTCTGACTGTTAGACAGTGAGAGGACATCCGAGATAGTTTTACACCTAAAGCTAGCCACTGGTCAGTGGGGTGCGGTCTTCCTCTCTGTTCGCCCTGGCTCATTGACAATTGGCTAAGGGATGCGGACTGTGTTTTTCCAAAGGCGTCCCAAGAACTTCTCTGGACTTTTTGGCACGTCATCAGTGCGAAATGAGCCCTTGGTCAGAGTTCTTTGAGGAGGTCGACAGGTCTTCAGCTTTCATTCAACATCAAAAGACTATACGTTGTTTGTGCCACTGTGTGCTGTACAAGTCTAGTCCAGGCTGTCAAACAACTCTTTGCAAGTACAAAGGACACTGTTCACGTGAGCGGCCCTCGTGACAATACAAATGTCAGCCAAGCGGCCATCGGAAGACCCTCGGTTTGACATGTCTGTAGTCAGTAACCCTGTGTGCTGGATAACAGTGTAGTCGGGTGAAGAAGCATTCGTCGGAGATGACACACAATGTTCCTGGACTGGGACAGCCGCTCGGTATCCGTGTCGTCGGTGGAGTGGTTCTCGCTCCAGGACGTAGCTGACGGACCGAGAAGGAAAATGACGACGGACACTACGAGTAGAGAATCATCATGCCACTACTGTCAGGACCTCCTACTCGCCTCATCACAAACGTGGACTCGCATCATGGAGAGGCTGACAGTAGCAAGTTGATGTGCGGATATATGTAATAGTGAATGGAGGCTATAACAGCAAGTAATCGCACTATAGCTTGAAAGTACGCGTAGTACTGGAATCTCTTTTAAATGAGCCTAATGGCTGCCTGCACTAGTGTGTCTCTTAAACCCTTTTCTTTTGTTGTCTTCGCATGTTGTTGTCTTTTGTTTGGGGAAGAGAAGGGGTGGGGGCCAGTGAGCCGCATGCGGGTAAGTGTAGACATGTATGTAATGTTCGTCTGCAACATTATGTTAACGGCAGTAGTCGTAATTCCCCATTACCTGTCACCTACCCGCCCTACTCCCCGAGAACAATGTCTCTCGTTTAATGAAAAACGCAGGAGCGCTGTAACAATGATACTTTCATTGCCAGTCCTGCCATAAATAGTTCTTACCTTTGTAAGTAGTTTCACTTGCTCTACTTTTCCTTCATTTCTTACAAAGTCTAGAGTATATGTTTGCTTTTATTGTTATATATTAGTTTTATAGGAAAGGGCTGGGCGTGGGGTCACCTGGAGTGGGTTTCAGCCTATCGACATTAGTGGCGGACTCTGGTTGAGGCCTAAGGTGCAACCTGATGCACGAGGAATAGAGAGATTATTTTATATGTTCTGTTTATAGCTTTCACTCGTGACTCACGGTGGAAAGCTGTATTATTTTGATATGATGACCATTCACGAAGAATTATAGTACATTATCTCTAACTGATGCGCCGCTCTGACTTTCAATGACTGCTACAAGTCTGTCAACTTCATGCTTTGTCGAATCCGTCATCTGCAAACCCCTCCCTCACACCCTCCTATATCTCAGTCGCATAGGTGACTCCCTTCCCCCCACCTTGTTTTTCTCACATAGAAACTGTGATCATTAACTCGCTGCCTCGATGGTCATTTGAAATCTTTCAAAGAGTTTTCTTCATATCTATCAATGCATCATGTTCACCTTAAGCTACCCGGTGGATTACTGCAATCAGTTGCTAGAATAGTTACAATTATTTTTACACAACATGATAAAAAGCACAAACAAAAGCTTAAAATATTTGCGCTTACCGTTGGGTTCTAGCAGACGACAAAGGCGCTTTCCGTTATCTGCATTCTGCGATAACCGTTGACAGGTCCTGGCTGTGTTTCTGTGAGAGTCCATAAAGCCGAGTGATCACCACCCGGCCTGCCAGGCCTCTACCCGACACACCGCGCCGCACGACTGAGCCTCTGGAAGTACATGAAGTAAACAAGTATCCACAATCACATCGTACAATGAAGATTTGTGTAAGTCACAGTTATGTTTGATAAAATAAAGAATAAATAATGAAGTTATTATTGTGTTGTAAAATTAAGAAGAATTTTTTAAAGTTAACATTATATTGTAAAATAAAGAAGTTAGTGGTTCGTCTCAATAAAAGAAATATTATTGTTATCAGTACAAATACAAAAACATCCCAGGTGTGAAATATCAACAAATAAATGGATAATACAATTGTGTGAGTTTTATCATTTTTTTAAATTTAATTTTGTTATTACTTTTAAATTTGGACTAGTGTGCCTGTCTACTTTCATTACAGATTTTACAGGAGAGGTTAAAGAAACTTTTTTTTTAAAATGGTCTAAATTTGATTCACTTTATTTTATTACATTTTTCTCTAAAGCAGTCGACATATCTCATTGTTTGAAATATTCAGTGACTGTCATGCAGTGCAGTCCTCGTCGTTTTCCTGGTCGATATCCAAACCAAGCCACCCCGTTAATAAGACTAGAAGACTAATACACTTCTCAAACATTTCCAGTTGATTAGATCTCCCGGAAGGCAACAGACCATCACGCGCATGCCCAGTGCCAATGTTTGGCCGTCAAGCCGGAAACAAAAGAACATGCACATTCTCGCACGAGCTCATTCCCGAGGCGCAAACACGTGTGTGGACACGTGCTTTTGTGATCTTAAGACACATGCAAACGGGGGACAACGGAGGGAACGGTAAGGGTGGAGGTATGAATGGAGAGAAGGGTGCAGCGGTGAAAGGATGGGGGATATTGTCTGTTCGGTTCCCAAGGGCTGGAGTATGCGACACGGGTGTCGGGTGAACAGTCGATCTCTGTTGATTATTTTGTACACGGAAGTCGAAGTATTATACAAACTGCGCTTCGTCATCATCGGGTTAAAAGTACACCCCACCCACCCCTGGTTTGAGCCGTCTCACGCTCACTCACTCTCACACACACACACTCACGCTCACTCTCGAACACACTCACACACACACAACCCACTGTAACAATGAGACTAACAACCGCTAAAACACACAGAGACTAAAGCCGCCAAATTTTGAGTGAGGTTGTCAAAAAAGTCTCTCAAAGTGTGCGTGCGTGCATGTGTGCATGTGTGTGTGAGAGAGAGAGACTTGTTTATTTTCTCAAAGAAAGGCTTTTATCGTCCTCTGTACTTTTCATCGTTTGTGCAGATTTCCCACCCACTCGCCCCCACCCCTTCCTCCGTACCCAGCCTTGCACCACTTGAACTGTTTAACAGCTATTGTTCAATAATCGATGTTCTGCTATTTACCTTTTAAAATCCGTGTTTATAGCCAACAACCAGACTGATTTTAATGTTCACTGCTTTTTTATAGTGTTTTCCGAACGTTTTTATGAGTGAGTCCTGCTGCTCTCCTACAATTACTTTATCAGCAAGTCAAAGAAAGCAGACTGAACACTCCCCACCAGACCAACAAAACCAGTTTTAAAATACTAAAATTAATTGAAAGTGTAAACTTTGACCTTTTAATCACTTTCTGTGTGGAACATCTAATTTTAGAAATCCTGTTGTTCCAATAAACTGCAGTTCTTGTAGTGTACATTCAACAGTTTCGTGAGGGCACAGACTTCAGTTTCAGCAGTCTTAGCAAAACAAACAAACAAAAAAAGACATGCAACAAAAATAGTGGTAATAGTATTATAGTAGCTGTCCCTAAAACAGATTTTTTATGAGTATGTTATGAAAAACCGAGATTTAAAAAAAATGTTTATATCAAATCATTCCTGCTATGAAGTCTGTTTTCTGGGAAAGGGGGTTGGCTTTTGGTTGATCCTCATAGCGGAGATCATTTGCTTGTTTTTTTTTTCTTTGACTTCGCCATTGTTGACAGACATAAAACAGTTTCATTGAAGCAGAAGCTTCTGGCGGCATGTTCCGAGCATGTCGGGAACCAGAGCTGTCTGTAGCAACACCGAAACATAACACCAGCGACTTTGTCAAAAATATTACTGGCGCCAGTCATCTTATCTTCTTTTGCTTTTAGCCAAGTCTCAATAACCCTTTGTATCCCCAGGGTAATCTGTGGATCGGATCGCACAGGATCATGTAACCATCCGGAACTGATTGGTGCACAGCATGATGGGAATCAGTTTCCAGTACAAGCTTAGAAGCTAAGTATTGACGGCGTATCTAAAGAAGGATGGGTCGCGAGTGACAGGTAAATGAACTGTTAACAGGTAGCCACTGAAGTCGAGACCACCTTGACCTTTTCATCGATTCTGTCCTCAGCTTATCAGCAAAATCAGCCGGACGATTTAAAGACAAGTTAAGAAAGAGAACACCTCAAGTCGCTAGTTCACTTTATTGCCATTTTATTTTATGTGCAAAGAGAGGGACTGGGTGGATGATAGGACGCATCTAGACCTAAAGGCCTACCCGAGTACAAAAATATATTTTAATTCAATTACCGGGTTGAGTAATCAGTATGTGACACCATTCTCTAAAATCTGAGTGTATTTTTTTTTTCTCATTCCACATTCTTGATAAACAGTAAATCCTCACTTCGTTTTGCTTAAAGGTTGATGAGAAAACTTCATAAATGTGAACATGAGGTAGGACCTGTATCAAGTGAATGTCGATCATCAGACATGTTAACCAAAAGAAATGAGTTAAGACATGTTAACGTGAGGCCAATATGAAGAGACATTCAATCGTACCACAATATCTACAAATAGAGCAGAAGATGAGCGGGTACTGAGATGTCATTAATGTGTCCTTCGTTGTGGGGGACTTCTGGTATCGCGTGTCACCACAAAAGACTTTTAACAAGAAAACACTCTTCTTTCTTCCATTCTGCATTAGCAGCGTGATGAATAGTTAAAGGTTGCTGCCAACCGTGGCTAAGACTAGCAGAAATTCCACGAATGCAGTTTTTATTAAAGCCAGTCCGCTGGGGTTCACAATAAACACTTTGGTGACTATGCATTCGCACAGCGTGGTAGCTCGCACGAGCCTTTGTTGACAAGCGACGATTGTGTAGATGTCTTTATCACCTTGTAGTTTAGTGATTTGTGGGCAACATACTTTTGTATTGACAAATCTGCAGGATTTTGAGACACCTGACAGCTTAGTAGACGTTCCTGAATGTTCTCACACCTGGTTTATTTCTGTCCTTCCTTGACTGATCACGCCCTCGATGTTGCTCGTTCTTCTACATCTGTGTGTGAGAGAGAGAGAGACGTGTGAGAGAGAAAGAGAGAGACGTGTGTGTGAGAGAGAGAGAGAGAAAGAGAGAGAGAAAGATTGCGACTGAGAGGGATACGTGCGTGTGAGAGAGAGAGGGAGGAGGAACGAGACGCATAATTGTGTGAGAGAGAGACAGGGAGTGAGAGAGAAAGATAGCGATTGAGAGGGATACGTGCGTGCGTGCGTGCGTGCGTGCGTGTGCGTGTGTGTGTATGTGTGGCTGTTCTATGTTTTCCTTTATTTTATTGTAACTTGAATCTGCTTCGTTGTTGAAAAAAATGCACGAGCTAATGCGTGTGTTGGTAAAGAGTTGTCTCTCTCTCCCCTCATGTCTAGCTTCTCTCTCTTTCTCTAACTCACTCATCATCGTGCATGCTAACAATAACAAACACAAAGCCACATGATAACATTGCAAAGTCAATTTAGTACGACACAGTAATGTGATCATCATAGCCATGTCAAGCACTACATCAGAACCTCTTCCCCGCTCACTTCCCCTCCCCCCAACTTTTTTGAGTAAACAGAGCGGTGAAATACAGTATTGAAAATGAAGATGAACAGCATGAAGTAAAAACACAGAATAGCGACAGCTATCGACTTCAACTAAGTTTAGAATGTTTGAAATGAAATAAATGAGAATAAATTATTTATTATGCGATAGAATAACAAAATTATTTCGGATGTAAGATTAGTGAAAACAAGTCTAGTGGCTGCATCACAAACAAACAAAATCACTGAGATCATAGAAATATATGAAATACATACACTTTCGCGTTATATCTTACACGAATTTTGTATTATGCTTGTCAGGAAATGTCTCACATGCTACAAAGAATGTCATGCTTGTGTCGTATAAGAACGCTGGAACGAATGAATATAAGGGAAGTAACCTAGTCCATAAACGTCACGCAGTACTTGTAGGGGTTGTGTCCCTTTAACACTGCCATGGTGTGAACTGCCCGGCGCTGGTCGTCACGACCGGGTGGCGCATCCACTCCAGCATCTGGGACAAGCTGAGGATGTACACGTCATCCTTCTGGGTCAGACTCTGCAGGAAAGTCTTGAGTCCTTGCAGGCTGTTGGGGACATTGTAGAACCAGGTCGCGTGCAGCGAGATCATGAAGGGCGAACGGTTGGTTTGGTAATGGCGGTTGAAGTTGTGCTGCAGGAAGGCGACGACGTCTTGTGCCGAGGCGCTCCAGCCCAGTGCGCATGCGTCGGTCATGGAGCATGGCTGCCCCTGCACCGTGTACTGGCGGATGAGGGGTACCTCCCACAGCTGTGGGTAGCTGTTCTTGGGGCAGTAGTCGCTGTCGCAGACGGCAAGGGTGGGTGGGTATTTGAGGGTGAAGGGCCAGACCGGGTAGGCACCGTCGTCGCTGAGGCTGCCGCCAAACATGGAGGAGTCGTATTGGAAGTTGGCATCGCGTAGCATGGAGTACTGCACCTCACGGCCCAGCTGCAGGAAAGGAGCTCGCATACCTTTGACCTGAACACAGGGAAAGCGAGGACAGATCTCAGTCGGGGTTCCAAAACTCAGTTTGGCCCGGCACGAAATTAGGATCAAAGTTGATGGCAGGTAAAAACGCATAATGGTGTCAATTATTTGTGGAGGGGGGAGGTGGTGAGATGAATAGGGTAATAAAAGACGTTAGGTAACCTTAGTTAACCTCAGTTACAGCGGGGAACTTCCATCTCGCTTTGAGATTTGTGACAGAGTAAATGTACT
The DNA here is from genome assembly GCF_003073045.1 of Pomacea canaliculata. Classification (NCBI taxonomy): domain Eukaryota; kingdom Metazoa; phylum Mollusca; class Gastropoda; order Architaenioglossa; family Ampullariidae; genus Pomacea; species Pomacea canaliculata. The sequence continues at coordinate 20,301,633 of NC_037599.1, read as the reverse complement.
TCCATGAACATTACTATGGCAGTCTGTGCATAACAAACATTAAGTCCCTTGTTTATATGCATGCGTTCGTGTGTGTGTTACCATGTTCCTTGTGTGCGCTTCCGTGTTTTTGCTTTTGTGTGTATGCGTGCGTGCGTGGGTGTGAGTGTGTTTGTATTTCTGTCTTCATTTTATTGTAGTTTTGTTAATGAATATCAGTGCGGGCTATTGTTACTTATTGTTTATCTTTCTGGCTGTATTTTATTTACTAAATTGTAATATTCATTGAACCTGGATCGTTGTGGAAAATACACTCATTGACATTAATAGTTGGGGATGGGTGGATAGTGAGACTGATCTTGGTGTTGATCATTTCTAGCCACCACTTCTAGCGACAAAGTGAGATCCGTCAGCTAGTTTTCCAGAAACCAAGTGTACATAGAAGGTACATGATGTGCACTCACTCACCTCCCCAACGCTGATTCCGGCGATGCGAGCTAGGTCCTCCCTCATGCCCTGTATCTGGTTGTACCACGCCTGACTGTTCCACCCCGATGGGTCACTGTGGTCACGTGAGTGCGAGGCGAGCTCGTGTCCACGCTCAGCGATAGTCTTCACAGCCTGCGAACAGCCAGCAGAATCAATCAATCAAGCAAGCAAGCAAGCAATCGTTCACACAATCCACCGATCTGTACTTGTTTATCTGTGACTATGTAACCCGCCCAGCCTTCAGCCAAGGAAAGACAACTCGTCAAAGGGGAGGCTAACCTCGTCGTTGTTGTTGTCGCCGGAGACGAAGAATGTGGCTTTGATGGGACAGTTGTTGGGATTCTTCAGGGTAAGGTTGTTGTTGGCCGGGAAGAGTTGGTTGTAGAAGCGGAGGTTGTCGTTGTTAATGCTGTCGTCGAAGGTGAGGAGAACGATCTGCGGCACCTCGGCCACCGGCAGGTTGCCCGGGACACTGGTGCTGATGCAGCGACAGTCGGGAAGCTGGCATGTCTGAGCAGAACAGCTACCTGCCGAGATTAAATAAAGAAGTAAAATGAACTCGGAGCTCTTGGGGGTTTATATGAAGTAAAATTACAGCCAAAAAAGAGTAAATAAATATTATGAGTTAGGTGTTCTGATGTTGGAAGTAAATAACTGAATAAAATGATTAAAGATTTTTGGGGGCTAGTTATAAATAAATTAATTAAAGGACTGGGCTTTAAAAAATAAATGTTTTAGGCACTTTGGATGAAGCCATCTTTGTCACGCGCACTATGAAGGTCGCAGTTCGCGCGCGCTAAAAACCGATTATGCACCTCTCTAGTTTTACATCCGGGAAAGGAAAATGAGCTAATTAAAGGCTGTAAACTACTATGGTTATGCTTTTCTCGTCCATTTAAATCAGACATTTATATTATGTAAAGATAAAAGTCTGTGGTTTACGCCGGAGGCAAGAGGAATCGAGGTCGGCTAAAAGAAACATGGCGAAGGTCAGCAGGGAGAAAATTAATGGACCAGAAACTGTCCTGGAACAGAATGGCTAAACTTGCTGATGACAGATAAAATGGGGGTGTCTAGAGGATGTCTTATGTACCACCTTAGGTACGAAGAGGACTAAGTAAGTAAAATGATTGAGGCATTCTGGAGTTTACAATAAATAAAAGTATTCAGACGCTCGTGAGTTTACCAAAAATAAATGAATGCTTTAAGCGCTCGAAGTCTTAAATAAATTAATGATTATAAATTAGGTTTACTATAATTAAAGAAGTAAAATGTTGTAGTGTTTTGCTACACATGACCCTATGCGAGATGGAGATTTTGTCGCCAACTTGTCATCTTTTCGAAAATAACCGGCATCCTCTCTCTCAATCAATCACGCACCCAGTCCCTCCAGGCTTATTGCCCAAGAGGCTTCCCTCTTCCATTGTTTACACATCTCTATGTTACTTATTTGCTGCTCTGCTATGGCAAAATTCTGTTCCGGCGACTGCTCAGAGTATTTTGCCAAACCCCAAACAGACAGACAGACTCACAGATACACAGACACACAGACACACAGACACACAGACAGACAGATGTCACACCTGGAATCGGTGCAGCGGTGGTGGTTGTTTTCGCTGCCGCAGTCGACCTTCTTGTTGTTGTTTTCGTATTTCGTGTCGTCCGAGTGGTAGACGCTGTCCGCGGTGGCGATGTTGTTGCTGGGGCCGTCGGCACGCCACTAGGTGGGAGGCATTCGGAGTTGTAGTCCCAGTCGCACACCTGTAAGTCGTTGCTGAAGCGGAGACCGGGAGGGCATTCGAAAGACGTCGGAGGGTTGGTCTTGCACGAAAAGAACGTGCGGCCGTCGTTGTTGAAGTCGCAGACCAACGTGTACAACTGTGCGTCCGGTGCGTCACACGGGTGTAGGCTGAGCGGTACTGCTTCTGCCCATCCGAAGCAGACGACGGCCAAGATGGCGATGGCTGCTTTCATTGCTGCAGCTGTCACATGAAAAATTTTAACAAATCAGTGGCCGTTGTCATCATAATTTTTTTTCCCCGAGAATCAAGTAGTGAGGCTATTTATCTAGCACTTTGATTTGCTGGAATCCTCCGCCCCCTAAATCATCTTGTGAAAAAATCTGCTTTTGACCCTGGCCGTGCGAGCCGTGTGAGTACATCCTATCCGACATTAAAATTTTGTCCAAAATTTACTGGTGAAAACTCTTGGGCGCTGGATTAATAAAACTGTGGCTCCATTTTGTAATGGACTAATTATTAATAAGTATTTAAATTATATATATAGATGCACACTGTCAGATTATGCAGATATGCAATTTGTTCACGCCTCTCGGTCATGAAGATGCAGAATAAATACAATTTTTGTACAACTGAAATATAATCGCTGATACGAGATCACTGTCCTACAAGTCCTATGAGCGACAAACAAGAGCGAGACAGACATGCCTGGAGATAGATATGTTGACAGATATGCAGATGAGGAATAAAACCGATAAAAACCGAATAAAAACGATAGACGATCACTACTGATTTTAACAGTTTGAGTTTGTTAAAAACAAAAAATTTGAAGTTTCAAGATGTTTAGAATTTGTAGGTTTTATTTCATTTAATTAAAAATACATGGTACATATCAGTATTTGATAAATATTTTTAGTCACTTTATGATAAAAATTGAGATAATTATCTTCATCTGGGTGAAACGATAACATGTGTCTTGTTTAGGTAGACTTGCGCGAGCTTTGCGAGCCAATCCTGAGTGACAACACACCTACACCACGCGCCGACAAGTCCCGAGACAGACAAGCATCCTTAACATATATTTAGAACAACCCCCTCGCAAATATTTCTCCCTTGGTTAAAAATAATTATACTTTACATACATAATTATTTTTAATCACAACCACTGAGTACACGTAATGGATTAACAAAAAGTTCTTAAATTCATTCTGCTTTGTGACACACAAATGGTTTCTCCTATTCTTCATTTTGTTTAGTCCTTTTTTTTTTTTTTTTTTTGGTGTTTTTTTTTTCTTTTCCCCTTTATGTTTAACTAACATCCCTTTCCGTGAAAATATGCGTAACTATCAGTACTTCCATGACTGTAAATTATATATTTAAAGTACAATATTTTTTAGTCTCAAAATGAAACATAAACTTTTTTAATTTAAAAGCTCCGAGATTTTTTCCGTTTGAAAGTCTAACCGTTTCAAGTTTTACCTTTGTGAACTGTTGAACTTAGCGGAGCGAGACACGCGGTCCTGTTTCCTCAGGTTTCAGTCGGTAGTTTGCGCTGAGCAGACTTTGTCCAGATGTTAATGAGAGCCTCCCCCAAACCCACTGTTATATACAAAACCAACATCCGGGTAGCGAGGCTCCGCAAAGAGCCGGATATTACGTAGAGCCACTGGAGCAACGGAGCAGATATTTACTGCACATTACCGAGTTTTATTTAGGGATGGGTTTCTTTAGGCCTTTTCTTTGATTTATAGAAGCTGTGAATGGAGGCTAAAATAAGATTGAGGGGGAGATAGGGGTAATGAGTGTTAGCTAGCGAACGTTTGCATCGGCGAGATAACCGATGACCCCAGGGTTAAATCATAAAAGGAGTTTTTTTAATGTGCGGTTTGCGATCTATGCTTTTTTTTTTTTTTTATCTTGTAAACTCAGGAACAGGTTTTATGTTCGAGTTGTCTTCTACAATAGTTTGACGATAAAAATATTCGAGTATTGAGCCACTTTTGTTAAATTATTCAGACTTTCTACACATCTATAAAATGATTTCAAAATTGTCCAGCCACTATTACACTTGCGTTGACTTCATGACACATGTCAGTAAAATGGAAATCGCACGTAAACAGAACCACCCTGCACATTTGAGTGGATTTTTTTATGGATATGTGAGTGCTTGCATGGATACTCTGCAAATATATGAGTGTGAGCGCCAGCACGACTTGTACTCTGAACACACCCGGTGGGTGGTTGGTTGGGTGGGTGGGTGCTTTGTTAAAGCTTGCGACAAGCTTGCGTCTGATATAACTAGGGCTAACAAGGTATTTGAATATACTGACCAAAGAGTCTATTTGAACAAGACTTCAATCAACTTCAAGATATTTGTATTTGCCCACGACATGTCAAGTTTGGATTTCAGTGTTTGAGAACAAGAAGAACATGGAGAGATTAAAGCTAAAAATGTAACCCGATACATGTTCAAAGGCAGTGCTTCGATGGGAATACATTCTGAGGTATGTGACCGATCTGGTCAGTCCAAAATCTTTTGAAACTGATGGTGTGACTGCTGCCTCCCTGTGGGCAGGGACATGACTGTACTGCTGAGCTGTCAAACCCTGTAAATACTGAGTAAGCAGGAAAGAACATGCGATGGAGTGAGTGGGTGAGTTTTGGGTGAGTAAGCGGGTACGTCTGATGAAAAAAATGATCGAAGAGAGTTGTGTGTGAGGGAGGGATGTTAATGCGTCGTGTCTTCGATGCTTATATATTGTGGTTGGTTCCCCTAAGAATGTCTGTCCATATGGACAGGATTTATTAAGGTCTAATCCAAAGAAATGTTGCTAAAAGGTTAATGGCATGCATCAGTGATATCAGTTTGTAACAAAGTTGCGTTGTGCTTCTTTAAATATATGTTTGTAGGATAGAGAGAGAGACAAATAACAAATCATTATTTAGGATGATAACAGAATAAGCAAATTTTATTCCAGTTTTACACCTAACCCTCAATCTGATGAGAAGAAACTGAAACACTACATTACTATAATATCCGGGCACTAGAATAAAACACGAGGGGATTAGAATATGGACAAACATTTTTGGTTTCTAGTTTGACAGACTAAGTTAAATAAGTAACATGTGATACCTGTTCATTTTTTATCTATTTGTTGTTTATTGTTAGTAATGGGTGTTTGTGTCTGGTGGGAGGCCTCTGCTAGCGATCAAATGTTTTGACAGATGTTGTAGCATGAACTGGTATACACTGAGTTCCGTTTGTTCAAGTTGTCAAGTAAGGTTGTTCCATAAAAAGCTACCTGAGTGTTCCGGCTCGTCCTGAATAAGTCAATTCTTGGTATCGGAGTATTGAGTCTGAGTTTGTTAATTTGGTAGAAAAAGTGTGGAATGTCTAGGGGACATTTTGTCTGTCAGTATTTATAGACGAAAATATTTTTGTTGAATGTTAGTCTGCTTGTTAGTGACAGGACCCCTAGAGATGAGAGACTGTACTTTTGGTGTGAGTAGAACAGATTCGATAGTTCACCTTTGAACCTTACAAGCGGCCTCATCCAAACACCACCAGCAGTTTCTCTCCTACAAGGTGGAAGAGTGATCAGTGGTCGACTAATTTAGGCTCTGAGAGGGAGGACTTAAAAAGTATTTAATTGTCGATAGAAGGTTTCCTGTACTACAGCTTTGATTATTGCTGATGTTTGTTGGAACCAAACATTTTGTTATCAATAGTCACAATAGTGTTATCAATAGAAGTTTACAGCTTTTTATTTCTTTTATTGCTTGAGGACTGATATTCATTTTTGAAATGGGACAGTTAGGTTTTGTCTCTTTCCAGGGATGTTATAAGTATAGCTTCTGCTTTCTGAGGGTTGAGTGCCAATGGTTCCATAGAAAGGATGAGAAAGAGAGAGGTAGGGGTTATATGTGGTTGCCGTAACAACAAGTCTACTTTAGTTACTTGTGATTTTTTTTTTTAAATTACATCATGAACTAGTCATTGGACCATATTTTCTGCTTGGCGTGTTTTTATGTGAAAGCATGCGTGTACCTGTGTGTGAGCTGACTGGTCTCTCTAACGAGTCTTTCACTTCATGTCTCTACGGTTCATTTCTTCAAGTGTCCTACTACCTTCTGTCCATCATTCGTCGAGATCCTGATCCCTACATCCCCTTCCTGATCAGCAAAGTGTAGCCACCCTGTATACACGCAGTCCAGTGATCTGTGATCACCCTCCAACGGTTACCCGGATACCGGGGGGCAGGTGTCCTCCATGTGGAACACACCAAAGCACACGCTCTACTTCCTGAAACGTGCGAAACGTGAAAAAACTGACAAAAGAAAACAGTTTTTTTTAACTCCCTCTCCACAACCGAAGCTTTTTTTAAATTTTTACTTTACTGTTTGCTCACCGTACCGTGACAACTTGACTCAACCTCCGCCAGGTCTCAAATTTGTTTACGACTCGCTGTGTGTCACAGGTGTACAGATAAGGTGGAACTTGAGTTTGTTGTCGTTTATATCCTTGTCACCTAATATATATTTACTCATAAAGGTTTACATGTGTGGGACCATTTCCTGAACATAATAATACTTCACGGACCTACTCGGGGTGCTTGTTGTCGTGTTTACAACAGTAATTCAGTGGGCTGTACCCGGAGTACACCCTTGTCAGGAAGTCTACGAGCATCAGACACCTGTGCAGTAACCCGGACACAGGTGTTGGTTGTTGTGGTGTAATAATCCACCTGTTTATGCACTGTAAACTAACAGCTCTCAATATTATTAAAACAAACTTTACGAACAGTTGCGCGAGGGTTTTTTTTTTCAGGAAGAGATTAGAGACAGGGATGGTCTCTGCGATGCAAAAACTTTGAGCAGGATCTCATTAATGATTAAAAGTAATATAAATAAATATTTAATAATTCGATATTAATAAACTAATAGAAAGAAATCCGTTGAAACAGGTGGAGTATTTTTAGAGAGAACATGCTTGTCAGAAAGTATGAGTGTTTTGCCATCTGTTTATTTGTTTATTCAGTGAGGCAGATCTTCGTGCTAAATATATTTATATCTGTGGGAGTGTGACTATACCATCTCTATGAAAATAACTTTTACAACGCAACAGTTGAAATAAAAATTCATGATGTATCTACCTATATATCTATAATGCTTCACACTCATAACATGCTAAAAAAAATAAATAAAACAAGAGGAGAACAACGGAAGATTACGTTTCCTGTTTATTGAGGTCGTTTAATGTATACTCCCTCGAGCACTCCTCAGCATTGCCAAGGGGCGAACTCTTTAATGGAAGCGAGGTTGGTAGGGTTCTGGATCCAAGCGACTGTCTGGGACAAGCTGACCTGGTAGACGTCCTCCAGGAGGGTCAGGTCGCGGAGGAAGTTCCTGAGCGCCTGGAAAGCTGTTGGGCACGTTGCTGAACCAAGTCGCGTGCATGGAGATCATGAATGGAGCGCGGTTGGAGTTGTAATGCCGCAGGAAGTTGTGCAGCAGGAAGTCTTCGACCTCCTCCACGGTGGCGCTGGCTGACGTGATGCAGCCGTCAGACATGGCGCAGGATGTGGCGCCATCCACGGTGTACTGACGCCGCAGGGGGATTTCCCACACTCCCGGGTGGCTCACAGCCGGACAGCGGATGGTGTCGCAGACGTCAGGGCTGGGAGGGTAGTCGAGGGTGAAGGGCCAGACGAGGGGAGACAAATCTTCCTCCAGGCTTCCACCGTACATGGAGGAGTCGTAGAGGAAGCCCTCGTCCTCCACCATGTCGTACTGGTCCTCGCCGCCCAGCTGCAGGTATGGAGTGCGCAGGCCGTTCAGCTAGACAAGGACAGACAATTCTGATGTAAGGGAACTCAGTTCCTCGGTCTGGCTGTTTGAGAAGGCTTCCAGGATTGCCAGAGCATTAGTAAAGGACAGGTGAGAATGAAAGAAGAACTCACCTGTGCCAAGGTGCGCCCCGTGGCGGCAGCCAGTCGTTCTCTCATCCCCTCCATCTCCTCGTCCCACTGCTCGCGCGTCCAGAACTGCGGCTCCGTGTGATCCTCCGAGTGGGACTCCACCTCGTGACCGAGGTCAGACAAGGTCTTCACCATCTGCAAAGGGACGCAATTAAGGTCAACACAAACGGAATGTGATCGACAATCCGGATAAAAAAATTTTTTAACCAAACATATGCCTGGCTTTAAGATAATAGAAACAAGAACGCCTCAAGATGCATTTCCAGCAGGGAGGAAGCTTGATACAAAATATAAACCTGGTAGAAAGATCGTGCTTACAGTTCCATACCCTTGTGGCCGTAAAGACAGTGAAATGTGAAATGTGAAAAGCGGTTCATCGTGTTTACTCTACTTTTTCCATCTTACACATCGTTCACATCCGACAAATGGAACTGATAGGTATCCAGTAAACATGTCACTTAAAAAGTCACATGAAATAAAGAAAGAAAAACAACGGACAAAAACAACTCACGATGAAGTTGGTTTCTGCTAACCCGGAGACGAAGAAGGTTGCACGAGCCGTGCAGCCATTGGGGTTAGTGATGGGGTCGCTCTGAGGGTAAAGTTGAGCATAGTAGTTGTAGTTTTCGCTGTTGATGTAATCGTCGAACGTGACCATCACAATCTGAGGCACATTTGAGGCAGGAAGATTCCCAGGAATGCTGGCGCTGATGCATCTACACTTTGGAAGCAGGCACGTGCTTTCGTCACAAAAAGCTGCAAATAGTCAGACGAAGAATAGTTCATCATGGACAAGTTGACATACAAATGAGCGCTCGGCGGTAAGCTTACTGGAGTTTAACTAGTATATGATGTTAAATGTAACATTACTTGACTCTATAGCTTGCTGTGGATATTTAAAAATAAATACTCGCCACACTTGTTTAAGTGCATCTCAGTCTAGCTTGTTGTAGACATTTCACGCTAAATTTTTAGCTTCAAGATAAACAGATTTTAAATACACCAGAGGTAGGCTTAGAGAACAGTCTATGACGATTTAAAATAATTTACTAACGAATTATAATCAGTAATTGCACACTTTGCAGATAATTGTTTTAAAAGGCGATGATAGCACTGTGTTGTGCAAAATTCCTCTGCACATTATGAGCAATGACGTTTTTTATAGTTTGCTACACCTTTCTTTAAAACTTGAGGCATCTATCATTCACAGAGTGATGCTGATGACGACGATGACAACGACGACGACGCAAAAGGAAACATAAGAGTGTTGGTGCCAGGAAGGGTTAAATGTGCCTGATCCCACGACTGCATTGAGTTTTTATGATTTAGTATAGAACAGTGGTTCTTAACCTTGTTTGAGGTACCGAACCCACAAGTTTCATATGCACATTCACCGAACCCTTCTTAGTGTCATCACGAATTGCGAGTGTGTCTTGACTTCCGTGGCGGAGGCTCCGCCGAGAGACCGACTTAGGTTCGATCGAACCCCGGTTAAGAACCACTGGTATAGAGTATACCATCTATGATTCAGAAGATGACAGATTCGAATCCACTGGCGATGGACTGATACATACCTTGTCGCCTTTCAACGCCCAGCGTTTTGTTGGAGGCGGTGAGGGGAACAGCCATCCCATAATGGAAGGATAAGATGCAGATGGCTGCTAAGCTTGTCAGCAGCATGGTTTTGTTCTACAAACAAAGGTCAAGGTGCACTCACGAGGTCATCATATAGGTTAGTGATCTATTTGTAACGGTACAAGATATCGGACATGACGACATCGCTTTCTGGAACTAAGAATTTTATTTATAACGATATAATACAACACAAATATCCTCATTATAAAGATATGACACAGCTAAACATTTTGTGATTAATTGTGTTTATATACAAATCAGTAAAATGTAAATGTCGAACTGAGTGAGGTGTTTGAGCACCACTCGTTACAGAAGTTGCCCACAAATAGTTGCTGATAAAAAATTTTAAAAAAACAGACCGCCCATTGCTAGGGAAAGTCTCATCTGTTGGTGAAGCTTTATTCTTATCTGTATTCCAGAAAGTGGCTTGTGTGAGTGCAGCGATTTGAAAAAAAAACCTGTAAACTTTCCATTCTGTTTTGAGACTTTTTAGTGTGGAGTGAGCTATCCACGGCATGATGTAGTGAACAGACTGACATGAAACTATAAAATATTTGGCTCAATGTACAAAACACTAAAACACTTGGCATAGTGTCACCAACACAGTAAAATACTTAGCTTCATGTCACAATTAAGATGGGAAAGGCCCGAAGGAGGAGGGGTACTAATTTTTTTAGCTGTAAGGACACTCGCACACAAAGACAAACGTGTCGAGGGCTCGCTGCATGTCATCCACTCCCTCATTCCTAGTAATCCGTCTCGTCTAAATCTCGTCTGTCGACTAAAAAATGGACAGCAACATGTCTCTCCTCTCGCCCTCTGTACACCTGCGATTAGGAAGAAGTAGACGATACAATCTGCTCAGCCCCTGCGCGCCTCTACTACGGCACGGCGCGTGGGCGACACGCCTTCGTGACGTCACGTGTGCAGCTCGACCCGGACTCGGATAAGGAAATCTGTCCGCGCCCCTCCTGGGTAGCTGTCATGTGACTCGTCCCTGATCGTTTCTCATCATTTTAGGGATATATATATTTAGAGAAGGGTAAAATGGGATGAGAAATTACATAAACTTTTGCAATACAGGTTGTGACATCAGTCCCTTCTTCCTGGTCCTGATTCTTGCTTTTGACTGGGTTACAATATGTAATCGATTTATTTATTAATTTTATTTATTTATTATCTGCTTTTGTTCTTATTCTTATCTTAGTCAGTTTTCAAGTACGCTCTGTTTTATTTTTCCCGTCCTCTGCCATTTCTTATTTTGTTTGTCAGTTCGCCTTTCTTTTAGTTTGTCGTCGTCGTCGTCGTCGTCGTCCTTGTCGTTGTTGTTGTTTTTCGCCGTCATTTTATTCTCCCCCTACACCCACTTTCTTATTCTTGAAATACATTTTTGTCGTCTCTTTGCTCTCACAGTTGTCTTTCCTTATGATTCTCGTGGTTATGTCTTGTATTCATATGGATTCTAAATTACCTGTAATGTCTGCATTACCATAAAATGTACATTGTTCGTGTTCTTGGTGAAAAGGTTACCAGTTTAACTGCGTCTGAAAATAGTTTTCAAAATTAAATTCTACCATTGCATTGCTGCTGCGTTTAAAAGCTTGCTGGCCGCCTCAAACGAGAATAGAAAGATATATTCTTGCAGTCGCACAGGTCACGTGTCACATGACACAGTGACGAAGCCCATAACCTGGATAATGTCACATGTGGCATAATATTATGTTGCTCTGCTTGTATAAAATAATAAGTAGACGCTTAAGTGTACAGGGTCCTAGCTAGCAATCAACCAAACTACTATTTTATGAGATTTGATCTAACCCTAAGTTTAGTGTCTATGATCACCTACCTTCAAACTGTTTATGGTGACCTGGGTGGTCATTTATCCACGCGTTTTTAATGTTCATTTATTTCATTCCTGTCTTCAAAAAAGGTGAATAATTGACTATCGACGGTAGATTGGTAGAATTCTTACAAAGCTTTACATACCAAGATGCAACACATTAACTGCTTCTTGCAGTTTGTTTAAAGGAGGCAAAAACTCAAACATGACAATTTTCAACACCATGGACGTGAAATGTTTCAGGTTCAGATCTTAGATTGTTCTTCCAGAAAGCAGAGGGAATTTTTCGGCCCTATAGTATGCTTTCTTAACGACTCAGCACATACGCAGGCGAGCATGCAAACAGCTGCTGACTCCTACTCATCAAGAACAAAGATTTTATCGTTATTTTGTAAGGATAGTTAAAGCTTGCGAAGATCGAGGAGCTGAGCATTAAGATGGACCTACCTGTTTGTGACCTGCGGATCTGACAAGAAAGATTTGAATGTCAAACATTCCAGAATATTTATATAATATCACGCGATTAAAAGTCTTTTAGGAGGCAAGGAATACTGGGAGAGTTTGCCTGGCGAACACCTGGCATATTCTTCTTGTTATCTCATCATGTCCATCTCGCGACACTGTAATCGCTCGTTCTGAACCCGTGTGCCCTTACACAATGTTACTGAAAACCTTTTGTGATAAAATGTCGTTTGTACTGAAATCTGGAACATGTAGACTATGAGTCTGTGTACTCCAAAGCACCGTTGAAAAGCAGTATGGTGGGTTGCAGGTTCTTGCAAAGAGATCATGCACTGTCTGTCTCCAACCCTCGCATCACATTTTGAAGTTGATTAAAGTTCTACATTCAGTCCCTTGATACCTGGGGTCTTCTCTAGGTTTGGCCCCAGCAAGCAGAGATGGGCGAGTGTTTAATGCAAGGTGTGTATGGCCGCTGTATATGTTCGTGTCGTCTTGAAGGAGTGTGGAGGAAGGTTTCGCATAAGCAATGACAAGCGAGTGTGTTTGGTCATCTCACTTATTCATCTGTTTGCTTACAGGTGTGCTGGTTCGTCACCTGTCCCTCAGTCTGTGAGGAATGGGTAGGAGCGTGCGTGGTAAAAGCGGAAGTGACGTGACAAGTCGAGGTGTGTGTGTGTGTCGGGGTGGGAAGGGTTGGTGTGCGAACGTGACTAGTTTACACTAGTTATATATGTATGCGTGAGTGTATGAGGGTGTATCTGCGTATGGAGAGATGCATGAATAAATAGATATTTGAGCACAGTGAGGAGTCGAACCAAATGGAAAATGTCTGGATTCAGAATTTTACATTTAAATATTGACGAGCACGTACCATGAAAGACATTATATTTTTTATCCCGAAAACTGACTGAAAATAAATTTTAAAGAAAGAAGATTTGGTTGAAAAACTCAGTGTCCTTTGTTTATTTCTAACTATACATTTCTAGCTATTCTTCTATATTTATCTATTTACTCTCTGTATATCTGTAGATCCGGTTATATCTGTTAAATCAACACATCTATAAAATTTTCTAGGTTATAATAAAAAGACACTTGATGGTATGTATGGTACTCAGGCGGTAGTATTCACTCTTATCACTCTATCCGTCTTTGCATCTGTTGTTGTGTTTACATATGGTCATAGCAAAACAGGGTGTGACCAGGATAATGTTATCGATAAAACCAGCTGAGTGCTCTTCGACAAAGTCAAATAGTAGTCCGTAGCCAGTCCATACTTTGCAGCAAACATTTCATCGTTTCTCCTCTCTCTCTCCCTCTTCTCCTCTCCCTAAATTCTGGCGTCCAAACTAAGAGGCGCGCTGGTTCGATACCCGAGTAGCGGAGCAGACGTCTCCCATTCGACCCAGCTGGAGGGAATGGGTACCTGACTCCATAAAAGGTTAGGAAGGTATGGCAGCGAGAGAGAGGAGATGAGCACCGCCCTCACCTAGAGAAAAGTAATGTTTCTAACAATTCACTTCCAAACGACCTGAACAAAAATCTTTACTTTTTTTTTAACCCCTAAATTATAGTCTCATTGATGAAGTTTTGAGAGTGTCTGTGTGCAACAAAGATGTCATCTTGTCTCTACAAAAGTTAATTTTTGCTGCCCACGGTGAGACTAAGATTGTGACCAGCTGTTTCATTTTATCTAATCGAGCTTTGTCAAGTGAGCTTAAGTCGCATTTCTGGACACGCACTGTGTGTTGAAGCTCTCTCAGTGCGCTTTAATCTTGCACTAAAAATATCTGTAATGGTGCTGTCTTGATCTTGAGTGGGGACAAAAATTGTTCCTCATTGTTACTGTCATCGTGAGATGTGATTGGTTCAGAAATGGTCGTGCGACATTTTCTGCTGGCTTGTATGACAGTGTGTGTCAATGGAATAATCCGCGAACTTGTATGACTGGACTGTGGCAGACGATTCCCCCCCCCCCCCCCAGTTAACTACTAAAACGAGGCATGCTACTACAAAGCTTCCGGTTTAGTCATATATTCTATGTTTGGGCTCGCCGAGACTAACAGCGGAGACCTTCCCTAGAGTCTAAGCGTTGGTCTCGGCAGACAGACAGCAGTCCACCTATAAATGTCCTTAGGCTGATCGAGGAGAGAGACTCGGTTCCGGTTGATACTTTAGGACACTTTGCAATTGATCCGCACAACGCACATTGGACAGCTTGTGGCTTAAGTATAACTTAGTGCTTTAGAGCCAGCAATAATCTTATCTGAAGGCATAAATCTGTGCGTTACAAAAAAATTTCGTTTGTGTGGATTAATTTGGTTTTGGACTTCTCTTTCTTTCTTTTGTCAGTGCTAACAGCACATAAGCATGTTCTGACACCTGACAAGTACAGAAAAAACAAGGTGCCAGTGCCAGGCAGCTGGACTGATGGTCACCACTAAAATACCTGTATCTCTTGAACAAAGTGCTCCATTTCAAACATTCTTTTTGGATTTTACTTGCTAATGATTTTACTAACTACTTATGCTTTCTGGATTCAATTTTCATGCCAAACATAAAGTATTTAAGTACATTGCAAGATCAAACAATTTAATGATGGATTTTTGTCACCATTCAAAACGGAAATAAAGCAATTCTTCCAAATTAATGGACAGACAGAATGTTTAAAATTGATAAAAATAGTTTAAAAGTTACAGCTGCTTGAGTGGGGTGACTTTAACCCCACAGATTGCCACCAGAAACTAAAAGGCCAGCTGAAGGAAAGCTTGGCAGTGAAAGGGTTAGGCAGCAGAAAGTGTCTTCCCTGTCACTACCTGTTAGTCACCTGCCATTGGCAACAAACCCTGGAGAAAACTTTTCAGACACAACCAATGTATTTAGAGTGATGTCAAAATATGTATGTGGGACACAGCTCCCATGTTCTTGATCACGGCGCTAAGAGAAACTGTTTTTTAACAACAAAAACAACAGATTTGTGTTAAATAACTTTGGATTTAACTCCTTGTAAATTATTGTGTAGTGCTTTTTTTTTTTAATTTGCAAGTCAAAATTCATTTTCTGCAGACAGATCAACAACAAGCCAGTCAATGCCCGTAAGAATAATTTAATTCAAAGGGCTTTATATACATTGTTTTCTTGTTATCAGAATGGCACAGTTTGTATTTACTGAGAAGATATGTCAAAGTTAATTATTTATATACAAAGGAAAAATCTTCACAACTCTCATCTCTTTTGTACTCCTTTCCTCGTCTAAGAAAAAGAAATCCCAGTTTAATTAAAGTCCACTTTAAAGATTTTTTCTGTATTAAAGACCTCTGCCAGCAGTTTACCAAGCTCGGGATATCAAGATGTGGGGAAAATTATTTTAGCACAAATACTCTTACAATAAAGCATAACATTATAACATGAACTATAAAGATCATAATCTTTTATAGTTAGCACATTTTATAGAATGTGTCAAAATGAAATGCCTGAGGTGTTACTTCCAAAAAGCTACAGGAAATGTGGGTGGGAGAAGTCCTCCCTCCCCTTTAGCAAGCTCCTGGTGCTGTGCATTTTAGGACAAATTTATAATACTGATCATGTGTGAAGTTTCTTTTGGACCATACAATGCGTTCATAATACACAGCAAATTGTTCTTGAACACTGTTTGAATAACTCTTGACAAACACTTCATGCCTGAAAATACATGCACGCTCTTGTCTCTCCGGTAAGATATTCAAAGTTTATTTCTGTCCTCTTGCAACACAAGATAAATCCTCAGAAGGGAACAATGTGCACAAAACAATTGTATGTTAAAGACACTTTTTATCATATTTCTCCCAGCAGCACTACAAGTGGCTTGTTACAATATGTTTCATTTTATGCAAATCATACAAATATTGCCTTAATTCCTTTTCCTCGGTTACCAATTTAAATTGTACATGAAACAAATTAATGTCTGGCAAGCCAAGGCACCTGCTTCAAGCAGGGTTTTGTCAGCAAAGAAAAATCCACCTGTCCATTTCATAATTACTTAAGAAAATCCTCATGTGCAGACAAGCATCATATGGCATCTTGTCTGAAGTGTAGACAAAACTGTAGAAATAGCTACATTAACAGTTTTGTTGTCAAAAGCATGGTATAATTTGCTGTCTTTAAAAAAAAAAACACTTAATCTTCCAATGTGACTAACCCCTCTTGACATGAAACTACAGCTACGTCCCTCAGTCCTCATTGTGGTGCTAACTCCACCACCAATGGTACACAAGTTTTGGATTTGTTTGTTTGTTTACTGGTTGTCTCAAAATGCTGATATCTCCAATGAAATTAATAATCTACGAAGTATCCTGCACATAACCAATGCTATTAGTTTTCCTGCAGTCCTGAACCTGTTACTGTGCATTTTCCAAATGACAAGCTCCTTTGTCGCAAGTTATCGCTGTGTCATGTCCAAGTTATAGCAAAAATGACATTTTAAAATGCTCAAACTAATGTGTGGGAATGAAAAAAGAAAAAAAAAATATTCCTCCTGCTTGATTTTTTTTTGGGCGAGGGGGACAATTACATAATGATGTTTTATGCTGAAATAAACTTGACATCTATGAAAATCACAAGGCTTGTGGAATAGTGTAAATGGTTCTCACAGAGTGAATCCTGTCAACGATCTTAGCAGCTGACATGCAATCTTTTCTTCCAATGCAGACAGCTGTTTTTACCAATTCTGAGGGGGAATAAAATGACACATCATGTGACTGTGCCTTCTGCTAAAACACTAATCCTTGGTCCTCGATAATGCTGACCAAAAACAGGAATGGCGTTTTTACAATGTTATTAAAAAAAAATCTGAGCCTAGCTTGTCGGTGCTCAGTTCCTCTCAGGCTGGGAGAGGGGATAAACCTAAGCTTCAATGAACATTAGGAATTGATCATTAGGAAAGAAATGTAGCTATCCATCTGCATTCATTAGTGTATTTCATTGTTACCTGTTCATAAAAATTTGTTTGGACCACTAATCTCAATAACAAAAAAGACAAAAGTAGCAATAAACAGTTTTTTCTTTCTGCCAATTTTTCCTGAAATAACAGATCTGAATGTGTTCCACTTCAGAATGACCCTGGGTTTTTTTCTCTTGAACAAGTGATATTTCTTGAGAGAAAACGTTCTAAGCTTCTGTAAGAAACATCCACAGAATTTCAGCAACATTCGCCAAAGCTAGAATTAAAAAATATCAGGATTGTTTTCTCAGAAATATCACAAACCTAATTTTACTGCCAGTCTGAAATCACGAAGTCTTAAGTAAAGAAGCAACTTTAAAAAAATGGTGAAGCAAAAAGAGAATAAAAAATCCCTTTCTTTGTATACACATTCATGTCAGTTACCAAAACTTTGTAAATATGATGACACTAAACATGCTTTGATCTTTTCCAGCAACCGAATTTTCTTTTTTCTTGGTCATAAACAAATTGAGAATTAGTTGATATTCATCTTTACTTATGTGAACTGAAGCCATGAATTGAAGTTATAAATGATGTCTGTACTGACCTACATGGAGTACTTTCTTCAGGTTTTTAGAAAAGGACTGAAGTAACTGGGCTCCTGTTAGCCAGTCACTTCATGCTATAAATGCACAAAGGAAATGGATATACATGTCTGTACAATAAGTCTTGTAAATGCCAAGATAGGAACATATCTTTATTTTCTTCTTGTTTTGGTGTCTGATCTTCATTCAAACAGAAATCTTACTGTGAGTCTGATATCGAGCAAAAACCAAAAATGGCAATGAAATGCAAAAATAATCACCGAAAAACTAAAATGCAAACACAAACTTTATCTGGGTGTAAATGTAAATTCTTTTATGTTACAAAAATTAAACAAACTTAAAATGGCACAATTTAAATATTGCCTTCAGCACTAAATACATGCCCGCTTCCACAAGTAAATGTAGGTTTACATTGTTAACTATTTTCTTCCATTCATTCAAATATATTCATCTTTCACATGGTTCTCATTCAAACCTGCTTCACACAACCACTAGCATTCAAGGGACAATTTTAAAACACACATTTTAGACTACACACAAACACCACTAAGTCATACACATTCTCAAATTGCAGAAATAAAAATAAATTAAAATCCTCTTGTTCAATAGGGAATTATTTAGAGGAAGCATCTTCAGCATCACTGCAGTATTAAACCAAAATTTGTTTACCCGGAACTTGGTTATGAGAAATTTTTTTTAAACCGAGTCCTGATGAGTCAATCATCCATTGTGTTAGGCAAAGGTGGTGACTGACTCATACCCTTGTCCATCCATCCAAGTCGAATAAAACTGATTTGTGGAGATCAATATAGCAAAAGTGACTGAGCAAGTCGTGTCTGTTCCAATCTATATCTAACACTAATATCTTATGGGCCATGAAAGTACACTTACGCAAACAACAGTATATTCCGAAAAGAAATCTTTCATCCATATCTTTACTGCTTCAACAGAAAAATTCAATGAAATGATGATGCACTACGCCATCTATCCTGAACTAACAAAAGCTAATCACATATACTTCCTTTACTATGTCCTATCATCAGCAAAACATCGATAGTAAAACCTTTTTAACAGTGTTTTCCAAAATAAGCAATGTCTTCTCAAAGAACCAGTCTCTGATATAATTTTTGCCCCAGAATTCTGGGATGTCTTGCATTTTGGGGAGGCAGGGGGGTGGGGAGCACAAGGCAGAGGAGGAGAAGCATTATTAAATAGATATATTCATAAAGACCTTCCATTTCAACCACTCTTTTTCATCTCTGATCTTTGGAAGGTCTGCACTTTATCAGAGACAAAGTGGACGGGAAGATAAAAGCTCTGCATATCTAAATTTGGCCAGGAATGCTGCTACATTTTAAAACAAAACAAAGAAAACCCACTGTGTCCAGTGTGACATTAGTAAAATCTCACTGCTTCAACACATTCCCGTATGCCACTGGTAACTTCACTGACTGTCCATCAGACTGCCCAAATGGCCTGAAACTAAAATACAAGTTTAAACATCTAAAACTAAAACCTCTTATATTCTACCCAGAATCCAGCAGCAGTAAAAACCTTTCCCTATTAACCTATACAAGTGATTTCAGTTTCTTTTTTGATTTTTGTTTTTAATGTTTTGATGAATACATGAGACCTTAATTGTAATAAACTTTTCCCAAGACCTTAAGGTTTTCAGAAATGTGCCAGAAAACCACTGGCATTCAGTATTCTATTGATTCACCAGTCATGCCCCTTCAGCACAGGTCTTTCTCGCTGGATGCATGAATTTTTATCATTTTGAAAAAATAATCATGTAATATACAACTGTGGTTTTTGTTCTTATAAATAGATAAACATTAGTAGAATTCAAATTTTCTTAAAAGAATTTTCAAGCTTTTTTTTCCTATTTAGAACAGCATGTAAATTGTATATATAGAAAAAAAACGCCATGAAGTAGGCTACTACACCAAACTGGATAATATTATCACAAATCTTACCAATGCCAAAAATCCAGTTTCTTTGTTAAAACAATGAGATGATCCATAAGGAATCTAAACACAGAAATAAGTTATGCATATGCATAAGGTTTATGGGGGCCTTTTAGCTTAGGATCGACATGAAACCTTTTATCTCTGACACACCATTTTCGATATGTAGTCACTATAGGACTAGAAAATTTTAAATAATTGCCAGGAAACAACCAACTAAACAATGCCCAGAAAAATAACTACATAAAGATAATTCCTCAAGCAACATCCTCAGTTACATCCTTTAGTCTACCTTTAGCAATGGAGAATAAAATATTGACTAGTTTTCCTGAACTGCCTTAGCACTCGCACAGACATTTATAACAATGGTCTATGAAGTGACTCCTTTTGAGTTAAGCTGACACTCTTGTTTCAAAATGTTTTTTTTGTGTGTGTGACCTGGACCATTTAGCGAGGTCAGGAACTGTGACCTACTCACACAGCTTATCTATTATTGTATGATATAATCTGAAGCTTAAAGTAAACTATGGATCTTTATAGACAGAAAAAGAACAAAGGTCTTAACTAGAGCTATCAACACATATACCAGGTACCAGAATGAAATATTCTGAATCCGTTTTCTAAATGGCAAGAAAGAACACATATCCCCTTGCAGTTTCCATGGCTTCTTGGTGATGAACATGAGTTACAAACCAGGATCAGAAACATCCTTGTCCCTGCTTATATAAGGTACATATAAAACCTGAGAAAAAAATGTAAATGTGGAGTCTGGTAGGCAAGGCTGATTGGGGAAATCAAGTAAAAAAAAACAACAAACTGCCATTTCAGAAAAAAATTACTTAATAAAATAAATCTCATCTTTTGCCTTTACTGGCAGGAGAGATATGCTATCAGCTCAGATGTCCATCCAAGCACACAGGTCCCCATTAAAATGTGCATGCAAAGGATTTAATGTGCAGGTTTTAAACATGATGCATGCACAATGCAAAATAATGGTAGAGTTTTTAAATCCACAGACATCTGACATAAAAACAAATACCAGCAAACAGGAGCACTAACATATCATACAATTTTAAAACACTTCAAGTTTTTAGCACAATTTCCAATGCATGTTGTGGAATGTTTCATTGCATGATTTGTTTTATTATACATGAAATGTATTTGAAACACATGCATGCATATTTTAGGGGACATAGGGTACATGACAGACCTCTGAGCTCACAACAGCAGCACTCAACCTTCACTATACATTTAAGAAATGACACACAAACATAATCATTTTCACCAAGTGAAACAAGTACCCAAGCCAATAAAATTAAAGACAATGTTTAACAACACTTGTTCAAACTCACTGTCTCTCACACATTTGTACTCCATTTCTTGCACCGGTACTAATAAATGCTTCTAGATTTCCACTGTAAGGCAGGCCACTGTACAAGCCAGATATGGCCCTGACACCACTGCTAGTTTTCTGTCAGATCAGTACCAAAGAATCGATCACCAAAATTACCTGCAATGACAGAAGGTGACAATGCTCTTAATGATTTTAAAGATGTGATGAAAGAAATATTGTAAACTGTAACTTTTGTTTGAAAAAAAAAAACTCTAAAAATCGTATAACATTCATATTTACATGCAACCAGTTCTAGTGCGCATCAACCTTCAAAATTCTTCCTTCAAAAGAAAAAAAATCCATAAACTAGCCAAAGCACTAACCTATGCCAGGCAGGATGTGGAATTTCTCATTGACCTCTTTGTCCACAGCAGTTGTCACAATCTTCACTTTGGGGAAAGCATAGGCCACAGAGTGTACCCCTGACACAATCACATAAGCTTAAGGTATTTGTCTTATAAAAATATTTATGTACAGGTATATACCCACAGATGTATAAAACATGTAAGTTTCTGCATTATGTATAACCTATATGCTCTTTTAATATATAGGTTCCCTAATATAGCTTTACAAGCCACTTCCATTTCCAGCTAGATTTTTATTTATAACAAGCAATGACTACTTCTAAAAGTATGGCAAAATAACACAAGTCTCTCTGAAGAGCTACTTCGTGACTCCAGTTTGGATGTGAAAAAATATGGAATGGGAAAAAAGTAACAGAACAACATTCAATAATCTCAAATTATCATTGATCCATACTGCCCAACTCATTAACAAAGCTCTTTTTCACCTGATTCTGCCATCAACAATGAGCAGAGTGTGATGCTGCTCTCAGGAACATCATGATCCAGCAGGACACGGATGGCCATCATAGCAGCAGCTCCTGTTGCTACGGTTGCATCGTGGAGAAAGATATGATACTCCTTTATGTTCTTCGGTAGTCGCAAATAGTGTAGCTATTGAATGAAAGGACAAATACCTTTTAAACTCCTAAAACACAATGAATACAACTACAAAATACTTTTATGGTAGGCCATGGAGCCCACACAAATGGCATACAATATATTACAAAATACTAAATATAGATAAATTATATCATATTTTCTGATTTTATGTAGACATCAACATCAGGACTCTGAATGTAAAATAAAGTTGCTGAGCTGCAGAGTGAAACACTAGAGATGAGCAGACAAAAGTGCACACAGAAAGCCATGATGATGCAGTGATATTGTAAAAACTACTGAGACAAAGGTAACAAGCAGCATCAGAAAAAAAAAGTGGGAATTACAGTGTTAACAACATATAAAGAGGAATCAAGTGAAAATGTAACTGCCACAATCCTAGATTTACATGTACACATTTATTTGAAACTAGAAAGTTTGTGGACTGTGCTAGGCTGCACCTTCTTGCTAATTTTGTATCTAAAGGGCCTTTTTTAAAATAATAAAATAGATGGATATTTTGCACAAGACTGCATAGTAACAGAAACAGAAAAAAATCCTACATTAATGATTCCCATGCTTTCTGCAACACATTTTGCAAAGTTCAAATCTGTCAGCCACCTCTCTGTTCTCACCAAGATTGAGAAATGACCACCAGTAATTAACCTCCTCGCAAGAGTTAATCTCAGTCTTGCTACTCAATTAACTTCATGGGTGGAACACAAAAACTCACCTCAGGTTCTCCTGTGTCCAGGTTAGTCTGAATGAGGATCTTGCCAATACTGACATCTTTACACACTTCCCGAAGTGCCTGTTCCATTGTCTCCCCTGCACGAAGTATGGACACACCTGCAATCTGTCACAAATAACTGTCATGAACAACTTTGATGATTCTACAGGCAGTGCAGACATACTTAATAAATGAGCCATTGACGAAATGGAACAGTCTAGCTGACAAACGGCACATCGTAAAAACCTAGGCAGCAAGGAATACAGGCACACATGAAAATCTGTGCTAATACATTTTTAGTTGTATCATTCTTTGAAAACTTAAAATCAGGGCAGCTATTTTAATCAAAACAATAAAAGGAAACAGATTTTCTGCTATAGACAGGTACTTCAGAACATCATCTTCTTACCTTGATGTTAGAAATTTTCTTGCCAGTGTAGTCAATACCCTGAGGTGTCTCCACAGTCATTTCCTGCAAATTACAGTCTGGTCAGAACTAAAGAAAACTCCTGAACTCGCCTCAACCCCTTCTTAAAACTGTTCAATTATAAGTTATACCATTAACCATACTCTTTACCCTATACCACACTATAAACTGCAACTGTCTTGTCATCCCAGCAACCAGAGAAAGAAACAAAACTGAAACCAACTACCTTCACAACATCAAAAATTGGGGCTCACCCTGAATGGAAGCATTGAAAGAGCAAATTCAAACAAAAGACGCATCAGACGTTTGGAGTAGAAGATGAACTCATCCCGGCTGGTTTCAACATTACGTATAAATGTGTGGATCCCATGTACCTGCGGGGTCTTCTCAAGTATGCACAAAGTGTTTGGAAGTGGTTGGAAGCGATGCTCTGCAGAGGCCAGCTGGTTGCGTAGTTTGAAGCCACGCTAAAATCACAACACATGCATATTAAAAAGAATGGAAGGCCAAGCAAAACTAGTTTACTCAATTTGTTCTACAACTGCATTCTACTTTCTCTTTAATAAATTAAACAATATGTTTATTAATGTAATTACTCAAACAAGAAACTTTAAATGAACCTGTACACAAATGAACAAATGCAGAATGGTATAACAGCCATCATATTTTTTGTGAGAGTTGCCAAAATTTAGCAAAACCAGGTCAAACATCCTCATATCCTTTTTCCAACCACTCACCGCAAGCAGTTGAGTATGCACATGCAAGACAATCAAATTGATGGCCACGTCATTGTCTCCTCCACGAGGCACAATGATATCTGCATATGTCATTGTTGGCTCTATGTAATGTTCAAAAGAGGGTTTCACAAAGGTGTTGTATTGCTTCAAAACACCTTCCAGTTCACGGCCTCTTTCACTGATGTCACGGCGCAGACGGCGAGCTAAGCGCACATCTGAGTCAGTGTCAACAAACACTTTCAGATCCATCAGCTGCAAGGAACACACAACAATAACATGCATTTGTACTATTAGTTTCACATTCATACACCGTACAACACTGAACACTTAATTTTGGAGCAAGTATGGGAAATATCTTAATCTATAATCTCCTTTCTAGCTTATGTGTAGTTCATCATATTGGTTCTCATCCATTGCTGTTGGACTAACAAATTCTGCGTGCAGGACTACTACAGGACTGTTGTGTGCCTCACAAAGTACTCTCATATCAAACAAGTCTATTAGTCATCCAATACTTTGTTTTGCTTCTTACTCCTGATAACCTCACCTTGAGCAATTCTTTGCTGGTAAATGCCATGATGCCCTCAAAAACCACAACGTTGGCCCCATAAATTGTTTTCTGCAAAAGAATTGACCCAAACCTTCATGTCAACCTCTTAAGTCTATACACTATAAAAAAAACAAAAACTGATGACTAACTTACATGACAAAGTGCTGCATCAAAGAAGTGCCCATACACTCACATTCACACTGCAGCACATACTCATGAACACAGGTAATTATAGAAAAGAGTTAGGGGCTGAAAAATGTGGGAACTTGATGATTCATACTGTTCTTTCATCACAAGTGTAAATCATTATGGTGAGTAATGAATTTGACAAGAACTTGGCTACCAACCATGTGGGGTCGAGCATCGTGTCGAAAGTTGTACACGGCATTATGATCTTTTCTTCCTTCAGCTTTGCGCGTGGAAAGAAGAGGATGTCAAAGCATCTGGGTGAAAAATGTACTCGTGCGGGTGCTGGGTGATGTGTTGCTATTCAAACTGGAATAGTTTCAAAAGTACACAAAAAAATGCAGTGGCGTAGGACAGGGGAGAGTGGGCGGGATGCCTCTCACAAGGTGATGAACAAAATGTGAATATCATCGTCAACAAAATTTCCTCCAATAAGGCGCATCTTCCTAAACACTCGAATGAACTCCAGTAATTCTGGTACATGTAACATAATCGTCATACCGTGTCACTGACAGTGCAAGAGCTGCAAGTGGACATCAACTCAATCCTGACATGTCAGAAATAAAAGAAATATGTAACATAAAATTGAGTTCATTTATGAATTCATAAGCTCCATCGTTAAAACAATAAATGATTCCTGAGAGGAAAAGCTTCCAAACAGTGGAAAGTTTAACTATTGGTTAGCAGTAAATGCTCAGGCCCTATTAAAATTGGCATTTCATTATGTTAGGATTGAGTTAGTTAAAAAAACAACAAGTAACTATGATCTATCATGAGATCATTAAGTTGATTTCTTTATGCGCATCGGTAAAATGTTCGACGCAGATGACTATATTCTTTGCACAAACTCGGTACTTATTGGATAGATG